>NW_022631154.1:1356722-1483494 GCF_010015895.1 Lontra canadensis | reverse complement strand
CTCGCTCGCGGTTCCGCCCGTCCGCGCCCCCGCGGGACGCCTCCTGACAAGCGGCAGGGAGCCGCCGCCGACCCGGGGCCGCCGAGGAGCCTGCTTGGCGGCCGCCCCCCTTCCCCACTTCCCTGCACTCTCCTCTCGCTCGGCCTCGGCCTCTGACACGGTGAGCAGAGCCGCCCGCGGAGGCTTCGGGCCTAAGTGCTCCGTGCGCGAGGCGAGCCTGGGCGGCCCGGGCGCCCCTGTCACCTCCCGGACCTGGACCTCCGGGAGAGCGGCGGCGGGGTGGGGGAGGGGAGCGAGGCGAGGGGATCCTGAGCGGCCCGGGAAGTCCCTCCCGGCGGGGGGGAGGGGGGGAAGGGGTGTCCCTGGCGGGCGGGCTCCGGGGCTGGGGGAGGGGCGGGAAAGTCGGCGGGCGGAGGCGGAGCCGCCCGGGCCCCTGACAGGTTAGTTGGTGCTCGGCGGGAGCATCCCCCGGCCCCGGGGGCAGGGGCGGGGCGGGGCGGGGGGGGCTCGCCGGGGGTGCCGGGCCCGGCGCGCGCTGTCCGGCCCGGGGTGCGAGTTGAGCGGGTGTCCTGGGGAGTTTGGACGGGGACGGCGAGTGTGGCCGTGAGCAGTCGGTGTGCGGGTGTGTGCACGCGGGGCCGGAAAGTGTTCCGGGAGAGTTGGCTCGGGTCCGTGCAAGTGTGCGGGAGTTCCCCGCGCGCCTCGCCGCGTCCCGGAGCCGGCCGCCTGCTCGCCCCCCCGCCGGCCGTGCCCGCGCCCTGCGCCGCCTGGGAGCGCCCGCTGCTGCCGGCGCGGAGGAGCCATGGCGGTAGCGCCCTCGGCGCCGCGTCTGTGTGTGCGGCCGGGGACGGGGCGCTCGTCCCGGCCGGTCGTGCTCCTGGGAGCCGTCCTCGGGCGGCGGCCGGTCGTGCCATCGCGAGCCCCGACGGGCTGTGAGCCGACGGCCCCCGCCTGGCTGGGAGGCTCGGGCGGCCTTCTTGCGGCCGAGTCGGGGCCGGCGCCGGGGCGGGAGGCTGCTCGGAACGGCGCCTGCTGCGGGGTGGTCCTGCGCCCGTGCGCACGCGGTGCGGTGCCCGATTTCCCCCGTCACGGAGCGGGGAGTGGAGGCAGGACGACATCCTTTCCCCAAGGTCACGCCGAGTGGGTGACCACACTGAGGCTGTGCCCCAGTGCGGTGCCTGCTTGTCCAGCGGTGCGTTCGCCGCACGCCCGGGCCCCGCAGGGTCTTCCCGCACCGTCCGGCTTCCTGGGGAGCCGGGGGCGCGGGCGCCTGGCCGGCGCGGCTGCCGGGGCTGAGCTGTGTCTCACGCGTGCACGCCCCTGGGCCGGCCCTGCAGGGTGGCCTGTAGGAAACGGGCGTCCACACCGGGTTAGTTATTGCTGGTGGAGGAATCGGCATCTGACGCTCGGCGTGTGTCGTGCGGGGAGGACGTCCGCTCAGCTGCGGCCGCTGGAGGACGCCGGGCCGCCTCTCTGGAAGTCTGTGGGCGGGAGGACCTTCTCCCCTTCGTCCCACAGATGTGTTTATGGAGTTTGCTGAGCAGTTAGCCAGTGGTCCCTGCCTTGGGGGGAGAATAATCGACGTGACCCTGTGGAAACAACCTGGGTGCCTCTGAGGGGACTTGGCGTGGCAGGGGTAGGTTAAGTCCAGCGCCAAGGACCAGTCAGTGTTGGGATTGAAACTAAAACTTTCCTTAAAGGTCTGCTGAGTGTGGAGGGAATTTACTGTCCGGGCAGGTTCACACGGAAGCATGCAAGTGTGTTTACCCATGTGAAAGCGTGCAGGTCTGTGACCCGCGGGGCCTTCTTTTGCATCTTCTTTTGACATTTATGAGTGAACTGTTTTGGGGATCTGGTCACTGTTGCTGGACATTCCTGTGGATGTTGGAGCTTTTTGGCTGGGCTGAAGGAGGTCTCTAAAGACTAATTTTGCAGTAAGGATCCTGTCAGTGACTATGAGGGGGAAATGCTTGAACGAAGACTGCAGAATGGTGCATCTCTGGAAAACAGTATTTTTGATATGCCAGATTAGTAGTTCGTAAAGTTTTTTTTGGGTCACTTATCCTTCTGAGACTCTGATGAAAGGCCCTCACTGCCAAACGAGCTTTAACACAGTCACACAAATGATGCAGACGATTTCAGGAACTGAAATTGTGATGAAGTAGAACCTTTTCATATTTAGGTCTCATTTGAAAGCCTTTTAAAATACATGGAGCTTTGTTTGGAGATGAAGATGTGGTATGAGTTTTAGGTGAAAAAGATTCTGTGACCGTTTTTGGTGTGCTGAAAGTAAGGAGAACTTTAAGGTTGTGTCTTTTACTCTTTATAAACTCATTTTTGCAACGTTAGTACAGGATTCTGAATTAGGTGGTAAGAAAACATATTGCTCAGATATTTATAGCTTTATTCTTTTTCCTTTTTATTCTTAAACTCCTCTTTCCGGTTTCGCATTGAGATTCAAGCTTCCGAAGCTCATTTACTGGATTTGTGTTATGTGTAACAAACTTTATCGATTGAATTCTGTGCAGGAGACACACAGATGAGTAATATATGGACGCTGTCCTTGGACAGATTCTAATCCACTTGAAGCTGAGGATTCTGTGATGGGGGTGGTTTTCAGAAGGGCAAGAAGGAGGGAAGAATATTCCTGGAAGTTGATGTTTTATGACTTAACTGCAGAGTTTTTGCCATTATTAATTCTTAGGAAGCTATGAAGTCTTCCCAGTCTATATGCAACTTTGTAACTATGAAATGTGTTTTGGTGTCATCTGGTGTTTTTGAAAAGGAGGCATACTTTGGTTGCCTTCCTTGTCTTGTTTTCAGTGTATTTCTGTAGTAAGTTTGTAATGAAAGTTTTAATGTCTTTTTTTGGTTGGGGGCGGTGCATGCATCCAAGAAACTCTTCTGGGGTAAAATGCAGCAGCTGTTTGACAGACTACCCATGCGTCTAGTACTGGGCATTTAAAATACTTACTGTGTTTTCGAAAGAACCAGAAATTCAGAAAGGTGTTTTGATAGCACAGATTACAGGATTCGTTAAGATAATGTAAAGATCTGAAGAAAAAATGGTGCAGTTTTCTCTGCTCTTTATTGTCATGGCCTCTGTGTAAGAATGTCATAGAAATTTGTGAAAAGTTTAATGTTTTCTCTAATTTTTAACTTGGATAGTAAATTTGTGGGTTTTTAACCCACTGAGCCACCCAGGTGCCCCTAAATTTGTGGGTTTTTAAAATAATATGTTTTTCATATGCATGTAGTGTGTATCTGTGCATATAGATACATATTTATATAGTCTTGGTTGTATGAGATACTTGATAATTTAAAAAATAATGCTTATAATAATTACAAGAAATTATTCAGAATCTAAGGATCAGGGAACGAAAGCAATTTTCATGTCATATTTTTGAGTTGTGTTCTAAAATATGGAGCATAGGAGCGCCTGGGTGGCTCAGTCTTTAGGTTACTGCCTTTGGCTCAGATCATGATCCCAGGGTCCTGGGATTGAGCCCCACCTAGGGCTCCCTGCTCGGTGGGAAGCCTCCTTCTTCCTCTCCCGCTTTGGCTTCCCCTGCTTGTGTTCCCTCTCTTGCTGTCTCTGTCAAATAAAAATAAAATCTTTAAAAAATAAATAAAGTATGGAGCATAACTTTATTCCTCTATATCTTGCTAGGCATTGTGTCTTTATGACATTAGCAGTACCACTTGAGGTTTTATCCTAAGTCTTCCAGGAATTACAAATAGAGAAGTGGCCACATTTAGTCCTGCCAGAATGACTGCCTCTACACCATGGAGAAGTTTTAACATACCTGTAGGTGATGCATCTGTAGTTAAGAATTTCATATTGCTATTTGAGTTATGTGTGTTGGTCTGAGTTGTTTAAAGGTAATACATAATCTTCCTGATGTCTGCTGTGAAGTCTACTTTGTGGCAGCCTTTCTAGAAGCATGACATGTCTTAAACCTGGTTGCCATAAAAGAGGGAAGTCAAAGTAATTTTTGTTTTATTTTGAGTTATTTTGCTATTTTTAAAAATTAATTTTTTAAAGATTTTATTTATTTATTTATTTGACAGAGATCACAAGTAGGCAGAGAGGCAGGCAGAGAGAGAGAGGGAGAGTGAAGCAGGCTCTCTGCTGAGCAGAGAGCCCGATGCGGGGCTTGATCCCAGGACCCCAAGATCATGACTTGAGCTGAAGGCAGAGGCTTAATGCACTGTGCCACCCAGGCGCCCCTAAAATTATTTTTTCTTTAAATTACCTGTAATTTTTTTGGTTTTGTTTTGTTTATATTCTTTTGTACTGAGGTTAGATTTTCAAACTTAGGATTTGTCTTCTTAGTAAATGATAACTGTCAATCTTACATTTCATGTTTCAGAGATCAGCATTTTAGTGACTGACTCATTGGTGGTGGTTGATGGCAGCGTGATGTTGACACAACATAATAAATTATAGATTTAAGTGATGACAGAAATGTAATAACCTTGTTATTTCAAGAGTTTTGTTGCCTTTGTTGGACAGCTAACTTTTGTATATTTGAAGAATCTATAAAATTTATTTTAGCATTGATTGCTTTTGCTTTTCATAGCTTTTCGTCCTTGGCGCTCAGACATACGCAAGTTGACTACAGGATTGTGTACTTTTTCCATTTTATTTTGTTCATTTTTTAAACATGGGAAATTTCAAACATGCAGAAATGAAGAGATGAGTGTAGTGTAGTGGGTTCTTCTGGCTTTAGCAGTTAGTATCACCCAGTTACTACCCTGAGTCCCTACCTGTTGGCCTCACTGCCGCCTTGCCTCCCCTGCTTTGCTTATTTTGAAGCAGATCTTTCAGATATTATATAATTTCGTTCATAAATACTTCAGTGTATGCATTCTTTTTACACTTTAATGGGGAAATATTTCTCCATAGTTAGGTCTATTTAACTTTTTAGATTAAAGTGATGATAAGTAGAACGAAACTACTTCTAATCCATTTTACGTGTGATTAAGGTTTGCCTCTGCAAACTATAAGAAATGAATGGAATAGAATTCACCTCACTGCTTTTTAGATGTTTGCATTGAAAAATGCAGACAGTTCCTGTGTTTGCCAGAAAAGCTTATCAGCTTTTTTCTAATGTACGAGTGAGAAATAATGTGTCTCTTATAGTTGTTTTTTTTTTTTTTTTAAGTGCTAGTAACAAGATACTGAAAACATTTTTGAGCTCTTCTTGTTCTTGATTTTCTAACTGAATCTAATTACCACAGAGAAATCAGATAATACTGGTGATGTTGAACAGGAGCTAAAATTGGTCTAAATTCATTTGGATGGTATGAAATAACATTGTTTCGAATTTTGAAAGTTTAATTGTGGACAATTGAAAAGTCCGTACCATTGCTTCCATTGTTAACTACAAACCATTGGTAATTATGATGAGAACATAAACATTGTAGAAAAAGAAAGTACATATTCCTGTTGTTACAAAGATAAATCAAATGTAGAGATTTGAAGTGATTACTAGTAAAGTAGAATTTAGCCTTCTATAAAAAGTTGGCAGTTAAAATTATGAGTGTGAGTTCTGTCACTAGTGAAACTGATTAATTTATCTTTTGTTATATCTTATAGTCCCACAGTAAATAAATCATGAATTTTTGACTTGTTTTACATTTTATCTCTTCCACACTTGGTACCAAATCACTCTTCTCGTTCGGTCCTAACTGTTCTAAAACCCCAGGTGGACAGTGTCAGATTAGAAAGTAGCTATATTGTTGGCTTCTTGTTACAAGGGACATTATTTAGAATATGGAGGTGATATTCCTTATGATATGGTTTTTTAAATTGAGCATTGCTGAAAATGAAAGCACCAGAATTTAAATGTTTACTAATATAAGAAGCCTAATAGTGCTTAATGGAGAGAATTTAAAAGATCATCTTTGAATGAAGAAACCGTTAACTCTGACATTTGAGGATATGGGGGACTGAATCAGTCATGTATGGTAATTCCAGGGTACAAATGTTTTATGGAGTATAAAGGTCTTCAAGAAGATTGGAGGATGTACATCTCAAGTGCAGATTGGACCAAGTGAAGTGACAGCACTTTAGGAAGTTAAAGTTTAGATTCAGAAACATATCAAAGAAAAAAGAGTAATCACCGTGAAACTACAAGGAGAGATTTAATTCAACTGTGTGTGTATGAAAAAATGTTCTATAAATGTAGATAAAGTCACAGTTAAATTCTGTTCAGCAAGTGTTCTTTCTGTGGCACCCGGGTGACTCGGTTTGTTGAGCACTGGACTCGCGCTCTCAGCTCAGGTCTTGATCTCCATCCTGTGCCTGGAGCCTACTTTAAAAAAGACAAACAGGGGCGCCTGGGTGGCTCAATGGCTAAAGCCTCTGCCTTCGGCTCAGGTCATGATCCCAGCGTCCTGGGATCGAGCCCCGCGTCGGGCTCTCTGCTCAACGGGAGCCTGCTTCCTCCTCTCTCTCTGCCTGCCTCTCTGCCTGCTTGTGATCTCTGTCTGTCAAATAAATACATTTTTTAAAAATCTTGAAAAAAGAAAAAAGACAAATAAAAACAAGTGTTCTTTCTATTCATCTCTCATTCAGCCGGCTGACATTTTCCTGATGCTTATCTCATTTCCATTTCTCTACCTATGGTGTTAGGAAAAGAGAAGGGTTTTTTTTTTTTTTCCTGCCTCAGAAAATAGTGAATCTAGTAAGAAGATAATCATGTTAACAAACGCTACAATACACAGTGTAGTACATTTCTCCCAGGTAGAGAAGGGAGAAATTTATTAACTCTGTGGAGAGAAAGAAAAGGTTAAGGATAGCTTCCTGCAAGGGGGAAGAGCCAGGTCTTAAAGGATAAATATGAGTTACTCAGTAAGGCTTAGAGGGGACGTTCTCGGTAGGGGAAGATACCTGCGAAGGCATAAAAATGAGAATAACCTAGCAGGATGAGTTAGGGACTGCAGTTTGGATCCGCACTTTCTGCCTGTTTTCCTAGGATTTCCTGTGTCTTCAGTACCATGTAAGGTTGGGTTTTGCACTTACAGATCCACAGAACAACAGTGGAGCTGTGTTCACACACACTGCCTAGACAACATCGTAATACGCTGTTGCTGTAAAGGTTATTTTTCACAAAGATTAAAGTCAAGAAGATAATTGTTATGTTTTAGTTACTCAAAAAACTTCTAGAACACTCCACCCCTTCCCCATCCTTGTCCGTGCGGCATTCATTATATGCGTCCAGCCAATGAAGACTTGGTATGATTGCTTTTCTGAGTAAGGAGCCGATCTCCCAGCCCGCACATTGGTGTATTTCCCCCTCAGTTTGTTGAAAATCTGAAATAGTGATTAAGATTATGGATTCAGAAATCAGATTGACTAGGCTCAGGTCCCAGTTTTTCTACTTACTGTGTAATCTTCAGGAAAATACTTAAGGTCTTTGGTTTTCTTGACTGTAAGATGATGGTAATACACAGGGTCGTTGAAAGATTGTAGCAGGTAATACACGAGAAGTGCCTAGCTAGCGTCCTGTGCGTCATGTAGCAAGTACCTAATACAGATCTGCTATGACTATTTCTCTTATTTCCTAGAAAGAGAAATTTTTTTTAGGAAAATAAATGACCTAGCATGCATATAATGCTTATAGGAAGTAAGAACATGTAAAATACATTTTGAAAGTATGTATAAACAACTTTGTTACATATATATGTATTTTTTCGAATTCTCAATTTATGTTCTCTTACTTTTCCTCACCTGTGAATTCTACTTTTGTGTTCTCTCACTTAACTCTAGACTAGGCTTTTTTTGTTTTTTGTTTTTAGTTTTTTAAGATTTTATGTTTAAGTAATCTCTGTGTAGACCCAACATGGGACTCAAATTTACAACCCCAAGATCAAGAATCACATGCTTTAATCAACTGAGCCAGGAGCCCTGAGACTAGGCTTTTTTGTTTGGTTGCTGCTTCTTACCAAATCAAGTACTTGTTTTTAAAATGAACAGGAGTAGATCTTTCAGTTTGAAGTTTTTGGGGCAGAGAACTTTGTCTTTGAACTGAATTGGGTTTAGTTAGGATGGTTCTCAATGCATTTATTTATTTATTTATTTATTTATTTATTATTTTTTTAAGATTCCATTCATTTACTTGACAGAGAGATCACAAGCAGGCAGAGAGGGGTGGGGAGGAAGCAGGCTCCCTGCCGAGCAGAGAGGGCTCCATCCCAGGACCCTGAGACCACTACCCGAGCGGAAGGCAGAGGCCCAACCCACCGAGCCACCCAAGCGCCCCTGTATTTATTTATTTTTAAAGATTTTATTTATTTGAGAGAGAGCACACATGCACATGGTAGAGGGAGCAGGAGAAGCAAACTCCCCACTGAGCAGGGAGCCCGAAGCAGGGCTCAGTCCTAGGACCCTGAAATCATGACCTGAGCTGACGGCAGAAGGTTTACTGACGGAATCTTTTAAATCTGATCATCTCTTTGGTTTTTAGAAGCCCGGTGTATCCTTCCAAAGCAGAACCTGTTGCTTTCACTAAACCACCTGCGTTTATTGAGTGTTTAGTATGTGCTAGACTTTAGGATACAGTGAAGAATGAACCAAACAAGGTCCTTGGGCATTTTCATTTTACTCTTCCAGAACAAGATGTTTTAGTACTGCTGTAATGTGCTACCATCATACTACATGTGGTTCAAGCAAGGCATTGTAAAAATTTATGAAAGAATGTCTTGGGATATGATTATTTTATGCCAGAGCAAGTCAGTTCTAGGACAAAACCCTCTTTCTCTTGAGGCCCTTCATTATCTGCCTGTGTTTTATCCAGGCGATCTACCGTGCAGTTCGTCCTTTGGGACATCAGTAGATTAACTCCTCCGTTCAGAGTCAAATAAAAATTAAAACTAGCATTCTGTCTCCTATGCCTTCTAACAGAAGGAACATGTAGACTTTCATTCAGTAAATATTAATTGTATACTTACGTTATACCAGGTACTGTTCTAAGCCCAGGGGGTACAGTAGTGAAAAAAAACAGTCAAAAATCATTGCTTTCAGGGGCACCCGGCCGGCTCAGCTGCTAGAGCGTGCCACTCTTGATCTCGGAGTCTTCAGTTCGAGCCCCACCTTCGGTGTAGATTATTTAGAAAAAATCATTGGTGCTCACTTTTGAGTAAGATATTAAATAAATGGATATGATGTCATAGCATCTCCACAGCAGGTGCTGTGAAGCACATGTAAGTGAAGCGGGGCGTGGTCAGTGGTTAAGGAGGTCCTTTGAGGCAGTGGTACTGTAGTGGAGACAGGAATGCTGCCAGGCAGTGTCTGGGGCCCTCAGGCACAGGCCCTCAGGCAGTAGTATGTTTGTGTTTAAGAAATGAGAAAGGGCTAGAACAGAGGAAACAAGGTGGGGATGAATGATAGGAGATAGGTAAAGAGGTTAACCAGGGGCTACGTAATGGAGAAACCTAGAAGACTTGACTAAGTGACTAGATCTTATTCTAGATTATTCTAGATTTGATAGGAACCTTTTGGGAGGTTTGAGCAGGGAAGTGACGTACCGTTTGACAGGCAAGAGTGAGGCAACCAGAGGCGCCAGGTAGGCCATTGTGACACTTGAGGCAAGAGAGGGTTATGAGGGGCACTTAGGGTGGTGTCAGGGAGATGGGGTCGCCATCTGTTCTTAAAGGTGGGGGGATGAGAACTTGGATGGCTGTGGGGTGTGAGTAAAATGATGGCCTCAGCATTGGGTTTTGCTGAACATGTGCTGAAATTTGGAATACCGGAAGAGGCAGGTTGCAAGAGTGCCAAAATTAAGAATTTGGTTTGGATGTGTATGGACTTTCCTGTTATTTCTGTTACTTCTGTCTCTAATTATATTCCGGTTGAGGTATTGAGTAGGAAGTTTGATCTATAAACCTCAGGATTGCGGCAGACAGAAATTTGGTAGTTGATCAGGGTAGTGTGATCAGGTAGAGTGATTTAGAGCCATGGGACTTGATGAGATCACCTGGAGAGTGAGTGTAGACAGAGGAGATGAAGTTCTTGGAATGAATCTTGGAGTATTCTTTGGCATTTAGAGGCATTTAATCCGTACTGCCACGGCTGAAAGAATTGTGTGGTAATTTTACAAATAATACTTTCTTAAGAAAAGCTAGCAAGTACTAGTAAAGACAGACAAAAAAAGTCGTTGAAGAGCAGATTTACTTTGTCTGTCAAATAGCTTTTTGATTGTTCCGAGATCGGAACACTCATTTTATGTGAGACTAAAAGCCACAGTGCCTATTTTTACTAGATTACTCTGAAGAGATGGCCAGAATGTCATTACCTTCCTAGATATCCATTGTGGAGGGCAACATAAACTAAAATAAAGAAATCGAAATTTATAAAATAATGAAGTTTGGGGGGGGGGTCTGGCTGGCTCAGTTGGAGGAGCATATAACTTTTGATCCCAGGTGGTGAGTTTGAGCCCAATGTTGGATGTAGAGATGACTTAAATAAAATGTAAAAAATAGTAATAAAATAAGGAAGTATCAGAAGACATGAAGCTTCTTATCCATTCGCATGATAACCATTCCTGGCTTGGACATGTTAAGTGAGGTCAAGCTGCCTCCCGATTTCTTCTCTGTCACTGGGCACTGTTAAACCTTCCTTTAATGAGGCTGGTTTTTTCTGTGGACTTGCTGAGTCAACACATTAACATCTGAGAATACATGTGTAAGATCCAATACATGAAGGTATTAGGGGCTTAATATTGTTTAGGTTGACTTGCTCCATATTTGGGGACATCTGGGCTCGGGTAGGAATTTTTTTTAATGTATTTGTGGTGTCCGAAATGGAAAGGAATAGAAATTACAGACCAGATCACAGCATATAGGTTATTTTGGGTGGTTGATTTAAACCCTATCAAAAGTTCTCTTAGCTACTGCATGAAGCAGATCCTCTCTCGCTTGAGTGCATGACTTCCCGCTCACCGGTCCCCCTCAGCCATTAGGAAAATGCAGGGCACATCTGTTGAATTACGCTGTGCCTGAAAGGCCAGTAGTTTTGGACTTTGTCAATCCAGGAAGAGAAATTAATTCCATGACATTGAGGGGAAACATTTCTAATAACTACATACTCCCCAGGGTTTACCTGACATCTTGTTGCAATTTTATAGAAATCACTGAAGAATTAAGGGTCCATCATGTATGACTTCTCTTTCCCAAGTCAAAGTCAGAATCATCAGGTGTGTGCATTAGAGAGCCGTTTCTCTTCCAGGTAAATGGTGTCCTTAAGAAAACACTGCCCCAAATTTCCAGATAGGTTAGAGATGATCTTAAGTAGAAACTGAGATGTTTAAGAGGGTAATATGATTTGGGATTCAGATAAGCTTCTAAAATATTTCTAGATGAATCTATTCCACAAAAATCTGGAAACTGTTCACAGAGACTTAGATGGTTCAAAATGGCCATTTTCTAGTTTCCTGGGTATCCGTTCTGTGCCTTACCTTAGCAGCTGGCCTCAAAATCAGAGGATGATGATGATGGTAGTAGTAGTAATAGTGGTAGTAGTAGTAATAGTGGTAATAATAGTAGTGGTAATAGTAGTAGTAATAGTAGCAATAGTAGCAATAGTAGCAGCAGCGGTTGTTAGAGGCCCCATTAAGAATACAGCGAATCTTTTTATACCCTGTCCCCAAAAGTGCATACATACACATAGAAGTTCTGCTGTATGATTTTGGGGAGTTTATAGGCAGTTTTTGTTGTAGGCCAACACCCCTTGTTTCTTAGTCCTCTCAGTTATGAATGCTACAGAATGGCGGCTGCGTTCTTTACCTGATGGTCAGCGTGATTGCTCTTAAAAGCGGAGGCGAACTCACGTAAGGGCAGTGGTGGTTGTGGGGAATGGTTTGAGTAAATCTTTGCTGGACTCATCTGTCCACCACTTTCCCCTTCATCGTTTCGGTAGTACAGTAATGTCTGGAGGATCACCAGTTAGAGCGGCACGCTGATGCTAGAGATGACGGGCTGGATGTAAGAAAGGCAGTTATCCTCACAGCAGGTAAAATGGCAGCAAAGTGAGAATTACTCTGTGCCCCACCCTGACTGGCTTCCCTAGCTACATCCCACACGCCTTTCTGAATGTGATGTCTGAATCCGAATCCAATCGTGTCTTTTGGCATAACAGACTGTTGAGCTCCTTCTTCAAGATCCTGTCTGCCCCTTCAGCTGTGTCTCCCTGGGTCTCTCACCCTTGTGCTTCAGCTGTTCGGAACCGGCATCTTTCCCAAACACAGTTCTTTTATATCTCCATGACTTTCATGTTCCTCCCAGTGCCTGGCTGCCTAGAGGACACCCACCCATCTTCTGAGACAAAGTCCAAGCTGATGCTGTGAAGCCTTACCTGGCCACCTCCCCTCTTTGGTGAACAGCAGGCACTCGTTTCTCTTTGGCATATACCTGGGAATGGAATTGCTGGGCCACAGGGTAAGCGTATTTTTATGTTGAGTAAATACTGACACAGTTTTCCAGACTGATTATATGACTTTGTAACTGTGCCAGGAATGTATGGGGGTTCCATTTGTCACATCTACACCAACATTTGTTGTCATTCTCTTTAATTTGAGCCATTTTAGTGGATAGTGGTATTACATTGTGGTACTGACTTGCATTTCCCTGATTATTGGTAAGGTCGAGCATCTTTCAGTGCTTGTTACATATTTGGGTATCTTTTTTGGTAAAGTACCTGCTCTTAATACATATTCTGAACGCATTCCTTTTCGCCAGTATGTGCCTCGCACATGGCATTATCCAATGTGTGGCTTGCCTTTTTAATCTCATGGTGGTTTCTTTAATGAATAGGAGTTCGTATTTTTATAAAGTCCAATTAATTTTTTCCCCTGTAAAAAAAAAAGGGGGGGGGATGGTGCTCTAAGTTTAATGAGACAGGTAGTTAGTGGGGGAAATGTAGAATTCCTTACCAACAGGTGTGAAGTTTCAGTCAAGCAGGATGAGTAAGCGGGGGAGGTATGCTGGACGACGGCATACCTGCGGTCAGCAATACTGAATTGCACACATAAAAATTTCTGAAGAGGGTAAATCTCACGGCAAATGTTCTTACCACAATAAAATAATAAAAAAATAAAGATGTATGTAACGTGCAGCTGTCTATTGAATGGAAAAGACCAGGAGAGGAATGTTTTAAGCAAGTAGCTAGTCAGTGGCAGAATAGGAGTTAGAAAGTATGTCCACTGTTAATTGGGTTACTTTGCTCAATTTCATGTAGATGTGAACACAACAATAAGACTTCGAGAGGTACGGACATGGTAGCGATGTGTATCTCAGATCTTTTAAAAATATGTTTTTATTGGATTTTTGCCTAATTATGGAACTAATACAAATTGTAATATGTCAAGAAAAATACACATAATTTTATTTCCAAACCTTTACCCCTAAAATAACCAGTGCTTTTAGCTGGTGTATAATCATTTGTACTTAATTCTGTATGCATACAAATACACGTGTTTTTTTTTTAATTCCCTGCACATGTAACATCATGCTTCCTCTTTTCCTGAAAAATGGCAGACATGGTTGTGTATTTGTGTATGTGTGAATATACATACGTTGTGTGTGTATATATATGTATATATTTAATTTTTTCTCTGGCCACATTGAGCAGTGCTGTAATAAATCATTTATTAGTGCTTTTGTTTTTCTATGATGAGAGTATCTAAAGTTGCTATTGAAGTCAAGAGTATGTAAAGCTTAAAATTGTCATAGATGCTGTAAGAATTGCTTTCCGGAATACATGACAGAGGCCACTAGTATTTATTTTCCTGTATACTTTGCTGTTTTTGCTTGTACCAGTGTTTTAAACTTCAGCCAAACTGATGAGTGAAAACTGTCTTGTTGTAGCTCATACCTCCGTCACTACTAATGATGTGGCGCTTCTTTCTGTGTTTCTGTTTGATTATTTCCATTTCTTTTGTGATTGCCTGTGCACATCTCTTGTATTATATAATTTTTTACCAGTTTATAAAATGACTCTTAACCATACTAATCTACTTTTAAAAAAAGATTTTATTCATTTATTTACTTATTTATTTATATATTTAAAAGATTTTATTTATTTATTTGACAGAGAGATTACAAGTAGGCAGAGGCAGGCGGGGCGGGAGGGGGGGAAGCAGGCTCCCCGCTGAGCAGAGAGCCCGATGAGGGTCTCAATCCTAGGACCCTGATTTCACGACCTGAGCTGAAGGCAGAGGCTTAACCCTCTGAGCCACCCAGGCGCCCCAAAGATTTTATTTATTTATTTGACAGTGAGAGAGGGAGAGGCAGACTTCCCACCGAGCAGGTGCCTGACATGGGGCGATCCCAGGACCCCAGGATTGTGACCTGAGCTGAGGGCAGATGCTTAATGACTGAGCCACCCAGGTGCCCCTATAATGTTTTTATATAATCACATCTCTCAGTATTCTCCTTTATGGCTTCTAGTTTCTTGATTTGATTAGGAAGGTTTCTATACAGTAGGCTATAGAAATAGTGACAAAAATCCTTCAGATACTTTCATTTTTGCATCTAGCTCTTAAATCCATGAGGAAATTTCTTTTGAGTATAATGTAAAGAATGGATCTAACTTTGTTTTCTCCAAGTGAATAGCCAGTTAGGTAATATGTAGCAACATATGTCAGATAAGTCAGTTTGTTGCCATGTTGAAAGTTGTTAATTGAAAAAGTTTTTATAAGATTACCATTAGCCCGTATTTTGTTTTTATGCAAGGGAGAGAACCCTTACCACAAGGTACCTTATTTTGATCTGTCAGAAAATTTCTAAATGGCTTCATTGAGATTTGTGTCCTCTATAATTTACTGATTTAAAGTGTACAATTCAGTGGTTCTTGGTATAGTCACATAGTTATACAATCATCCCCACTACCTAATACTAGAACATTCGATCGTGGTGTCCAGTAGCTAGGGGTCACTCCATTCTCCTTTTCTCCTATGCTTAGATAACCATGAATCTATTTTCTTTCTCTATGGATTTTCCTTTTATGGACATATAATTTGTTGTCTTTTGGAAGAGGCATCTTTATTTAGCATAATGTTTAGGGTACATCTGCACTGTAGTATGTACCAGTGCTCCATCCTTCCTCTCTCCCTCCCTCCCTCCTGCCAAGATTTATTTACTTGGGGGGAAGGGCAGAGGAAGAGAATCTGAATCAGACTCCACTCTGAGGGCAAATCCCAGCACAGGCTCCATCTCAGGACTCTGAGATCATGACGTGAGCTGAAGTCCAGAGGTAGACACCTAACCGATTGAGCCATCTGGTGGTCCTGGATGTCATTCTTCTTTACTGATGAATGACATTCCATTGTGTGGATAATGTTGCTGTGAACATTTGTGTGCAAGTTTCTGTGATCCATGTTTCCATTTTCCTGGGGATATACCTAGCGGTGAACTTGCTGGGCCATCTGGTGGCTCTGTTTAACCTTTTGAGGAGCCGCCAAACTTGTTTTCCAAAGTGTCTGCACCATTTTACATTCCTATCCATTTCTCCACAGAAAATCTTTATAAAAAAACAAGTGTAAGATAGTGTGAATGGTGCCCCTTCGAAGTGGCTCTTCTGTTTAATATGAAACCACATGCGCTGGCTCGGAGTTCATAGCCCCTAATCCTTGTCAGAACGCGGTAACTCATTTATGGGAAAATCTGATGTAACTTTTACTTCCCTCTTGTTGCCATTTTAGAATTCCCTGGGGATGAAAGTCAGCATCTCTTTTCCTTGCAACCCCAGCCCATTCCACCTTTTTTTTTTTTTTTTAATTTAAATAAAAACAGAGTTAAGTCTCTACATCTGAGCTTTACTTTACTTCTCAGGAAGAGCTACACAAGGTTTGATTAGATTATCCATGAGACGGTGTGACTTTTCCCGAGGATTTAGCATTGGGAATGCTTTCTGTTTGCCTTTCCCCCATGGCTCCCTCGTGGCAATACAGTCTCCTACTATACTTTCTTGTTTTGACTTTCAGAATTAGTTTGTTGGTATAATATAATATTTCCTTGGTCTTGAGACACATTCTTTTCTCTCAGTTTTATGTTTCTGAAATTAGGAAATCACACAATTGATAATATATTGAATGTGGTAGTAGTTAAAATTTTCTTCTCCTGAAAATGTGGTCAGTGATCCATGAAGCCTTTTTATTTATTTATTTTTTTAAAAAGATTTTATTTATTTGTTTGAAATAGCAAGAGCCATGAGCAGGCAGAGCAGCAGAGGGAGAGGGAGAAGCAGGCTCCCCACCGAGCAGGGAGCTCGATGTAGAGCTCAATCCCAGGACCCTGGGGTCACCACCTGGGCGGAGGGCAGTCGCTTAACCCACTGAGCCACCCAGACACACCATCATGAAGACTTTTTTAAAAAAATTCACTGGCGGGGCACCTGGGTGGCTCAATGGGTTATGCCTCTGCCTTCCGCTCGGATCATGATCTCAGGGTCCTGGGATGGAGCCCCACATCGGGCTCTCTGCTCAGCAGGGAGCCTGCTTCCTCCTCTCTCTCTGCCTGCCTCTCTGCCTACTTGTGATCTCTGTCTGTCAAATAAATAAAATCTTTAAAAAAAATCACTGGGGTCTTGGAATTTAAGAAATATATACTATATGCAGGTATGAAAATAGCTAGATTTACTGGTGATTAGTACTTTGAAGGTTAGGAGTTATTGGTGGTTGTCACTCTTTTTTTTTTTTTTTTTAAGATTTTATTTATTTATTTGACAAAGATCACAAGCAGGCAGAGAGGCAGGCAGAGAGAGGGAGGAGGAAGCATGCTCCCCACTGAGCAGAGAGCCTGATGCGGGGCTGGATCCCAGGACCCTGGGATCATGACCTGAGCTGAAGGCAGAGGCTTAACCCACTGAGCCACCCATGTGCCCTGTCACTCTCTTTTTTAAATGAAATGATGTTCTGTAGTTGAGTCAAAAAGCTTTGTCCAGGGCACCTGGGGGGCTCGGTTGAGTGTCCAGCTCTTGATTTCGGCTCAGGTCATGATCTCAGGGTCGTGAGACTGAGCCCCACTTTGGGCTCTGTGCTCAGCGGGGAGTCTGCTTGAGATGCTCTCTCCCCTCCCGGTGCTCACACGCCCACTCCTTCTCTCTCTCAAATGAGTAAAACTTAAAAAAAAAGAGCAGCTTTATCCAACTCTGTAAGTGTAGTTTATGTTATATAAATTATTTAGAAACATAGTTCAAGTTTCCTTGTTATCTTTATGAATATATTCTAGCTTTTTGTGATTTCAGTGAGTAGTAGATCAGTGACGCAATATAAAACATCTTAAGGTAGTACACTGCTTACCCTTTTACTTTTGAAGAGCAAGTTACATGGTGATATATACATAGTGCTTATTTTTAAAATCCTAATAGTATAAGATTATATGATATTTAAAGAAAAATGTCAATCCTTTAATATTTTTATTTTCATTGTATTCTCTTAGTTTTTGTCTACATGCGTATTTAAAATACAGCGGCGCGTGTCTGCTAATCCAGCTGGTAGGCACTTACTGACACCTGCTGTGTTTGGGGACTTCGCTAAGGATTTTGTAGTGAATAAGGCCATGAGGATTCTTATTCTCATGGAACAAATGCTGTAGTGGAAAATATGAGTGTTAAGCATATAATTTACCCAGAAAAAGCATATAACTTACTGGGATGATGAGCGTTAAGAGACTTACAGAATGCTGCATGAGCACTTGACAGGGAGATCTTCCTTGGTCGAGCAGGGAAATGACATAATCAGATTATTTAAAAATCGTATTTCTAGCTGCATCTCAGAGCAGGGACTGGAGGAGAACAAGGTAGATATGCAGAGTTAGAAAGCTGCTATATGCTGTGTAAGATCTGTTGTTGTTTTGGATAGAATGGCAGTGGACTTAGAACTCAGTGTAATTAGAAATTATGTAGAATTCACAAGTTTTGGTGTTAGGGTCGCGTTGGGAATGGAGTGGGGGTGAGAGGAGGCAAGGGGGGGTGAGAGGAGGCAAGGGTGGCTGCCAGGTGTCCGACTTGAGCAAGTGGCAGTGCTGCGTTCACGTGGCTAGTGTGATGGGTCCCAGGAAGAGCGATGTATGGCTGAAGAGTGTAAAAGCTGCGGTAAACTAGGACCCATAACGTGCTGTGATTTTTTAAGATCTTACACAGTTAATTTGTATGTTTTTTTACTGTTGAGAAATAGAACAATGATTACCGTCTCTGACGATGTTTGATAAAGACCACAGAAAAGACCAAAATTTATCACAGATGAGACAAGCTAGACTTATTTTAAGCTAAAAATCTGCTGACATTGTTTAGTCTGTAATGTGATAATTTTAGGTAAGTGTACTTATCCAAAAAGAGAGAAAAGTTGTTCTTGCATATTAAAGAGAGTTAAGATAAATTATCTTTCTTATCAAGTTGGAAAACCATTCTAAGACTCTGTTATATATTCATATATTGTCATCATACTGCCTCCCTGTGTGGGTGTCATGTGCATGTGCTCCCTGCTGCCAGCTTGACCTTGTACTTAAATGTTTCACAGTCATCTAAGATTTAACATACTACTGAACTCTTAGTCTCCCCTTCTGTCTGTCTCGTCCAAGCAGACAGCTTTTATAATGTCAGCCCTGTGAGGGCAGGGACTTTCCTGTTTTTGCACTGCATTGTCCCCAGTTGCTGTTATGTAATGGGCATTCGGTAAATACTTTGTTGTTGGAATGTCTAAGTGGTACCACGAAACAGTTGACCAGTTGCTTAAGTCTTTGATTCTCTCCCTCCTTTCTGTATCTTGCTGACAAATCAAATCTGTTATTCCTTAGAAGTATCTCTTAATTCATCCGTTTTTTAAATTTTAAGTGCTACTTTGCTAATCTGTCAATTTTATAACTAGTATTCCAGAATCAACTTTGCTTTTTTTTTTAAAGACTTCATCATTTTGGACATGGAGAGTACGAGTTGGGGAAGGGGCAACAGGAGAGGGAGAGAGAATCTCAAGCAGACTCCCTGCTGAGTCTAGGTACACGGGGCTTGATCTCGTGACCCTGAGATCATGACCTGAGCTGCCGTTCAACCAACTGAGCCACCCATGTGCCGCCCCCAAGTTTTGCTGTCTTTCTAATCATTCTTCCACAGCAGTCAGGAAGGTTTTTTAAAGTATAAGCTGTCGGGGCTCCTGGGTGGCTCAGTCTGTTTAGCTGCTGCCTTCGTCTCAGGTCATGATCCCAGGGTCCTGAGATCGAGTCTGGCTCCTTGCTCAGTGGGGAGCCTGCTTCTCTCTCCACCCCTGCCTGCCACTCTGCCTGCATGTGCGCGTGCTTGCTCGTGCTCTCTCTCTCTCAATCTGACAAATAAATAAATAAAATAAAATTTTAAAAAAGTAAGTTGTATCTTACTACTCTTCTGCTCAGAACTAATTTTGGATTCTAAATCCTTAAGTTAGCCCAACAAGGCTCTTAGAAAGCTATATATTTTTTTTTTTTTAAGATTCAGTTTATTTGTCAGAGAGAGTGTGTGTAAGCACAAGCAGGGGGAGCAGCCCACAGAGGGAGAGCAAGTGGCCTGATGTGGGACTCTGTCCGGGACCCTGGTATCATGTCCCAAGCCAAAGGCAGACACCTAACTGACCCAGCCACCCAGGCATCCCGAAAGCTATTTCCATGTAGCTTCCCATTTTTGTTTTGTGTTGTCCCCACTTGGGCAAATCTACTGTTAATCTTATAGTTTCAGGGACTTTTTACACATACTGTTCCCTATTTTGGGAACATACTTAACTCGACATTTTGCCTGGCTATTTCCTACTTAGACTGGGTCTCAGCTTAAAGTTAACTGTTTTTCCAAGGTATATTCCCTGTTCCTCCAAGTTTCCTTGATATACAACTTCATATATTCAATACCCTCTCATTTATTATGTTATAACCACATATTTAAATAATTAGTCATTTATCTGCGTCCCTCTCTAAAATTTAAAGTTCGTAAGACCTGGGACCATATTGTATTATTTACAACCATTTCTACAATGGTTCTCAAGACATACTTTGAGGCTCTCAAAATGTCCACTGAATGAAGGAATAGATTAAGGATGATGAATGCATAAAGGAAACGATATAATGGTTGCAGAGGTAGTTGGAGAGCCAATAGAATGTGTCATCACAGAAGACAAGCAAGAGTTCCAAACAGCAGGTCTGCTAGGTGTAACAGGGGAGGACTGAGACCAGGAATAAACATGTTTGGGAGGCAGCGTAACATCGTATTCGAGAGGAGCCAGACAGACCTGGGCTCAAGCTTTTTTTGGTTATTAACTTATTTTTTCATTACTGAAAATGGAATTGTAATAGTAACTGAGATCATCTGTGTAACACTAGCGTAGAGCTTTGCATATCCTAAGAACTCAGTAAATTTTTAGGTTTTTGTTGTTTTGTTTTTGTTTTTGTTTTTACTTAACTAATGCTGCATCTCCTGGAAGGACTCAGTATTGTAGTATTTAATGAATACAGAGTTCATTTTATATTGCCTTGCTAAGTAGTGTTTTATCAAAGTATGCCTATTCCCTTCCAACCTCCAGTGATAGACTAGGCTTCTATACAGAATAGTCTCCAGACTTAGTTCAATTGTTTTCCATAATGGTTTGGTATCTCACAGAGCAGAGCCTGTGTTAACTCTGAATTTGTCTATTTTTATCCGATCCATTGTTTGTTACTTGGATGTGAGATTAGTATGGGAGACGCGGGTGGGTACTAGTCATCACTTTGTAGAGGGAATAGGGCATGAAGGCGAAAACAAATTTGAGCGATTCCTGGTCAAGAGTTTGGTATTTGTCTCGTTTGCCCAGGTTTTGTCACGTTGCAGTACACGGCTGACCAGCAGTAGCGCATTCATAGATCACTATGAAATGTGATTTACTTGTATATTTGTAGGTAGTATCTAATATGTTGTTAGATTATCATGCTTTGGGGTTCCTGGGTGGCTCAGTCAGCTAAGCGTCTGCCTTCGGCTCAGGTCATGACCCAGGGTCCTGGGATCCAGTTCTGCATAGGCTCCAGGCTCAGCAAGAAGTCTGCTTCTCCCTCTGCCACTGCCTGCTGCTGCCCCTACTCGTGCTCTCTTCCTCCCCACCATGAATAAATAGACTCTTTTTTTTTTTTTTTTAAGATTTTATTTATCCATTTGACAGAGATCACAGGTAGGCAGAGAGGCAGGCAGAGAGAGAGAGAGAAGCAGGCTCCCTGCTGAGCAGAAAGCCCGATGCGGGGCTCGATCCCAGGATCTGAGATCACGACCTGAGCCGAAGGCAGCGGCTTAACCCACTGAGCCACCCAGGCGCCCCATAAATAGACTCTTTTTAAAAAAAGATAATCATGCCTTGTGTTGATATAATGTATGTATCCTATTAATACAATTAGTAACTTTCTTTATTTTTAAGATCTCATTTGTTTATTTGAAAGATGGAGACAGCTTGCGCATGCGCACAGGAGTTGGTGGGGAGGGGCAAGAGGGAGAGGGACAAGCAGACTCCCCGCTGAGTGGGGACCTACCCACGCGCCTCAATAATTAGTAATTTTCTAAACAGTTTGTTCACAGCTAAAATGATCTCAGTGAAAGGGCTTCAGGCTATAGATTTAGTATCAGTTTCCTTTGAATTTGGACTGGACTGTTGTGGATCATTTCAGTGATTTGAGGACATCCTATAAATCCCAAAGTTGCGTGTGAGATGAATGTTGAATTTGTCGCTTAGAACAAAGAGATTCTAGCAGTCTTAGTTCTGTGTTTCTCCTTGGAACTGTATTTTGACTTGGATATTGTAGTAGGAACCAGATTACATTGTGTGACAGCATGTGTCCTTGTCCCTGGATGGGAAACCTAGAGTATATAGATGGAAGAGTATCATTCACGGAGAACGCTGCCTTCGGAGTTCAAAACCAGCACTCTGGCGGCTGGTGTGGGGCTGGTTTTCAAGCAGTTTACACTTAGCAGATAAAAAGCATTCTTTGTTGTGAAGTATCTTCAGAATTTGGATTTATCTTCACTGGAAACACTTAAATTTGGTATGTAGGGTTTGCCCATCATGCTTTTCCAGTCTCACTGCCTAGGTGGATTCACAAAATAGGCCCCTAGGCTCACTATCCTTTCTCCTCTTTGATGAAGTTAGGGAAACATAGTATTTCTCTATTCTTACCTACGTTTCTCGGGTAGTGATCAGTGTTTTCAAATTAGTTCTTTTTTAGTTTATTGATATTCTACTATTTGTATAGTAATCTGTGTCACTCACATTCAGTTTTTCCATTTTAAAATGAAGAGACTCATGCTCTCCAGGCCCTTCTCTGGAATGTGCTAAAAGTGAATAAGTGCTGGTAAAAATGCTTTTGAGTTCTTTGGAGGAAATACTGAAATTCTGGTTCACATTTATACATATATATGTTACGCGTTCTGGAATTCCTTCATTATGAAAAGAATTGTAGGGAAATTTAAAAATGTGTGTACTGGATATAAAAGCGGTTGTTTCTGTGTAAATTATTTGTTTTTGTTCTAGAACAGGTTTGTTTTCATGAGCGACCGGAAAGGTATACGCAGGTATGTCAGTGCACTAGTCACATGAAACCCGGGATGGGCATCAAAAATTAAGGAACATGCGGCGCCTGGGTGGCTCAGTTGATTGTGTCCAATTGGTTTTTTTGTTTGTTTGTTTGTTTGTTTTAAGATTTATTTAGTTATTTTAGAGAGAGAGAGGCAGAGAACAGGGAGGGAGCAGAGAAAGGGGGAGAATGTATAGCCACTGAGCCTGGAGCCAGACTTGAGGTTCAATCTTACGGTGCTGAGATCGTGACCTGAGCTGAAATCACGAGTTGTAGGCTTAACATACCAAGCCACCGGGTGTTCCAAGAGTCTGACTCTTGGTCTCAGCTCATGTCTTGATCTCAGGGTAGTGAGTTCAAGACCTGTGCTGGAGTCTACACTGGGCGTGGAGCCTACTTTAAAATAGGTAAATAAGAAATAAGAAAGAAGGGGTGCCTGGGTGGCTCAGTGGGTTAAACCTCTGCCTTCGGCTCGGGTCATGGTCTCAGGGTCCTGGGATCGAGCTCCGCATCAGGCTCTCTGTTCTGCGGGGAGCCTGCTTTCCTGCTCTCTATGCCTGCCTCTCTGAATACTTGTGATCTCTTTCTCTGTCAAATAAAGAAATAAAATCTTCAAAAAAAAAAAAAAGAAGAAAGAAAATTTACAAAATAAAAAGAAGAAACATGGGAGAAAAGTAATAGAAAAGGAACAAAATAAAGCCAGTAAGATAGATCCCACAAAAAAACATGCAATTAATTCAAATATTTATTGAACACCTCCTATATGCCAGGTATAGTTTTAGGTGCTAGGATGTTACATTGAACTAAACTGACAAAAACCCAGTTCCTGGAGGCACTTTATATCCTAGTGGAAAGGTATCAACAATAAATAAATACATTGTGCACCAGATTGTGAGAAGCGTCACAGAGAAAAATAAAACAGGATAGAGTGTTAGAAGAAGATGGTGACATGAGTAGTTTTCAATTTTATAAAGGATTGTCAGGGATTGCCTGTTCCATGAGGTTACATTTAGGCAAAGGTGAAGGACATGAAAGACCAAATCATGCAATTATCTGAGGAAAGAACGTTCTAGTCAGAATAATAATTGCAAAGGTCCTTTGGTAGGAGTATTTTACTTTGATGAAGAGGAGACGGCCTCTGACCCCCCTTCTTGGAACTAAGTGGGGAGCTTGACAAGAGATGGAAGAGAGGTAGAGGGGATTGTACAGCAGAGTAAATAGAGCCTTTAGACCATTGGAAGGACTTTGACTTCCACTTGGAGTGGGGTGGGAAGCCATTGAAAGGGTGATGAGCAGAGGAATGACACGATCGGACACAAGCTTTAAGGATCACCTGTCTGCTGAGTTGAGGAGACTGAGGAGATACGGAGGGCCTAAGTAGCCGGCGGCCAGTGGAGAGACCGACTCCTGGGTGGTCCAGGTGCCGGACGAGCATGTGGCTCTGAGTGGCAGCTGTCAGGTTAGCGAGAGATGGATGGTGCGCATGCTCTGAAGGTAGAGAAGTCTGCTGACTGAATGGGCGTGTGAGGCACAAGGGAGAAAGGAGTTCAAGGTGGTTAGGAAGCTTCAGCCTATTTCTAGCTCAAGTTGCATTTATATACTGAGATAAGGAAGCCCGTGGGAAGAACGGATGGGGGATGGGGGGGATGAGGTAGAAGAGGAAGTGATTTGAAACAGACGAAGCTTGCGGTGTCTAACCAGTAGACATCTAGGCAGTGTGTTGGGCAGGCAGTTAGATACAGGATTCTGGGGTTCTAGGAAGAGGTCCCAGGTGGCCTCTATCTAGTGATAGAAACTTGTAAATCAACAACGTTGGATGGAATATAAGCCCGAAAGATTGGATCTGTTCATTTAGCAAGTAAGCGTAGATAGGGAAGAGAAGAGTGTGCCCTGGGGTGCTCCGGTGTTTAATGTTGTGGGGAGGGAAGGGGAGACTGGTCAAGGAGACTGAGGGTGACTAGCCAGTAAGGCAGAAGAATCCAGAAAGGACGCCTGGAAGTCAGTGTGGAGACGATGCGGCTGTTCCGCTGGGTCACATTCTGTGGCAAGGTCAGGTAGAGGACTGAGAACTGACTGGTGTGCTTAGTAGTACAGAGTCTGTCTGTGACCTTGGCCAGCAGCTTATTGGGAGAGGTGGTGGTGAAACTATGATTGGTGTGTTTCAAAGAGAAAAGGTGAGGATTTAGAGATGGCAAGAGTGGACTGCCCTTTGAAGAAACTTTGTTTTGAGAGGGGGCAGAGAAATGGGAAGCTGGTAGAAGATAGAAGAGGGTCAAGAGGAGTTTTCTTAGATGAGAAATACTGTAGTATGTTTTCATGCTGACTGGTATTATCCAGAGGAAAAAGGAGAAGCGGATGGTGCCAGGGAGAAAGGATAGTCGCCCTAGTAAAGCTCTTGAGAAGGCAAGGAGAGGGTAGGCCTAGTGCTCAAGGGGAGGGGTAGAAGTATATGTATTTTTAAATTATTGTTATCTTCTTAAGTAGGGTCCAAGCTGGGCCTGGACTCCCAACCCTGAGATCAAAACCTGAGCTGAGACTGAGAGCGGGATGCTTGATGGACTGAGCCGCCGGGTGGCCCAGTGCGTGATGATTGTGGGGAGACGGGCGCGCAGCAGGTGGGCAGCGTCGTGGGAGCTTGCAGCGCTTTCCTTCTGATCGTTCCCGCTGCCGCCATCAGGTTGGAAGCAGAGTCAGTGAGGCTGGAGAGGACTTCGAGTTTTTGTGTAGGAGAGTGATGGAGACGGGTTTCAGCACGAAGGGTCCAGTCGGGGTTAGTGTTCAGGAATGTGAAGTGAGTTCAGTGAACGTGATTGTTTTTCTTAGACCAGCTTTGGCGGTACAGAGACAGGAGGAGGTAGAAGATACAATTTTGAAGCTGTTGCTAAGGGGATTAAGATATTGTCGTAGGCTTACAGAACACACCTCTATGAAATACATACAGTGAACATTTGAGATAAAACTTGTACATGGGACTCTTACAACGCAGGGTGACATCACATGAGAAAGGAGAGGGGAATGTATGTCTGCACGCCAGATGCTACGTTAGAAGCCATCGGGGCCTTAAAATTCATTCATTCACCTATTGACTGGGCACTACTGTATGTGCTGTTCACTGTTCTGGGTGCCAAGAAATAGCTGTGAACAAACCAGAAGAGGTCCCTACCCCCATGAAGCTTAACACTGTCATTATAGCCTTTGGGTGGGGGGATAGTTATAGTCTTCTTTGGAGATGTAGTTGACAAATATGGAAGAAGGAAAAAAAAGCTGATTACTCAAATTGTGGTCCTGTATGGATAAAGGCACTCAGGTCAGTGCAAGCTTAAATGTAAGTATTAAGACATAAGTCCACAAAGCACCATGCAAAAGTTTGTTTTCTGCTTTTAGAAAGATAGTGTAGGTTGGGTTACTTCCACAGTGGTGGTTAGAGCAACGCTCTTTCATCAAGCACAGTAGTATTTTTGCATTGAAATGTATGACTATTTTCAAAAAATTGTGGTAATTAAGACCAAAACGGATCCAAATCAGGTTTGTCACTCAGGTTTTGTCACTAGTGAGTAATGAAAAAGCTTGTGGTTCTCAGTGTTTTAAATTCCAGGATTGTGAACCCATTGCGGACAAAGTAGGACTTTGTACTTTTATTTTTAATTTTTTAAATTAATTTATTTATTAGATACAGAGTGAGAAAGCGGCGGGGCGGGGGGGGGGCGGTATGTGGGGAGGCAGAGGGAGAGGAAGAAGCAGACTCCCCGCAGAGGAGGGAGCCTGACATGGGTCTTGATCCCAGGATCCCAGGGTCATGACCTGCCCAGAAGGCAGTCACTTAACCAACTGAACCACCCAGCCGCCCCCAGACTTTGTACTTTGAGAGGGAAAGAGAACACATGGCACAGATGCAGAAATGAACATGATTTGTCAGGGACAGTAAGGAAACCGAATTGGCGACGGCATAGGGGATGTGTGTTGGGAACTAAGGACAAGCAAGTTTGCATACTTCTGAGCGGATTATGAACAGCCTGGAAAATTTCTGTGCAGCGTTAGGAAGAATTATCAGAGTGAGCTAATCGGAAGGTTACCCCCGCGACTGTTCTTGCAAACTTGAGAGTTTAGTCAGTTGGCGGTATTTACTGAACACTTAATATGCTGCTACTACAATCAGTAATAATAATTAATCATTGGTACTTTCTCTTGAAGCCTTACTGTGTTGCCAAGTGTTGGGCTATGCATTTTACTTATATTCCTATACAAGTTGTGAAGTAGCTATATGATCTTTGTCCTTGAGAATCTTACAGTCTTGTTGGAAAGAAGTCTTAAGGCACGTAGTTTAAACTGTGAAATTCTCCGCTTCATAAATGGAATGTTCTAAGGAATCAGATACTTGTCCTGGATCTTGATTGGATATATGCTTAGAGTAAAGACTAGTCTGTCAGTCTTCAAGAATAGTGAATTATTTTGGTTCTGTATTCGTTAGTCAGCCTTGTGATTATCTGGTAATCTGGTTTCCTGAAGGTCTTTCTCTGTGAGAAGGGAGGTTGCCCGTGTACTTTATTTATATTTGCAAGTTAGGTGTACATCTCTTAATAATAATTTGCTTGTTTATATTTTATGAATTTGGAAAAATATTTACGGATTTGGGGGATTAAAGCATGCCAACTGAGTACTTACTATTAGGAAAACTTGTAAAATTTCTGGTTTTCAAAGATTTTATAACAAGTGTTATAAATCATTTATATAACAATTTTTTAATGTTTGTCTTTCTTACTAGAGTATAAGTCTTATAAATTTAGGAACTGGGTCTGTTTTGTTGAGTATTGTGTTTCCAGGTTTATTGCACAATACCCGGCACATGATAGGAGCTCAGAAATATTTTTGAATGAATGAATGAGTGAATGAATTCAAAATTTAATTCACCAGCAGCGGAGATAATTCCAGCCTGGGTCCTAGCCTGAAAAGCTCAAAACCTCTTACAAAAGTTGGAGCACTAAAACCAGTCCATAACATGTATTACTACAACTTGTTTATGATATCTGTAGAATAAGCTTATTCTAAAATTTTAAATTTATTTATAACTAAATTAATTTAAATTCATTTTGTACTGTATTTTGGTTCATTTTAACTGTGATTTGGGGTTCTTCCTGACCTCCTTGTCCCTCTCCCTTTATGCCCATTTTTTCATATTAATCAATAGTTGCTTTCTATTCTCATGAATTTTTGTTATGGTTTATTCTGCAGAGAAAGAGATGCTGGATGCAAGTTTTGGAGATCCCTGTTTTTTATGGAACGCAGTTCTGTAAAAGTTTCATAAGCTTCTTCGGCAATAACAGACACTTGTGATGGACCCTAGAAATACTGCTATGTTAGGATTGGGTTCTGACTCCGAAGGGTTTGCCAGGAAGAGTCCCTCTGCCGTCGGCACTGGCCCAGCGGTGAGCACGAGAGAAGCGGAGCTAGAGAGCACTGCGCGAGGCGGGGAGGACCTTCGCGAGTGGGCCCGGGGAAGAGGCGGCGAGGCCGGCCCGGAGGACGGTTTGAGCGGCGCACAGCAGCAGTTTTCAGTGAAAGAAACAAACTTTTCAGAGGGAAACTTAAAACTGAAAATTGGCCTTCAGGCTAAGAGAACTAAAAAACCTCCAAAGAACTTGGAGAACTATGTATGTCGACCTGCCATAAAAACAACTATCAGGCACCCGAGGAAAGCACTTAAGAGTGGGAGGATGACGGATGAGAAGAGTGAGCACTGTCCTTCCAAACGGGTGAGTCGTCGTGGCCGTTGGCGGCGCGTGGATTTTTCTCGGAAGGTTGCACCTGCTGTTCACACTCGTTACGGGACGTTTGGTTGTAATCTCCGTATTTCCAAGGAGTCCGTTTTGGGAGAGCGCAGGAGGCTGCGCGGCCGGTCGGGGACGGGCACGACAGCGCGACTGCGGGGGCGTTTGTGCTCGCGCGGCGGGTGTGTGACCGCGCGTTCCTGTGTCGCGCCCGCCGCGGGCTCCGGTGCTCTGGTGCGGAGAGCGCGGTCCGGAGCCCCCGCCTGCCCGTTGACACCTTGTGGACAGACTGACAGGGAAGAAACGGAGGCTCAGAGATGTTAAACGGTTTTGATACCGCTTACCTCTTCAGGTGGTGGGGAGGGTCCAGTTCGCTAACGCGCTGAAAGCTTTGGTGGGTTTTTGTGTTTGGTTTGGTTTTTGGTTCTGGTTTCGTTTTGTTTTTAGGAGAAGGGGGGAGAGCGTGTGGGGGTAGGGGAGAGGCAGAGGGCGAGGGAGAGAGAGAATCTTAAGTGGGCCTTGATCTCACAACCCTGAGATCATCACCAGAGCGGAAAGGGAGAGTCAGACCGTAACTAACCGCGCCACCCAGGCGCTGCGCGTGTTGAAAGCTTTCGCGAAATGGATTGTTTCATACACGGATTAATTCTGTCACTCAAAGCGAGTTGATAGATTAAAAATTGTCCCCTCTTTCTTTTCCCTCTAATTTATTTCTTTTTATTTTTTATTTTTTTGTCCCCTCTTTCTTGTAGCCTATCCAAATACAGTAACCGATTTTCCAGGGCGGCCGCGTGGCTCAGTCGCTTCAGCTGACTGCTTTTGGCTCAGGTCGTGATCCCGCGGTCCTGGGATGGAGTCCTGCGTTGGGCCCTGCGCAGCGGGAGCCTGCTTCTCCCTCTGCCTCTGCTGCTGCCCACCATGTTTGTGCTCCCGCTGTCTCTCTCTCTCGAATAAATAAATCAGTCTTCAAAAAAAGCATACTAATTTTTCCTAACCTTATTTGTTCTCTGCTGTAAAGATCCTAGATTTGTTTTAGGTTATGTGTTGATCACAAGTTTTAGTCTTTTTTTTTTTTTTTTAGATTTTATGTATTAATTAGAGCGAGAGAGAGCACAGGCAGGGGTGGGGCGGGGAGAAAAGAGAAGAGCAGGCTCTGAGCTGAGTAAGGAGCCCGACATGGGGCTCAGTCCCATGACCTGACCCAAAGGCGGCTAGATGCTTAACCATCTGAGCCACCCGGGCTCCTCTGGCCATTTCATACAATATTTAATTTCAGGCGATGGGCACCATATGTGCCCACTTGCATATTTAAATTATTTGTAAATATAAGTAAAACAATGAATCTAGGTAGAAAGACTTGGCTTAACATTTTGGCTAAAATTTTGAAATATTCCTGCATAAAATCACTTGATTTTTACTGTTGATTACTTAACATCAAATTCATATGCTTTCTGCATGTTATCAGAAACCATAATGATGCAGGCTTTTTGTTCTTCAAATTGCTGTGGCATCCAGAAATTTTTAATAGTTGCTATTCTTCAAAGATCATAGGCATATAAAATATAAAGTAGCATGGGGTGTTTTATTGATAAAATGAACTGTGAGTGAGTTAGATTAGAAGCCAGGGAAGAAATGGGTGTTTTACCAATATTTGCAAGAATGAACTCCATGAATCTTCACTAACCTGGGTAACCTCCCCTGAGCCTTATTTTCCTCATGAGGATATCCGTTCCTGCTGAACTCAAGGATTTTCATAAGGTTGATTGAAAAAGATTTTTATCTGGCTTTTTTCCTTGAAACGATGTTAGAGCTTATCTTCTACAGCTGTTTGTAAAAGTCTCCAGTATGATGGTCTTTTGTAATGTTTCTGCAGTTTTTGTTTTTTTTTTTTTTTAAATAGTTCACGCTAATGACGAGGTCTTGTACTCGGTCGATTTTACCTGCAGCACACACTCCCTCTCAGCGTGGGGCGGTTGCCATCATGTATGTTGTTCTTAGTAGTCCGTGGTTTCCGAGGCCGGTAACAGAACTGCTAGTCATAAGGTGGTGGTTATTTTTCAGGCAGCTACTTTAGCACAGGATGTTGGGTGTGTTAGTAAACTTGGCATTCGTGCTTCAGGAGTGGAAAGGGCATTCACGGGCTATGGAATCAAAACCCAATTTAAATCCTGGCTTAACAACCACACACAAGCAATTTGCTTTATCTCACTCACACTTGGTCTTCTCATTCATAGCGCGGGAGTAGGGATGCCCTTCTTCAGTGGCTATATGCAAAATTAGATTTATATGAAGCGTCTGGCATGTGATAGGTTCCTGTGAATGTTTTCTTTCCCTTGTTACAGCCTGACGTAGGGCTTTAGATAACTTGTGGTCCCTGGGAGGCTGCAGGGGGTGGTGATGTCTTTGTGACGGGGCGGTCCGGTCCGGATCCAGGTGTGTGTTTTTGCGTAGCTCTGACCAGCTTCTCAGAGGAGTTCATGATTCGAAAAAGACTAAGCATCTTTGGCTCAGGAAGGAAAGAGGGAGTATTACGAGGCATGTTGTAGTCTTTAAAACAGGCCTTTACCAAATGCACCTGGAACATTAACCCCCAATTCTTTAAAAGCAGTTGGGTTTTTGTCAGTGTTGCTTTTAAAGCAGATCTTACACGGTGACTGTGTGGCTCAGTCAGTTGTGTCCAACTCTTGATTTCAGCTCAGATCGTGATCTCAGGGTTGTGAGATTGAGCCCTGTGTTCGGCTCTGTGCTGAGCATGGAGCCTGCTTAGGATTTTCTGTCTCCCTCTCTCCCTCCCTAAAAAAATAAAATAAAAAATAAAGCAAATATTAGACCTTACATTTCTTTTTTTTTTTTTTAAGATTTTATTTATTTATTTGACAGACAGAGATCACAAGTAGGCAGAGAAGCAGGCAGAGAGAGAGAGGAGGAAGCAGGCTCCCCGCCGAGCAGAGAGCCCGATGTGGGGCTCGATCCCAGGACCCCGGGATCACGACCTGAGCCGAAGACAGAGGCTTTAACCCACTGAGCCACCCAGGCGCCCCAGGCCTTACATTTCTAATGAAAACATAGTTCATATATTTTATCTCTCCATTTACTTTCTCTTTTGGCAGTATTCAGAAAGCAAACACAAGACCCTCTAGAAAAAAACTATTTGCTGTTATGATTAGTATTGAATGATTGGTAACTGTATATGTAATTTTTTAAACTGTTTATGTAATTTTAAAAAGCAAAACCCAAGTTTAGTTTCATGAGTGAAATTTTTCCTTTTCTTGAATTATGTGACATACTGCTAAATTTATAGTAGTTTACTCATTAGCTCTGTGATTTTTTTTTAAGATTTTATTTATTTATTTGATAGAGATCATAAACAGACAGAGAGAGAGGGGAAAGCAGGCTCCCCAATGAGCAGAGAGCCCGATGTGGGGCTCGATCCCAGGACCCTGAGATCATGACCTGAGCTGAAGGCAGAGGCTTAACCCACTGAGCCACCCAGGTGCCCCTGAACTCTGTTATTTAGAGGGATTCAAATATGTCACTAATTTATGAAAAATTGCAATTCATTGTTTAGGAACTGGAACATTAATAATTGGAGTTTGAAGTTTAGTTCATTCTTTTGAGAAAATATTAAAGGATGATGCTCTTAATGTCTTTTATTTAAAGTTATATTAAAGATTTTAAGGGTCCTCCTAATTCTGTTTTAATGTATTTGTAATGTATTTTTTAGTATGTTTTTTAATTTGTTTTTATAGATATAACTGACTTACAGTGCTGTGTACTTGGTGTGAAGGTATGGTTGGTTTATGTTTCAGTCATTTTGAGGTTTTCTGTATTTAAATTTTGGCAAAACTGAAAATTTTCATATTAATGATAATAATAATAATAATTGAGTGTTGGCAGGAATCTGGGGAAACAAGCCCTCTCGTCCACAGCCGGTGTTGAGTAAATTGGTATGGAAGTTTTTGAATTGTGCTGTTTTTCGTTGGTGAGTTTTCAGGGTTCTTTATACACTCCGCGTGCAGGACTTGCTAATGTGAACTCCCCTGTGTGGGCTGTCTTCTCACCCTCTTGACAGTGTGCTCTGATGCACGAGGGCTTTCAGTGTTGATGACCTCCGGCTTATCTGTTTTTTCTTCTGTTGACTGTGCTTCTGGAGTCCTATCTGAGAAATCACTGTCAAATCCCATTTATTGAAGATTTTCCTTTATGTTTTTTTCAGGGTTTTATCATTCTTGCTCTGTGAATTCAGGAACTAATTCAGACTGCAAGAGATACTTCGGACGTGGGAAGCTATTATTAAAAACAATGTCATGTGTAGAGGCGCCTGGGTGAGTCCGTGAATTAAGCCTCGGACTCTTGATTTTAGCTCAGGTCATGGTCTGTGGGTACAGAGACTGACCCTGACCGCCCCCCCCTCCCAGCTTCATACTGCGTGTGGAGCCTGCTTACAATTCTCTGTCTCCTTTTCCCTCTAAATACAGAGGGAATAAAAATAAAAATAAAATAATGTGTAAGAGTATGGATATTGGACCAGAAGATGCTATTTGATTAGGTAATAAACTCCTATGATTCAGAATTTAAGAGATAAAAAAGGAAACAATGAAATACTGTTACCATTGTTACCCTGCTCCCTCTCTGAGTAAATCTATTTTGGAATCCCCTTTTAGACAATCTCGTGATAACCCCTTACCAACTGTGATAACGATTAAGCAGAACAACCGTTTCTCAATCAAAATGAGAAAACTGATCTGTATATTGAATGCATTTTCAGGTTTACATTTACACTTGGAAAATAATACTTCATTAAGAATTAGTTGTGTATTTTTATTTTTTTAAATATTATTTATTTTTTAAAAGATTTTATCGATTCAACAGAGAGAGACAGAGAAGGAACACAAGCAGGGGAGTGGGAGAAGGAGAAGCAGGCCCCCCACTAAGCAGGGAGCCGGCTGCATCAGGGCTCGATCCCAGCATCCTGGGATTATGATGTGAGCTGAAGGCAGACGGCCAACGACTGAGGCACCCAGGCACCCCTGTTTGTTTCTTTTTAGAGATTTTATTTATTTATTTGACAGAGAGCACAAGAAAGGGGAGAAGGCGGGCAGAGGGAGAGGAAGAAGCCACCCGGGTGCCCCAAGAACTAGCTGTTTTGGAACCAAAATTGGTGCAAAGAATCTTCCAGGAAAATCACTCCCAACATTAGAGTCTGTAACGTCTCCCACAAATACGTTAGGTATATACAGGTCAATGCGTGTGTCTCCCTCCTCCTGCAGTAACAGTTGGGGCGCCTCCGTGCCTCAGTCGGCTCCGCGTCCAGGTCTGCTCCGGCTCAGCTCATGGTTCCGGGTTCCTGGGATTGAGCCTCACACTGAGCTCTCTGGGGAGTCAGCTGCTCCCTTTCCCTCAACCCCTTCCCCACTGTGCGGGTGCGGCTCGCTCGCTCGCTCTCTGTCTCAGGTAAATAAATAAATACAGTCTTTCAAAAAACATTTCCTGGAAGGGGCGCCTGGGCGGCTCAGTCAGCTCAGTGGCTGCCTTCAGCTCAGGTCGTGATCTCAGGGTCCTGGGATCGAGTCCCGCATTATGCTCCCTGCTCAGCGGGGAGCCTGCTCCCCCCCCATCTCTCATCCCCCCTGCTCATGCTCAGTCTCTCTATCAAATAAATAAACAAAATCTTTAAAAAACAACTTCTTGTGCACATTGGGTTTTGTTGTCTTGCCACTTCATGTGGTGTCTGTCGTTTCAGAAGTTGTCCGAGTGGGCGCTCCGTTCTTCTGCGGCAGCATTTTAGCAAGCGAGGTTAGAGGTGGAAGCCCTAGTGTCTCCTACATGCATTATGCCCACACGTAGATGGAGGCGGTGCCGGTGCCTTCCTCTCTGGTGTGTAAGCAGCAGTGCAGTGTCACAGTCGCGCAGCGTCTAGACTTACGTGTGACCCCGGTTTGCTCAGGCTCCTCTGCCCAAACGGGCACTTTCAAGACAGATGAAAAGTAACCAAAATATGTTTCCTGTGGCCGGTGATTAAAACTGAAACTTGTTTGAGGTTAATGGGGTTGGGGTCTCTTTCAGTGCCAGTGTACCCTGATGACAGTTTAGGTCACAGAGCTCTGAACCTGTAGTGCTGTGTTGACTGACATTTTGCCAGTGAATAGTTTCTTTGGTGTCATTTTAGCCTAGTTGAGTGGCTTTAATGAGCACAATGGATTATAAATAAAATTTACAGCGCTAATTATAATTTTCCTCCAAAAGATAGTTTTCTGTTTGGAAAAGAAGTGTCTGTGCTGACGTAATAGATTCTTTAGGAAACAGCTCATTGAAGAGGTAATCTTGAATTTCAGTCCAGTGATTTTTATAGAGAGTTATTAAAACCCACATGAATCCCAAGTATTCTAATTAAGGCCTTTCGGTCTGAGATTTTATTTAATTACAGAACTGATGGATTAATGTTTCTTTAATAAGAAAACATACGGATAATAATAATAGTATCTCAGCCCTTGCTTAGTACAGCTCATTTGCCGAGCAGTTTTTAAATTGCTGCACACAAATCCCAATTGTTTCGAAATGAAATGTTGAGGGAAGAAATGGGTTAGATACTATCTAGGTTTTGGCTTTTCTTTTTCTTTCCTTCCTACTTTTTTTTCCCCAGAGAGAGATGGAAAGAGTGCACATGAGCCAGGGTAGGAGGTGTGGGGCAGAGCGAGAGGAGGGGAAGAGAGACTCTTAAGCAGGCTCCATGCCCGGTGCAGAGTGTGACGTGGGCCTGGATCTCGTGACCTAAGCCGAAATCAAGAGTCTGAGGCTTCGCTGACTGAGCCACCCGGGCACCCGGGTTAGACTTCAGTTAGACCAGTTAGACTTCAGCTAACTGGTCAGGGGATGAACAGTTTACCTGCATTACTTACGTTTACTGCTGTGACTCCTATTACTAACGATTGGACTTTTCACAACGGAAGGTCAGGATTTGGATCACTTAGTTTTAAACATAATCTCTAGCCTCACAGTATTCTTTGATTCATCTCTTTCTCTATAAAACATTGAAGTGCCAGCGTAGGCGGTACACAGGTGGTTACCGTGTGGAAGCTTCCATAATAAAAACACCTGCCGAGCGTTGAGGAGTTCACAGAATCATTGGGAGAAGGTGGGTGGAGCGTATGCTGGGAAGATTTGCCGAGGGGTTCGTATTCGGAATTCGGTATTGGCTTCTTTGCTAGGACTGCTAGAAAGAAAGAGGCTTTGGGGGGCAAAGTAAATATAAGGGCGCAGAGGCACAGCTAGCGCATTGCACAGACATTAGTCAGTTGTGATGACAGGACAAGAATTTGAAGCCCTTTAGTGTAGGCGAGTCCTGAGAAAATACACCGTGGAGGACTAGTTGGGGGGCTTACATGTTCTGCCTTCTTGTGTTGCACTCAGAACTTAGGGAAACTTCTTTTTTTCTCTGCATTTTCTTCTTAAGAAATCTTGGGTTGAAGTTTCTTCTCTGTTTTGACTTACAAAGTGTTTTAGTTTTTGAACCATGTAGTGTTGTTTCTAACAAAATTTTTTAAAAATTGTATGACCATTCCCATTTGTTTTTAAGGATTTTTTTCTTTGTTTTTAAAGTTCTGAAATTTTGTGGCTGTACTTTATATTAGAAAGAGGAAACAATGAAGTTAAAATTGCTTTTTTGGAAAAGTTTTTTTTTTTTGTTTTGTTTTTTTTTTTTTTTTAGAGAAATTTGGAATTATTTATAATTGTAGTTAGTAGGAGCCCTGTCCTTTTTAGCCGAAATGTTAGATCTTAACCAAGATACAGTACCCGAATCTTACTTTGATCTGTTAGTAGTGAACCACCTCCCGGCAGGCTGGTGTGGCTTGTGGAGCGCACAGAACTGCACCAGCAGGTGGCGATGGAGAGCTGGGTCAAGCAGGGGTTGCAGGGATTTAACTCTTAAAGGGGAAATGGAAGTGAGGCCTATTAGGGGTTTAGGATACAGCTGGCGAAGCTCAACGTGACTGTTCGTGGTTTGGTTTGTTTAAAGATTTAAAAAAAATATATTTATTTATTTGACAGAGAGATCACAAGCAGGCAGAGAGGCAGGCAGAGAGAGAGAGAGAGGGAAGCAGGCTCCCTGCAGAGCAGAGAGCCGGATGCGGGGCTTGATCCCAGGGTCTTGGGATCATGACCTGAGCGGAAGGCAGAGGCTTTAGCCATTGAGCCCCCCAGGTGCCCCTAAAGCCAACTACTTCTTAATGTAGTTCTGCTTCATAGAATTAAGAATTCTTTTTCCAGAAGAAAAGGAAACTTGTTGTATGTCTAATTCCCCCCTCTGCCCTTACAACTAAAAGGTGGGAAAATATGGGGACATAATCCAAGATCTGTATAATAACAGGTCATTCCTGTGCCTTTTTGTTAAAGATGAGGATCACTTCATCCCAGCAAGTACCTAATGTCAGGAGTTAAAGAGAAGTATGTAAGACTGGGGGGAGACCTACCAAGGAAGGGAGTGGGTCATTGTCTGCATGTTTACTGTGACTTCCTTGGGACCCTTTAATATAGATATGGGTCTTCGAACTGGATGTATGGTGTTCCTAAGGCTTTTGTTTATCCGGAGTCTCTTACCTAAATTGCGATTATACAGATTAGCAAAAAAATAAAAAAGATCATACAAGCAAAGATGGCAGAAACGGCAGTGTTGGTAAAGTGAGATAGTAACCACTACTCACTCCTCAAACAAAATAGGTTCTGAGCTATTAAATTTGGTCTTTTCCTACCTTCATGTTTTAACAGCCAAGTTTTTGTCTACTGTGTGTATTTTACCATCAGTTTTAGAAAACATCTCAACGTCAAAACAAGTTGGCAGTAAAAAGTTCTGCTACCGTGTTAGGAAGTCAGAGTTTAGGAGATGGGCAACGGCATTCTGACACAGACGCACAGATGGTGGATATGTACACTAGAATATTTTAGGTATTTTTAGCCCAAGCTACATGGGATTAGTAATACCTCAGAATATATGTGAAAGGAGAAAGATGATCCTAACAATTGCAGAATTCAGTGGTAACTTTCACAGTAACAACAATGAAGTATGGTAGACCGTGCTTCTGAACCCCACCTTTTTATTTGTTGCTGAAATTGCTGCGTGTGATTATCCCGTAGTTCCTTGTCTAGTGCTTCATCGCATGGGTAGGAACTACGAAGACTGCTGAGGAAGTCACAGACAGATGCTGATGGCTCGAAGCCAGAGCAAGAGGCTGCTTGGTCACTTTTTGTTAAGCTGCTTGTTGATTGTGACGCTAGAATTATCAGACAACTGGAAATTGTCCTGCACGCACTTGATGACACATTTTTCTGTTGCAGTCTCAAGAAGTAAATTAGCTAACATCAACATGAAAAATTAGAAAAATGAAATTTGTTACTGAGTTCTTAAATAAAAAGCAAAGAGAAAAAAGTTTCATTTGAAATAGAGAAAGGAGGGCAGATGAGACAGTAGAAAGCCTCAGCTTACCTGTCACCCAGTTCTCGGGAAGGGTCCCTGAGCTGTAACCTCGCCGCTTCCACTGTGTGTAGTTCTGTTTCCTAACGTGTCACATTGTGGTGCAGTTCTTAGTTTGTCTTTTGTTTACTAGTGAATGAATGCTCCTTCAATGTTAGGGCAATCATTTTAGTTTTTGCATTTAAGGATCACAAACTCTACTTTAAAAATAGGCCATTAAGGGCTCCTGGGGGACTCAGATGGTTAAGGGTCTGCCTTTGGCTCAGGTCATGATCCCAGGGGCTGGGATCAGCCCCACATTGGGCTCCCTGCTCAGGGGGAAGCCTGCTTCCCCCTCTCTCTTGCCCCTGCTTGTGTTCCCTCACTCACTGTGTCTCTCTCTCTGTTAAATAAATAAATAAAATCTTAACAGAAATAGGTCATCGAGATTATGGACTGTGTGTCAAGATCTGCAGGCATTAAAAACAGCAACAGCACAAACAAAACCAACAAAACCAGCCCCAGCACCAGAACTACGCCCCTTAACATTTATCTAGCTCAAGAACAGAGGATTCGTTTCTGTAGCCCTAAGATGGTGCTTTTGTGTAAATTTCCCCAACTGAAATACTCGTATTTTCTCCTTTCAGTTACTAAAAGTGTGTATTAAAACTTTTAGGTCTATTTAAAACAATCTGTAGTTTGCTGCTTTTAAGAAATTAGTGTTATTACCTGTGGCTGTTTCATGAATTTCCTGGTGAATCACAACTTTGACGACCCTTAGAAAAGCCGTTCATCTTGCAGTAGGTCAGACGAAGCCTCTGTTTTACCACAACACGGAGAGATACACCAAGCTGTCTGCAGTATCTCCATTCGGAAACAGCGCCACATTAGGTTCTTAGTTTAGGAAAACATTTTTGGATGTCAGGTACCTTTTTAAAGCATTTAACACATCTTAGTGACTCAATCACTAACAGACAATACAAATGAGCCCAAGTGACACTTTTATCATCACTGCTGTCGGATGCTGTTTATCCCAGGGCCTTTTTTTCCCTTTTTGACCATTTTTTTGTGTTTAGGCTCCTTAGCTCTCTCCAGGGAGTAAGGGGTCACATTCTCCCATCTAACCGCACCTTGTGAGTTGTGTCCTCTGTGAGAGCAGTCTTCCTTGTACCAGCGTAGGAGCAGGTCCAGAAAATAAGACTGCATCATCCCGCTGCTGCTTTTCCGCTCCCGGGTTCTTGTTGACAAAAGTTACTGGAGCTGGAAGACCTGATGGTGTACAGGCATCGGCAGGTCCTGCTTTCAGTAGACTTCTGTTGTCTTACCTTCATACTGACTGTTTGTTTTGGAAGCTGCCTGAGCTGCTTACTTTGTAGTGGAGAATAGGAGAGAGGTTGGCTTGGGGCCCAGCTTCTGCATGGCAGCGGCTGTTATGCAAATTCTGGTGGATCTCACATTTCAGTAAAGTCTTCTTTTCTCCCTTTACATACACAAACAGCTAAGGGGCAGCAACGATCTGTCTTAAGCCTTGGAGACAAAACAAGATGCCACTCTTCCCAAAATATCATCCATTATGGAAGCCTCTGCTGCCGTAAATGGAGGGAAAGCAGATCTCTTCTGCTGCACTGTGAACACGGCTGTAAATGTACCAGGAAGATTCAAACTCTCATAGTCACTTCCAGCAGGTTCATCCTCATTTCTTGCATTTTGTAGTAGAAACTTCTCTAATTAGTGCTGCATTTGGCTGATTAGGCAGTTCACGTTCTCTTAAAGTGTCGGATGTTAAGGATATCTGCTTGAGTCTGTATGATGGTTTGTTTGGTGTACAAAATGAGGTACGGCAAACGTGAATATTTCTCATTTATTTGTTGATGTTTCTAATGGAAAAAGTCATTATTGAACCACATTGAAAGACGGCATAGCTTTCCTTAAGTCCCAGGGAATTAAGCCTGAACATCATCACAGTGACTTGCTAATTCACATGCTGCTTTTTATGGTTGCCTGTTCATATCTTTTATTTCATTTTAATGACTATAAATCACTACAGAGATGCTCACATACAGACTGTTCCGTAAGTGCACATTGCTAATTAATTTTGAGATACAGCTGCATAGAAGCAAATGAAGACTTTTGGGGAGACATCAGAATTAAGGGCCTTACATGATGAGATAACAAAACCTAGGGATTTTATGAAAATGACTGAGCCAGCCCCTATATTTCTAATTTCTAACATAGTTTTATGAGTAACTTATGTTTCTTACTGTCACGGGGAAAATTTTGTCCATAAACCTTTTCCTTTACATTTTTTTAGTGGTTGTACTAGAGTTGGCAGTACATAGTTACAACTAAGCCAAGTTCAGTTTCAGATAACACTATCACTTCAAGGGTACATTGTAATAACAAAATAACCCAAATTCCTCCTTACCCTCCTTTGTATCACCATTGTTCATTTCACTTGTATATAAGGATATCAGGCCTTTTCATACATTGTTGCTATTATTTTAAACAGACTTACCTGTTATATCAGCTAATAATAAGAAAAATAAAAGCTTATATGTCACCTTCACTCTTTACTTCCTCAGTGGTATTCCTTTCTTTTTCTCGATCCGAGTTTCTGAACCATCGTTTTCCTTCTCTCTAAAGAACTTTGAACATCTTGCAAAGCAGGTCTGTTGGATACAGAGTCCCTCAATTTTTGTCAGTGAAAGTCTTTATTTCTTCTTCATTTTTATTTTTTTAAGATTTTGTTTATTTATTTGACAGAGATCACAAGTAGGCAGAGAGAGAGGAGGAAGCAGGCTCCCTGCCAAGCAAGGAGCCCGATGTGGGACTTGATCCCAAGACCCTGGGATCGTGACCTGAGCTGAAGGGAGAGGCTTAACCCACTGAGCCACCCAGACTTCCCTCTTCATTTTTAAAGGGTAGTTTCACAGGATACTGAATTTCAGGTTGGTGATTTTTTTCTTCTTGCACTTAAATTTCAGTCCGCTGTTCTTGCTTGCATGGTTCCAAGAAGAAGTTAGATATAATTCCTACCTTTGCTCTTCTGTAGGAAAGGTGTTTTTCCCATCTTCTTTTAGGGTTTTTTCCTTTATCTTTTTTTTTTTTTCCTTTTTTTTCTTTCTTTTTAAAAAATTTTTGTTTGTTTGTTTGAAGAGAACAAGGGCAAGTGGCAGAGGGGCAGAGGGAAGCTCGCTCCTTGCTGAGCAGGGAGCCTGATTTCGGGCTCCACCAAGGACCCTTGGATCATGACCTGAGCACAAGGCAGACACTTAACCGACTGAGCCACCCAGGCGCCCCTTTATCTTTGACTTTCTGTGGTTTGAAAATGATGTGTGTATGTGTAGGGCTTTCGTTTGTTTTTGTTTGCGTTTATCCTGCTTATTATTTTGAGCTTTCCAGACTTTCTCGCTCTCTTCTAGTGTTCCCATGATGCAGATGTCACACTGTTGTCCCACAGCTCTTGATCTCCTGTCCTGTTTTTTTCTAGTCTTTTTTTTTTTTTTTTTTTTTTTTGCTTTTTAGTCTGCTAATGAACTCATGGGGGCCGTTCTTCATTTTTTAGTGTTTCTGTTCTCCAGAACTGTCTTTGTTTCTTTCTTAGGATTTCCACCTGTCTGCTCGCGCGCGGTCCTCTTTATCCGTTAGCATGGTAGTCATAGTTTTAAATTTCTCGTCGGATACTTCTAATTTTCCTGTAATAGTTAAGCCTGATTTTTTAAAAGATTTATTTGTTTGTGTTAGAGCACTTGCAGGCATGCAGCGGGGAGGGGCAGAGGGAGAGGGAGAGAGACCGAGAGCCCGGAGCCGGCAGCCGGGCTGGAAGCGGGAGCCGGTGTGCGACCACCGAGCCGCGGGGCCCGGCCGGACGTTGCCGCTTTCCCCGGCGGCTGCTGCGCTCTTCGCCCGTCTCGCAGTTCTCCGGGTGGCGCGCCGCGGGGCGGTGTGAGCGCCGGGGGCGATCTTGGCTCCCGCGCTCGGCCTCCGTGGACGGAGCGCGATTCGGTGGCCGCGCGAGGCAGGACGGGACGGCGGGAGGCGGCGGGAGGCGGCGGGAGCGGGCGTTTCCTCCCGCAGAGCGTGTGGGCTCCATCCGCTCCGAAGGGTCGGGCTGTGCTGAGGAGCATCTCCGGAGGCCGCCTTGTCGCCAGAGGGCTCCGACGCACCCCACAGGGTCCCTTCCCGTCCCCCGGCGGTGGTTCTCCCTGTGGGGACCCGGGGCGGACGCCGGGCTGGAACCCTGCGCGGGGCGGCTGCCGTGGCTGACCCGGCTCCAGCCCCGGCCGTCGTGCTCCGGCGTCGGGCGCTCAGCCTGTCCCAGGCCGCGGGTCAGAGTCTGGCGCGTCCCCACACCCCGCACCCGGTGTTTCAGCTCCGGTCCTGCGCTGCGGCGAACCGGGCTCTCGGCTCCCGCCGCAGCCCGGGCGGCCGCGGGAGTTTGCCCTGCGACGGCCTCTCGTCCGCCGCGGTTCCGGGAACGCTCGCTGGCTGCTGCGTCTGTTCAGCTTCTTTCTCGTCGGGCTGCGGCGGCCGCCGTCCGAGCTCCCCGGCAGCGCCGCCCGCGCCTGCGCACGCGGTCGTGGAGGCTGCGGGGCCGCTGACTGGCCTGCGCGTCTGCATTTCCGGCCGCATCTCCCCTCGCGCCAAAGGCGCGCGAGCTTCGCTGTCTGCCGTGTGACGGAGGCGGCCGCGCGCGCTTTCCCGCCCGGGGTCCGCGTGCCACACACGCACGCGACGCCGTCCGGTGAGACCCGGTGAACGGCGTTGAGCGCTCCGCTCCGCACCTCACCGTCGGTCCTGAGGCCGTCCGGCCGGTCTTCGGGTCCGGAGGGCCGCGGGAGGTGAATTTCACAATCTGCGGCGCGGCTCCCGTTCTCTAAACGTGACACTTGAGGATGTGAACAAAACATTTCTTTTGAAAGATTTTGTTTATTTCCGTGAGAGACCGCACGAGCAGGCCGAGGGGGAGAGGGACGAGCTGGGGAGCCGGATGCAGGGCTCGATCCCGCGGCTCCGAGGTCGTGACCTGACCTGAAGTCAGAGGCCCCCCACGGGCCCCTGAACAGAACCTTCTCTTCGGATTCCCAGACCGTCCCAGCCGTCACCGTGTTTGTTCCGTTGTCCGTATTCACTGAACGATAACAGACCGTTTGTTCGCCGATCGCCCGTCTGCACGTTCGCTGAGGCCCGGCGCGCGCTGTCGTGAAGCCGGGAGCTGCCGCTGTCCGTGCGCGGGCGCCTGCGTCGGAGTGTTTGATGCGCAAGAAACAGGAGCGCGTCTACTCGCAGTCCGGCTTGGGTTGCAGTAGGATGAGATTGAGGAACACATTTCTCAACACGGTGTTTTCTCAGAGGAGCTTTGTGGGCAGATCTCAAAAAAAACCACTTATCATCCGCTGGAAACGATGGTCTGTAGCGAGGTGTTCAGATTGCGGCCTCCCGAGTCACATTCGTGCAGACTTCTTAAGGCATTAAGGCTTTTATGGAGTAAGAACCACACTTGTTGCAGATGTTTTGTTTTCCTCTAACATTTTCTACTTTTTAGAAATACTCTTCTTTATGTCCGGATCAAAGGTTGTTATCGGTGAAGATTAATTCTGCAGCTTCTCTCATGAAACCTTGAGCTGAGTTGACATGCTTTGATTTCGTTTTCACGTAACATGAACAAGTGCTAAGGAGGTATTTTTCTTGAAAGCTCCAAGGATTAGAGAGAGTAAGATATTTTACTAAATGTTCAATGTTATTTCTCTTAGTGCAGTAAAATTCTAGGAAGGCGAGAATGATGATATAAGTGAAATTCTGTTATTCAGTCTTTTATGATTCTTTAAATTCTATTAGCGTCCATACTTAATCTTAAAATGTTTGTATTAACTTAGATAACCTGTTTATATTGTCAGTTTCCTTGTTTAACTATTTGGTAGTTGTTGTTCTTACGATTTTATTTATTTATTTGAGAGAGAGAGAGAACATGAGAAGGAAGGAGGTCAGAGGGAGAAGCAGACTCCCCACAGAGCCGGTAGCCCGGCTGCATCCCCGCACTCCAGGATCAGGACCTGAGCCGAAGGCTGTTGCTGAACCAACTGAGCCACCCAGGCGTGCTATTTGATGGTTCTTCTTTTAGCATATGGAACTAACAGCTTTTGTGATTATATATACTTCAGCATTTCAGTTTTACAATAATACATGTACCACTGCTTATTTAATGTTAACACATGATGTCCATAAAGAAGTTCTTCATGTTTCATATAGAATTCTTTAAAGTGAATATTCAGGGCGCCTGGGTAGCTCAGTGGGTTAAGCCTCTGCCTTCGGCTCAGGTCATGATCTCAGGGTCCCGGGATCGAGCCCCGCATCGGGCTCTCTGCTCAGCGGGGACCCTGCTTCCTCCTCTCTCTCTGCCTACTTGAGGTCTCTCTGTCAAATAAATAAATAAAATCTTAAAAAAATAAGAAAAAAATAAAGTGAATATTCAAATATACCACAAATCCAAGTGTCATGCCTTATTTGTGTTGCTGACAATGTTAGACTAATTGGTAGTAATATGGTATGTTGATTACTTCTAAGTTTTGTGATACCAGAAATAACATGAAAGTAAGCATTTAGTTGTTGGGCTTTCCTTTTAAAAAAAAAAAAAAAAAGATTTTATTTATTTATTTATTTATTTGTCAGAGGGGGAGAGAGAGCGTGCGCATGGGCGCGCACAAACAGGCAGAGTGACAGGCAGAGGCGGAGAGAGAAACAGTCTCCCTGTCAAGCAAGGAGCCCGATATGGGACTCCATCCCAGGACCCTGGGATCATGACCTGAGCCACCCAGGAGTCCCAGTTGTTTGGCTTTCTTGAGACTGAAGCCAAACTTGGTAAAAATCTGCCTTGAAGTATAAATTGATAATATCTTTTAGAAGGAGATATTTTAAAATATTTTTGTAATTTTTATTCTTCTCCTCTCTTCCTCCTGTAACTTGCCCTTTCATTAGATTCTGTGACTGTGTTTCACAAGGTCTCATTTATTTTCTTTATCCTCCTTCACTTTTTGGTAGTCACTCATAGTAATGGCAAAATATAAAAGCCCTATCTTGTAGCATTTATTTCTTCCCTTATTCTACTGAGTTTGAACACGTGTTCTTGTTCTGCTGTTTAATTCTCTGCTTTGTTCATATCTTTGTTCATTTTAAAATACAGGTTTTCATTGTTGTTATTTTTTAAAAGCTGTATCCCAGTGGGGAGCCAGGGTGGCTCAGTTGGGTTAAGTGTCTGACTCTTGGATTTGGCTCAGGTCATGATATTGGGGTCTTGAGAGAGAGTCCTGCGTTGGGGTACCTGCTGAGCAGAGAGTCTGCTTCTTTTCCTTCCCACTCTGCCCCCCCACCCTCTGCTTGTGCTTGCCCGTGCTCTCTCTCTCTCCCAAATAAATAAATAAATCTTAAAAAAAAAAAAAAGTAATATCTCAGTGGTTTCCTTTCTATATATTTTTGTTACCTTCCTCCCAGAAAAATATACCTCTGTCTAGAGAAGAACTTAAAATTAATCGGGAAGGAAAAAATAAAACAAGATGGGATCAGGAGGGAGACAAACCATAAAAGACTCTTAATCTCACAAAACAAACTGAGGGTTGCTGGCGGGGAGGGGGATTGGGAGAGGGGGGTGGGGTTATGGACATTGGGGAGGGTATGTGCTATGGTGAGTGCTGTGAAGTGTGTAAGCCTGGCGATTCACAGACCTCTACCCCTGGGACAAATAATACAATATATGTTAATAAAAATAATTAATAAATAAAACACACACGCGCACACACACACACACACACACACACACACATAACTGGGGAAAAAAAGACGAAGATAACCAGGCAGATTTTCAGAAGAAGCCAATGAAATATATTTTCTGGATATGAACGGTTTATTTTTATGATGAAAAAAGTAGAGTCATTTACATTTAAAGACTCAGTGGTGCTTGTTTTGGCAGCACATGTGCTAAAATTCGAGTGATACAGGGAAGATTAGCATGGCCCCTGGGCTAGGAAGACATGCAAATTTTTGAAGTGTTCCTATAAGTAAATAAAGGCTCAGTGAATAATAGTTTAGCTTTCAATTTAGACACTGCTGTGGATAGAATAGTGAACTGGAAAACAGTATCGAGAATGTAGCACAGCCAGAGATGTCAAATAGGGTAGAAAGAATTACAGTAGATAAAGGATGGTTGTAAGTATAATATGTCCCAATTGGAGTCCTGAAGAATAATTGAGGAAACCTAATATTTGAAGGGTAATATTCCCAAATTGAATATTTATGATGGACATGTTCTAAGAAGGACCAATAAAGCTATGTCTGTATTGAGTCACATTAAGTGAATCTCTAGACTATCAAAGACAAAAATATATATAAAACAGTGAGAATTAGAGGAGCAACAGTTAAATATCAGCCTTCAACCATCAACTAAAGAAAGGTTAGGGAACAAAAGAATTATGTCTTCGAATGCTGAGAAAAAATAATTGTTGGTTCTGAACAGGGCTTCCCTGCTGACAAGTTTTAGCAGACTGGATTGCAGATGTAGCAAGGATATTGTTTCCAAATACTTTGCTGGGAATTGTAAAAAATTAAAACAATCACTTTTGTAAAAACAATGAAGGATAAAATGGTTTCAAGAACACAGGAGACATATGAGGCATTTGAAGGCGTACAAAGACAAATAGAAGAAAAAAATTATAGGAAAGTGCAGTTAGAAGCAGCACATGTGAAAGCAGTGGGGAAGAAGGAACAAGATGGAAATGAACAAAGTTCAAAAGGATGGGCAATGTGTGATACAATGGGAAAAGGGGGAAGAAATAAAAGTATGCATAATTGGTATCTTCAAATAGAAAGGCCGAACTTTTTATTAGCTCAGCTGTTAAAAAGCAGAATGTAAAGACATTGTTAAAATAATAGAAAACTTCTGGGCCCCTGGGTGGCTCAGTTGTTCAGACGTCTGCCTTTGGCTCAGGTCATGATCCCAGAGTCCTGGGATGGAGCTGCACATCAGGCTCACTGCTCGATGGGGAGTTTGCTTCTCTCTCTGGGCCCCTTCCTCCTGCTCCCGCTTGTGTCTCTCTTGCACTCGTGTGTTCTGTCTCTCTCTCTCAAATAAATAAAATCTTTTAAAAAGATAAAAATAAATTTTAAAATAATAGAAAATTTCGATAAATAGATTGAAAGGGCTTGTTAGGTCTCATTTAATATTGTTATAGATTGTGTGTCATGGAAACAACTGCAGTGTTAGACTTTATCAGTGAACCTTATAATCTTCTTTGTGATCCAGGTCAAAGGATCAAGTTACCTCCGGGAGGATGAAATTCAAGGTGTTCTTGTCAAAATTCAGAGCCAAAAAAGCAATTTTCATAATGCCGTCAAGTCGGACAGCTCACCTGTATCAAAAGGATATTGACCAACTTTTTTGAACACTTGAATTCGGAGTATATTATGTTCATTCTTCAGCAAAACATGGAAGACAGGCTTCATTATTTCTGTTAGCCAACCAGGAGAAGAATGGGAAGGCTAAAGCAAATATTATAGTAAGGGTGGAAAATACAACGGATAAAGATGTAATACAGTAAAAACAATCGACAGTCCTATAAGTGAATGATGAGGCAGGAGTAGGGAGAGTGTGCTAACCTAATCACTACTGATAGAAAGCTAGTATTGAAAACTACGTGATTGGTTACTCTCTTGAATTTCGAGAAGTATACATTTTCTAGAATTTTAAATTTAACCAATAAGATAAGTATATTCCACACAGTGTAAAAAAAAAAGTTTAGGCTATGAAAAGTCCAAGTGAAACAAATATGTTCCAGTGTGTCAGGCTACTAGGATTGCTGTAACAACAAATCATAGACGAGATGGGTTAAAAACCATCTCTGTTCTTTATTTCATCTCTGTTCTGGAGTTTAGAAGTCCAAGATCATTTTGTTAGGGTTGGTTTCTGGTGAAGACTCTCTTCCTGGCTTAGACATAGTCATTTTCTTGATGTGTCCTCATGTGACCTCTCCTCTGTGAATTCAGAAGAAGGAGAGCTTTGGGCTCTCTTCCTCTGACAGGGACCCCATTTTCCTAGATTTGGGCCTCACCTTTCTAACTTCCTTTATGCTAAAGTAGAGGTCTCCTTCAAGGACCTGTCTCCAGACACAACCACGTTTAGGGGATGAAGGTTAGGGCTTCAGCATTCAAATTTTGGGGGCACATACTTCAGTTTGTAACAGATGGAGTTTCACAAAAATGTAACTTGCAGTAAACTACCGTAAAGAATAAAAACAAACAGTATTCTCTGGTCAGGGTGGAGAAAGACTAGAAATTAATAAAAGCAGACAACAAAAAGACCTCACGGTTTGGAAATATCCTGAACCTCAGAATTTCTAGGAAATAACAAAAGCTATATTTAAAGGGAAGGTACCTTTAAATATCAATTAAAGGGAAAGAATGAAAATAAATGAAATAAAAAATTCCCCTCAATTCCTATCCTGAGAACAAAATAATCTTAGGAGGAGTGTTTGAAAAACCAGAATGCAGAAATGAACTAGAAAACAAAGGCAGTCACTATCCAGATAGTGGTTCTTTCTGGGGGAAATGAAATGGAAGGTTTTATGTAGCAAGTGTAACCCAGAAGTAGCAGAAGGGAGGGAAGACAAATAAATAGAATAAGTAGTGCTAAAGGACAGATAATTCCAAATACAGTAGAAGTTAATAGAAAGTTGTAATAATTAGGTTTTTTTGCTTAATTATATGCAAATAAGGGGCTCCTGGCTGGCTCAATTAGTGGAGCTCAGGGTAGTTAGTTCAAATCCCCTCACATTGGGTGTGGAGATTACTTAAAAATAAAATCTTAATAAATGTGAAAACATGGGTAAGCGTAATTTTTTTAAAAAAAGATAATTTACTGGGACGCCTGGGTGGCTCAGTAGGTTAAGCCTCTATCTTTGGCTGAGGTCATGATCTCAGGGTCCTGTGATCGAGCCCCGCATCGGGCTCTGCTCAGCAGGGATCCTGCTTCCCCCTCTCTCTGCCTGCCTCTCCGCCTACTTGTGATCTCTATCTCAGTCAAATAAATAAATAAAATACTTTTTAAAAATAAAAATAAAAAAGATAATTTACTAAATCTGATAACAGAAATCAAAGAAAATTTTAACTTAATGATCATCGAAAATTAATAATAGAGAAGTCTCTCGAAGTTAATACTATTGCCTAGAAATCCTGTTCCTGCTCTGGTTTCATTCTGTAAAACCTTGAGGAAACCAATAATTCCAAAATTATTGAGACATTTGCAGAGCCCAAGAATGGGAAGAAAGCAAGCATAGTATTCTGAAGCCTTACAAAGATACACAGAAAGGGAGACGACACGATAATCTTCCCTGAGCACGTGCTCAGCTACTTCTTAGTATGGGCAAGTTTTGCTTCAGCTTACTTTTAAATATGTGCACAAAGAGGACTACACACACTCCTGTTAGATTTGTTGAATTAAAGCTATATTACTGTGTTCTTATACCACTGTTCAAGAATGAAAATCTGTAATTTTTAATGATTAAAATGTATCCTTTGTAATAAATAGCTATATAGTTCTGTAAGGGCTTCATTTTAGTTTCAAGGTTACAAATCAGTCCTTGAAAGTATTGAGTCTTTAAATGTCAAAGCAAAGTTTTTTTTACCTATTTTGACAGAAGGTCTTAAGCATATTTCAGCTTAATTTGGCAAGATAGAAATAGATTTGCTTTATATTTTATGGAAACAAGTATATAGGTATCTTTTAGTTTTATAGAATGGTGTGGTAGCCCTGTGCTTAAGGCATTTATGGCATTAACAATTGGTAGCCAAGGCTGGCAGTCTTTAACTTCAGTTACAATTTTCTTAGTTAAAAAATATGAAGCTGTGCAGTATAAGGGGACAGCACAGTGATCCTCTCGGTGATGGGAGCATCTTGTATCTTGACTGTAGTGGTAATACATGCACCCGCACAGGTGATAAAACGGCATAGAAGTGAACACATGTACACACGTACACACACGAATACATGTAAAACTGGGAAAATCTGAATAAGGTCATTGGATTATGTTAATATCAATATCCTGGTTGTGGTAACTATACTTTTGAAAGGTGTTATTGGGGGGACTTGGGTAAAGGGTATGCTGGATCTCTTATTTCTCACAACTGCAGGTGAACCTACAATTATCTCAAAATGTTTATTTAAAGGAGGGACGCTTAGGTGGCTCAGTTAAGCATTTGCCTTCAGCTCAGGTCATGGTCCTGGGGTCTTGGGACTGAGCCCAGTGTCAAGCTGCCTGCTCAGTGGGGAGTCTGCTCTTCCCTCTTCCTGTGCCCCTAGCCCCGACTCATGATCATGCCCACATACACAAACACACACACACACTCTTTCTCTCTCAAATAAATAAAATCTTTTTCAAGAATTGTTTATTTAAAGGAAAAAAAGCACTATGTATGGTTGGTTGTTTTTCCCTAGAAATCTAAGGGAGTATACTAGAAACACCAGTAGCTAATAAAACAGAAAAACTGATACTCCCTTGATGAGTAAAATGAGTACGTAAAAGTGTATATTATAATACATGTAGACATGTAAATGAGCGTACGTAGGTATGTTCACGTGTGTGTGGATGATAAGGAGATGCCAGAGCACTCTCACTGCAGTGTAGATGAAGCAGGTGCTCTCTGTCGTGTGATAATGTTACTGGGGGCACTAGGTAATAAAATTGGAAAGGAGAAACTAGAAGGATAAAAATGGGAAAAGTTATTAAGATTACTGTTATTTGTCAATGATGCTGCATACATTGGTACTCAAAGAGAATCAGCCGGAAGGCTTGTCGGAGAATTCAGTGAGGTGATTGGCCAGTAGAGTAATAAATGAGAAGTGAGTAATACCTAGAAAGAACGCTCGGGGCTTGACATGTGTGTGAGGAAAGCTGCAACATACTACTGAGTCTTGAACCAATGGAAATGTGTTTGAGTAGGATCATTGTGAAGAGGTCAGTTCTCCCAGAATTCATCTGTGAATTGTTAATATGGTAAAATATGCACAGCGTCAGATTTACCTTTTAAACCAGCTTTGCATAAGCAGTTCTGTGGCAGTAAGTACGTCACATTGCCGTGAAGCCTTCATCACCGTCTATCTCCAGAACGTTTTCGCTCTTCCCCCCCAGCCGAGATTCTGTCCTCCATTAGTGAAAACCTTTCCTGCGGCCCGCGGCAACTGCCGTTCTACTCTGGTCTCTCCATTTTGACTACTGCAGGTGCTGCAGAAATGGAATCATACAGTGTCTTTCTGCGACTGGCTTATTATTTCCTTTTAGCTTAATGTCGTCACGGTTCATCCATGTTGTATAGCATATGTCAAAGCTTCCTTCCATTTAAGGCTGAACAGTTGTATGATATGCCACATTTTCTTTATCATTCACCTGCCAGCGGACGTCAATGGAATGGCTTCCACCTTTTGGCTCTTTGTGAATAGTAGAGCTGTGAACATCAGTGTAGAAGTATCTGCACAAGCCCTTCCCTTTACTCCTTTGGGGTATTCGTAAATTCAACAATGAAAATTAAAGTTTTTTATATATATGTATATGCACACACATGCACTGGATAAGTAGCTTGTAACGTTTATGTGGCAAAATAAGAGCAGCAGTGACATTTCTGAAAGGAGCAGTAACAACAATCAGTCTTACTAGAAAATAAAACAAAGTTAAAATTATTAGAGCCTTGTGGTAGTGGTGAATGTAGAGACAAATTCAGTGACACACAACGGAAGCTCTAGCAACAGACCCAAGTATATACAAGAATTTAATGTATGAAAAATGTAGCATTTCTTGTCACAGGACAAATGACAAAATGATTCAGTAAATTCTTTTGGAACTGGGTAGTTGTCTAGGAGATTTTATACATGTGCAGATACACATCTATATTAAACTTCAGGAGTGTGTGATTTTTCGTCTTTTTCTCACTGATACTTTACCTTTTTTATTTTTAAACTCTTTAGAGTTATTTATTTTTATTTTTAATTTTTTTTAAAGATTGCATTTATTTATTTTTGGGAGAGAGAGCACACAAGCACAAGCAGGGTTGGAGGGGGAAGCAGGCTCCCCTCTGAGCCAGGAGCCCGACGTCAGACTTGATCTCAGGACCCCATGATCATGACCTGAACTGAAGGCAGACACTTAGCCAACTGAGCCACCCAGGCGCCCCTGAAGATTTATTTATTTTTATTTGAGAGAGAGAGTGGGGGAAGGGCAGCAGGAGAGGGAAGGAAGAGAATCCCAATCAGATTCCCCAGTCAGTGAGGAACCCAACTCAGGACTCGATCTCGTGACCCTGAGATTATGACCTGAACTGAAACTAGGAGTTGGACGCTTAATCAACTAAGCCACCCATGCACCCCCCCTCACTGCTGTATTTCCTTTGAGAAGAGAAAGTTGTCGTTGTTAACATTTGAAAGCAACAAAGCTTCTTTGATTCTACTTTGTCTTCTAGCTCTGACTCCCACTTCTCTCTTTCCCTGTGTTTCTTCACTTGGTCTTACATTTTTCTTCTTAGATTCTCTTTTAGCTTTTAAGCCCATCCCAACCAGGTTTTCGCTCTCACACTTTATAGAGAGTGCTGTTGCAGGGTTCCCGGCAACCCCACAGTGCCACCTCCACAGACCCACCCATCCTCTTGGTTCTGTTTGATCGGTCAGCAGCAGTTGGCAGTTGGCTCTTACAAAGATGGGTTCCTCACCCCGGGTCCCCGTTGTTACCTTCTGGCTCCTTAGTCTTTGCTGGCCCTTCCTTATTTCATGATGTGGCCGTGCCCCAGTATTGGTTGTTAGTCCTCCTCTCTGCGTTTGCATTCACCCTCACTTGGCTGTGTCAGCCAGCCTTCAGGCTTTAAATGTCTGTGTGCTGTTGTCTTTGAGATTCGAAACTTCACTCTCACGCTTCTCTGTTGGGTGTTCAGAAGGCTTTTCAGTCACACCATGTCTAAGAAAGAGCACAAGTTGGGCGCAGGGGTGGGGCAGAGAGAGAAGCACACTTCTTGCTGAGCAGGGAGCCCGATATCTGGCTCGATCCCAGGACCCCAGGATCATGGCCTGAGCCCAAGGCAGACACTTAACCGACAGAGCCAGCCAGGTATCCCCAGATCTGTGGTTTTCCTTATTGTCTTTTTCGTCTCTTAAAATACAAGCTATGCAAAAGCAGGAATTATTTTTTTTAATTTTTTAAGGATTTTATTTATTTATTTATTTATTTGGAGAGAGAGCGCTCGCGCGCGCAAACACACAAGCAGAGGTGGAGAGAGAAGCAGGCTCCCTGCTGTGCAAGGAGCCCAATGCAGGACTCTATCCCAGGACCCTGGAATCATGACCTGAGCCGAAGGCAGTGGCTTAACCACTGAGCCACCCAGGTGCCCCAAACAGGAATTATTTTTATTAACATATAATGTATTATTTTCCCCAGGGGTGCAGGTCTGTGAATCACCAGACTTACACATTTCTCAGCATTCACTATAGCACATGCCCTCCCCAAAGTCCATCACCCCGCCACCCCATCCCTCCCTCCTTCCTCGCCTCCAGCAACCCTCAGTTTGTTTCCTGAGATTAAGAGTCTTTTATGGTTTGTCTCCCCATCTTGTTTCATTTTTTTTCCCTCCCTTCCCCTCCCTACCCCCCATAGCCCCCCACCCTGCCTTTCAGAGGAATTTTTGTGTTTATTCTTTGCTATATCTCCAATGCTGAGTAGGTACTCAATGTATATTTGTTGAATGAAGAATTAGGTCACATAACCTCTTTGCATAAAACCTTCCAATGGCTTCCCATCTTTTGGACTAACAAAAATGTGTCCAGTCTGCCTCTCTACCTCCTGCCTGGCCTCACTTCCGTTGATTACACCAGAGAAGGTCCTGCCTCAGGGCCTTTGCTCTCACTGTTTCTTCTTTGGGATAGTATTCTTTTCTCAGGTATCTATACATCCCTCCTTAACCTCCTTTGCTTTGGGTTTCTGTGCAGATGTGGTCTTCTCAGTCAGGATGTCCCTAACAACCTGTGTTAACACTGCGAATGCTCTCCAGCCCTAGTCTCTCCTCTTCTCCCACACTCTTCATTTTTTGCATAGCACGCTTCGCATTTGAAATGTGGAATAGTTGACTCACCTTTGTACTGTCTCTACCCTGCTCTTGTATTAGAGTGAACACTCCATAGTAAAAGGGATTTTTTCACTGCTGTTGTTCTGTGTGCTTAAATAGTAGGTACTTTCTACTTTCTGAAAAAATAAGTTCTTGATTCAGCAAGAATTCAAGACAGTAAAGTAAATAAAATAAGTGTTCGTGAATATCATCAGTGTAGAGTTAGAAAATCTAACAAAAAATTGATTCATGAGGGGCACCTGGGTGCCTCAGTGGGTTAAGCTTCTGCCTTCGGCTCAGGTCATGATCCCAGGGTCCTGGGATCGAGCCCCACATCAGGCTCTGCTCAGTGGGAAGCCTGCTTCCCCCTCTCTCTCTGCCTGCCTCTCTGCCTACTTGTGATCTCTCTCTGTGACAAATAAATAAAGAAAATATTTTTTAAAAAATTTATTCATGAAAGCAATGTTATTTGTGAAATATTTAGAACTAAACTTGAGAGCAAGTGTTTGGGGTCTATTTTGAATAAAATTATAAGTATCTGGTAACACCAGAAAGTTTAACTAAATAGATTAATTCGATTCGTTATTATGACGTTAATGTTGGTGTTTAGATTTTTTTTTTCCCCTACTGCAGTATACAAAATTAAAGTCATTTGGAGATTTTTGAAATTTCAAATGCATCTCAAGGCCACCTGGAAGTCTACCTATGCAGAACTAATCAGGAGTCCTTATACAGATGTTCTAAAGTTCGTGGTTTGGGATATACAAGTCTGTGAATATACTAAAAACCACTAAATTTGTGCTCTAAAAGAGGGAATTTTATATATAATTGAATTATATCTCAATAATGTTATAAATAAAATAGCCAAGGAGTTTCTGCTGGAATACAAAGAAAAAATCAGTCTTTCCAAGTATTAAAACTTGGTATAAAGTTATAGTATCAGTCTGTTGTATTAGTGGCTCAGTAGTAAACATAAATGTGAGTGACCAAAATGGAGAGCTTAAAGGAAGACTCAAATATGAATATATTAGATGCTAAATGTATTTCAAGTAAAGGAACATGAAGTGAGTAATGGAAAAACTCCTTTTGAGGTAAAAGCTGACCTACTCACAGATGCTTTTCAAAATCTAAAGTAGATAAATAATTTAAAAAGAAAAAAAGAACTCATGGAAAATGTGGTGAAGATTGTTGTCTTCAGGAGGGCTTGACCTTTTCCAGGCTCGCCGTGGAAACAGCTGGAGAGCTAGAGAGACTGTTCTGTTGGCTGTAATGGTTGAGAGCTTTGACTGAAATGAGACTGGGTTTGAACCCTCCGTCAGTCACTTACTGGGCAGGTGACCGTGGGCTGGTAGCATCTCAACTTCTCTCGTTCTCACCGAGGTTAATCGCAGTATGTGCGCCTCTAGTTGTGGGGGTTCGCCGACAGCCTGTGTGAGGGCCTCGGTGTTTCAGATGTATTTGAAGGCATGAAACATTGTAACTTCGTAAGAAGTCTAATAGGAGGCGGAAGGACAGCTGATAAATTGGGAGAAATATGTGTAACGTGAGAGAAAAAAGAAGTATCACTTCTGACATGCTGAGGGCTCTCCTAGATCAGTAGCGATGAATGCCGCAGTGTGGAAAGAGGGTGGGGGCCAAGGCCACTGGACGGTTATTTCTGTGCTGAAGAAATCTACACCGTCAGCCAAATCCTGGGGCCGGACATAACAGGTAACAAGTGAAATGTAAAGAGAAATTAAAAAAAACCCAAAAAAACAAAAACCTTTCTAGGTTGTGAAATCTTAAGCACTGGCCATGGGCAAACAGGCTTCTCTTCCCCTGGAGAACATTAGCATCTCCCCAGAAGGCCTCCCCGCGGGCCTGAGCGGTAAACGCGAAGCTGCGGGCTGCGCGGGCCGCAGAGCCCGGGCGGGCAAGTCAGCAAGGCACGCGCGGCCTTGCGCGCAGCAGCTGGAGCCGCGGGGGCCGCCTGCAAGATTTGTAAGTGTTTAAGTGGGCAAAAGCCATTTGATAAAAACAGGACAATAATACGTAGATTTGAAAATGAACTTACGTGATAGTCCTAGAAATAATAGCATTTGAAATGAGAACTTAATGGACATATGGGAGTGGTAAATGGGAGAGAGTAAAATTTCTGGGCATAGCTATAACCGAACACCCAGAGTGCCAGTGTTTAATCTCAGAGTTACCAGGGTCGGCTTGTCAGATGATTCGTTTCTGCTGTAGGAAGCATTGCCTGACAGTGCAGGAAATCACAAATCCTAAAGTGTTCTCTTGATTTACAGAAATGTATTGTTAGTATAGTCTGGATTTTTATAATATTTTTTTAAAACGTTTTTTCCCTTTTGTACATAGCTGGTCCACGTGTGTAACTATTTACTGTACATCCCTTTAGATCGAGTAGTTCTCTGAAGGAAGTAATAGGACAAGCAGGCAAAGATTTATTAATTGGAAAAAACAAGATTCATTAACTGGATGTTCAGCATATATTCATAATAAAAAACAACCAGAAGTTATTTTAAAAGCAACGAGTTGGAGGTTGATTTTAGGATGTCTGAAAGCATTGAATCAGGAATCTAACTCCTGATTTATTTGCACAGAGAGGTGTCTTCCTTGTATCATTGAAGTTAACTGAGCTACAAAACAAAAAGCATTTTGGGGGGCGCTGGGTGGCTCAGTGGGTTAAAGCCTCTGCCTTCAGCTCCTGTCACGATCCCAGGGTTCTGGGATCGAGCCCCGCATCGGGCTCTCTGCTCAGTGGGGAGCCTGCTTCCTCCTCTCTCTCTGCCTGCTTCTCTGCCTACTTGTGATCTCCATCTCTCAAATAAATAAATAAAATCTTTATTTAAAGAAAGCACATTTTGGGCCCATTTTTATACAAGAACGTGCATGTGCCTGTTATGTGTGTGATGGAAATATCTGAAATGTAAAAGTGTTCGTCCATGGATGATAGTATTTTTTGTTTCTTTTTTAAAATAAGCATATGTTTATATTCGGAAGAACGCTTTTCTTGTGTTGAAAAAAATTACATGCCTAATAGGATGCTTTGATACAATAACTTTTTCATTGGCTAATATATACTGTCTTAAAAATGGTACTTATTATTATTAGTTGTCATTTTGAAGCTTTCTTAGAAATATAAGAGGAGGGATACCTGGGTAGCTCAGTCGGTTGAGCATCTGCTTTTGGCTGGGATCATGATCCCAGGGTCCTGGGATCAAGTCCTGAGTCAGGCTTCTTGCTCGGCAGGGAGTTGCTTCTCCCTCTGCCTGCTGCTCCCCCTGCTTATGCTGTTTCTCTCTGTCTGTTTCTCTCTCTCTGACAAGTAAATAAGTAAAATCTTTAAAAAAAGAAAAAAATGCAAGAGGATAATATCATCAGTACCAAGTATAGTTTTCAACATCTTAATATCTCGTCAACTCAGTTTATCTAATATTATATCATGATTTGGAAGAAAAGATCTTTGAAAGCAAAACCAAATTATCTATGTATGTCTTTGTTTTTGTTTTTCCTCTTTTTTTCTTAAGTTTATACAGCTTTTATTTTTTATTAGCATATAATGTATTAGTTTCAGGGGTACAGGTCTGTGATTCATCAATCTTATACAATTCACAGCACTGACCATAGCACATACCTTCCCCAGTTTCCACCACCCAGCCACCACATCCCTCCCACCCCCACCACTCCAGCAACTCTGTTTATTTCCTGAGATTAGGAGTCTCTTATGGTTTGTCTCCCTCTCTGGTTTCGTCTTGTTTCATTTTTCCCTCCCTTCCCCTGTGATCCTCTTCCTTCTCAAATTCCTCAAATCAGTGAGATCATATGATAATTGTCTTTCTCTGATTGACTTTTTCACTTAGCAGAATACCATCTAGTTCCATCCACGTCATTGCAAATGGCAAGATTTCTTTTTTTTTTTGGTGGCTGCATAATATTCCATTATCTATATAATGGAATATTACGTATATTATATATAAATATATAAATATATTATGTATATCACATCTTCATTATCCATTCATCTGTCAGTGGACGTCTGGACTCTTTCCGTAGTTTGGCTATTGTAGACATAGCTGCTATAAACATTGGGGGGGGGCAGGTGCCCCTTCAGACCTCTACATTTGTATCTTTAGGGTAAATGCCCAGTACTGCAGTTGCTGGGTTGTACGGTGGCTCTATTTTTAACTTTTTGAGGAACCTCCGTCCTGTTTTCCAGAGTGGCTGCCCCAGTTTGCATTCCCAGCAGCAGTGTAGGGGGCTCCCCTTTCTCCGCATCCTTGCCAACACCTGTCGTTTCCCGACTTACTGACTTCAGCCATTCTGACTGGTGTGAGGTGGGATCTCATTACCATTTTGATTTGTATTTCCCTAATGTCAAGGGATGTGGAGCACTTTTTCACGTGTCTGTTGGCCATTTGGATGTCTTTGCGGAAATGTCTGTTCATGTCTTCTGCCCGTTTCGTGATTGGATTATTTGTTTCTCAGGTGTTAAATTTGGTAAGTTCTTTATAGATTTTGGACACTAGCCCTTTATCTGGTATGTCATTTGCAAATATCTTCTCCCATTCTGCCAGTTGTCTTTTGGTTTTACTGTTTCCTTTGCTGTGCAAAAGCTTCTGATGTTGATCAAGTTCCAATAGTTCATTCTTCCGCTTGCTTTCCTTGCCTTTGCTGATGTGTCTAAGAAGGTTGCTGCGGCTGAGGTCGAAGAGCTTGTTGAGGCTGAGGTCAAAGAGGTCGCTGCCTGTGTTCTCACGGATTTGGATGGATTCCTCTCTCACATTGAGGTCTTTTCATCATTTTGAGTCTATGTTTGTGTGTGGTGTAAGGAAATGGTCCAGTTTCATTCTTCTGCATGTGGCTGTCCAATTTCCAAAGAGACGGTCTTTTTTTTTTCCCATTGGATAGTCTTTCCTGCTTTGTCAAAGATTAGCTGACCATAGAGTTGAGGGTCCATGTCTGAGTCCTCTGTTTTGTTCCATTGATCTATGTGTCTGTTTTTGTTTTAGTACCATACTGTGTTGATGATTACAGCTTTGTAATAGAGCTTGAAGTCTATTGAATTGTGATGCCACCAGCTTTGCTTTTCTTTTTCAACGTTCCTCTGGCTGTTCAGAGTCGTTACTGGTTCCATACAAATTCTAGGATTATTTGTTCCATTTCTGTGAAAAACATGGATGGAATTTTGATAGGAATTGCATTAAATGTGTAGGTTGCTTTAGGTAGCATTGTCATCTTAGCAATATTTGTTCTTCCAATCTGTGAGCATGAAACGTTTTTCCATTTCTTTATGTTTTCCTCAATTTCTTTCAAAGGTACTCTATAGTTTTCTGAGTACAGATTCTTTGCCTCTTTGGTTAGATTTATTCCTAGGTATCTTTTGGTTTTGGTTGCAGTTGTAAGTGGAATTGACTCCTTAATTTCTCTTTCCTCTGTCTTGTTGTTGGTGTATAGAAATGCAGCTGATTTCTGAGCATTGATTTTATATCCTTACACTTTACTAAATTCCTGTTCTAGCAGTTTTGGCCTTGAGTCTTTTGGGTTTTCCACATAAAGTGTTACATCATCTGCAAAGAGTGAGAGTTTGACTTCTTCTCTGCTAATTCTGATGTCTTTTATTTCTTTTTGTTGTCTGATTGCTGAGGCTAGGACTTGTAGTACTATGTTGCACAGCAGTGGTGATAGTGGACATCCCTGCTCTGCTCCTGACCTTAGGGGAAAAGCTCTCAGTTGTTCCCCATTGAGAATGATATTTGCTGTGGGTTTTTCATAGATGGCTTTGATGATATTGAGGTATGTATCCTCTGTTCCTACACTCTGAAGAGTTTTGATCAAGGAAGGATGCTGCACTTTGTCAAGTGCTTTTTCAGCATCTATTGAGAGGATCATATGGTTCTTGTTCTTTCTTTTATTAGTGTATTGTATCACATTGCTTGATTTGCAAGTGTTGAACCAACCTTACAGCCCAGGAGTAAATCCCCCCTTAGTCGTGGTGAATAATCCCTTTAATGTATTTTTTGATCCTATTGGCTAGTATTTTGGTGAGTTTTTGCATCCATGTTCATCAGGGATATTGGTCTGTCATTCTCCTTTTTGATGGGGTCTTTGTCTACTTTTGGGATCAGGGTAATGCTGGCCTCATAAAATGAGTTTGGAAGTTTTCCTTCCATTTCTATTTTTTGGAACAGTTTCAGAAGAATAGGTATTAATCCTTCCTTAAGTGTTTGGTAGAATTCCCCTGGGGAGCCGTCTGGCCCTGGGCTTTTGTTTGTTGGGAGATTTTTGATGACTCCTTCAGTTTCCTTGCTGGTTATGGGTCTGCTCACGAATTCTATTTCTTCCTGGTTCAGTTTTGGTAGTTTATACGTCTCAGAACTGCATCAGTTTCTTCCAGATTGTCTTACTTGTTGACAAATAGTTGCTCATAATACTTTCTTATAATTGTTTGTATTTTTTCAGTGTTGGGTGTGATCTGTCCTCTTTCACTCATTGTTTTATTTATTTGGGTCCTTTCTCTTTTCCTTTTGATAAGTCTGGCCAGGGCTTTATCAATCTTATTAATTCTTTCAAAGAACCATCTCCTAGTTTTGTTGATCTATTCTGTTGTTCTTTTGGTTTCTATTTCATTTATTTCTGCTCTGATCCTTATTATTTCTCTTCTGCTGGGTTTAGGCTTTATTTGCTGTTCTTTCTCCAGCTCCTTTGGGTGTATGGTTAGGTTCTGTATTTGAGATCTTTCTTGTTTCTTGAGAAAGACTTGTATTCCTATATACATCCCTCCTAAGACCACCTTTGCTGCATCCCAAGGATGATTTTTTTTTAAAGATTTTATTTATTTATTTGGTAGAGATTACAGGTAGTCAGAGAGGCAGGCAGAGAGAGAGAGAGAGAGAGGAAGCAGGCTACCCGCTGAGCAGAGAGCCCGATGCGGGGCTCGATCCCAGGACCCCGAGATCATGACCTGAGCCGAAGGCAGAGGCCTCAACCCACTGAGCCACCCAGGCGCCCCATCCCAAGGATTTTGAACAGTTGTGTTTTCATTTTCATTTGTTTCCATGAATTTTTTCAATTCTTCTTTAATTTCCTGGTTGACCCATTCATTCTTCAGTAGGATGCTTTTTAGCCTTCATGTATTTGAATTCTTTCCAACTTTCCTCTAGTGATCGAGTTCTAGCTTCAGAGCATTGTGTTCTGAAAATATTCAAGGAATGATTCCAGTCTTTTGGTACCAGTTGAGACCTGATTTGTGGCCCAGGATGTGATCTATTCTGGAGAATGTTCCATGTGCACCAGAGAAGAATGTGTATTCTGTTGCTTTGGGTGGAATGTTCTGAATATATCTGTGATGCCCATCTAGTCCAGTGTGTCATTTAATGCCCTTATTTCCTTGTTAATTTTTTTCCTTAGATGATCAGTCCAGGGGTGCCTGGGTGGCTCAGTCAGTTAAGCATCTACCTTCAGTTCAGGTCATGATCCCAGAGTCCCAGGATCGAAGTGCATATTGGGCTCCCTGCTCAGCAAGAAGTCTGCTTCTCCCTCTACCCCTTCCCCTGCTCATGCTTTCTCTCTCTCTCTCAAATCCCTAAATAAAATCTTAAAAAAGAAAAAAAGACGATTGGTTCATTTCAGTGAGGGGGAGTGTTACCGTCCCATGCTATTATTGTATTATTGTCGATGTGTTTCTTTGATTTTGTTATTAATTGGCTTATATAATTGGCTACTCCTATGTTAGGAGAGTAAATATTTACTATTGTTAGATCTTCTTGTTGGACAGACCCTTTAAGTATGATAGAGTGTACTTCCTCATCTCTTATTGTAGTCTTTGGTTTAAAATCTAATTTGTCTGATAAAAGGATTGGCACCCCACCTTTCTTTTGCATGTCCATTAGCATGGTAAATTATTTTCCACCCCTTCAGTTTAAATCTGGAGTTGTCTTTAGGTCTGAAATGAGTCTCTTGTGGACAGCATTATCGATGAGTCTTGCTTTTTTTTAATCCAATCTGATACCCTGTCTCTTTTGATTGGGACATTTAGCCCATTTACATTCAGGGTAACTATTGGAAGATACTGATTTAGTGCCAATGTATTGCCTGTAAGGTGACTTTTACTGTATATTGTCTCTGTTTCTTGCTGGTCTGTTTTGCTTTTGGACTCTCTCTTTGCTTAAAGTATTCCTTTCAGTATTTCTTGTAGGGGTTTTGGTGATGGCAAATTCTTTTAGTTTCTGTTTGCCCTGGATTTCTTCTTCTCTGTAATCATTGACCATTTACTGTGGGATCCTGCCTTAGGCTGATCTTCGTTAATTGGAGAGCTATATTTTGGACAGAGGTGAAAATCTAGCTTCAATTCCAGTCCTATAGCAGCTTACAGGAGCTGTATATATCTCTACTTTTAGGCAGAATTTAAAAAAAAAACCAAACTTTTAAGTGGGGTGCCTGGGTGGCTCAGTGGGTTAAAGCCTCTGCCTTCGGCTCGGGTCATGATCCCAGGGTCCTGGGATCAAGCCCTGCATCGGGCTCTCTGCTCCACGGGGAGCCTGCTTTCCCCTCTCTCTCTCTCTCTGCCTGCCTCTTTGCCTACCTGTGATCTCTGTCTGTGAAGTGAATAAATAAAATCTTTTTTTAAGAAAACTTTTATTGAAGTATAACTACATTTAATTCATAAGTGTGACAGCTCAGTGAATTTTCACAAACCCAGACACCCCGTTTAGCCATTATTCAGGTTAAGAGAGAGTACACTGCCAGGACCCATTAAGCCTTCCTCATGCTCCTTTTCTTTTACTCCTAGGACATACCATACTACCTCATACTGGGGGAGACCGTTTTCCTGACTTTTAATAGTGTAACTAGTGATGCTTGTTTGTGAACCTAATTTGAGTGGGACTGTATAGTACACAGCGGCTTTCTTCCTTCACTACTGTTAGTAGCTTATCCATGTTATTGCACATAGTTTATACAAGACAGATTTAGTTCAGTTTTAAAATTGGAAATGCTGCAGTTTTCAGATACAAATGTATTTTGAAATGCTTAGAATAATAAAACTTCTTAATTTTTAAGTTTTGAAAAGTAACTGTGAAAGTACAGAATGAGAATATTGATTCTTAATAGAATGGGAAAAAAATGTAAGAGGCTTCTTTAATTACAAGTTTAACATAAGTTGTACAGGGGACTGTCAAAGAAGTCTGTTTTCTCTTGAGCAAAACTGTAGGAGTCTAATCCAAAACCAGTGATTACATTCCCTTAATTCTGATTTCATCAACTGTTGGTGGTGGTATGTTCTTCCGTAGTTTGCACAATATAAAGAGGAGTATTGAGAAACAAACTCAGCCTTCAGGAAATGGCCAGAAAAGACATGAGACTGCTCAGGGGCAGGTTGGATATGATGACTGAGTTCAGATGGGTGAAAAGCTTTGGAAACTAGAACAGTTAGACTTACTGTATGTAGTTTGGGAAGGTAAGACTCAGAGCAGTGAATGCAAGTTGCAGAAAAGCAGTTCTTACTTCACTCTTAGGAAGACCCCTATTTTGTTCAAATGGCCTATACAGTGAAATTCCAGTAGCAGTGAACACCTCTAACACTCAAGACTGTGGTCTCTATGTGCTATTTCCCATTAAAATGAACCAGAGTTCCTTGGGGAACAGACTGTTTCCAAGTACCAGATTGGAAATGTACAAGGTGATCCTAGTGATAGATATGTATCTCTTCACTTGTACTAGCCACTCTACTTTTTAATTTGAAATTTACCGTAACGAAATGCTTTTATAATCTCAGGGTTGTGGGACTGAACCCCGTGTGGGGCTCTGAGCTTAATGAAAAGTCTGCTTGTTGCTCTGTCCCTCTGCCCTTCCCTCTACTCATGCTTGTACACTCGTTCTCTCATCTCTAAAATAAATACATAAATATTTTAAAAGATAATTCAAAATAATTGCCTTCCATGTAGCTATGTAGTTAATTTGGTAGATGTATTTGTTTACGTTGTTTTTAATATTTAGAGATTTGGAATATTTTTCTGTATGATATGATTTTGTTTCTTAAATATTTAAAACACTAATTACTACAAGCAAATGCAGAGAGCTCTAACTTCTGGGTTTCTTTCCTCCCTCACACATCACCATTTTCATTCATCTTTGCTCTGTTTTTTCCATGGTTAATGTAATCAGGTGCATGTTCATACTCCTCTGTCCTTTTCTTGTTTAACAATATATTCTTGAGGTGAAGCACAGCACTGTGTTCCGTAGTGCTCCGTTCTGCACATACACTTTGGTGTATTTAGCTGCTCGCCTGTACATAATCGTTTTAGGGATTTGCTATTAAGAGAGTGGGTGGGGCACCTGTCTGGCTCATTCCGGGGAAGCATGTGACTCTTGGTCTCAGGGTTGTGAGTTCAAGCCCCACATAGGATATAGAGATTGCATAAATAAATAAATTAACTAACTTAAAAAAAAATTTTTTTCACAAACAACATTTTTAAAACATAAAATCTTAAAACATAGTGTATATTTTATTACTTTCTGTATCCATTATATTTCTGCCTGTGTGTCTTGGAATAATAATCCCACAGTGGGATTCCAGAGATCTAGTTATGTAGGTGGTAGTTTCCCAGTTCTTACCGATCTCCCTGCTGTAGGAGTCATACCATGTTACATAGAGTTCATGTCTGGGTACTGGAATTTGTGTTTTGTTGCTCTGCCCTGTTCCATTGAGTCTTTTGCCTTTTCATTTGTCAGCGCCATGCTGTTTTCATGATAGAAGCTTTAAAAAGTACTTTAACAGGGGCGCCTGGGTGGCTCAGTGGGTTAAGCCTCTGCCTTCAGCCCAGGTCATGATCTCAGGGTCCTAGGATCGAGCCCCGCATCGGGCTCTCTGCTCAGTGGGGAGCCTGCTTCCCCCTGTCTCTCTGCCTACTTGTGATCTCGGTCTGTGTCAAATAAATAAAATCTTAAAAAAAAAAAAAACTTTAACATTTGGTATAGTTATCCCCTTGCTTTTCTTCTTTTTATGTTTGGGTTGGGGGGCAGAGGGAGAGAGAGAATCTTAAGCAGGCTCCACGGATGCTGGGCTTGATACAACTCTGAGATCATGATCTGAGCTGAAATCAAGAGGCAGACACTTAGCCAGCTAAGCCACTCAGGTGCCCTAGCTTTTCTTCTTTTTAGATTTTGCTAGCTATTCCTGCTTGTCTATTTTTTCTAACGAATGTGATAATTTTTCCTATTCCGGAAGGAAATCTTGGTGGTATTCTTATTGGGATAGTATTAAATTTGTAAATTTGTTTAGGGGAGAATTGTCATCTTTATGTCATCTTTTCATGAGCGCAGTACATTTCTCCATTTGTTCAAGTCTTTCGTTCCTCTTTCATGGCTAAAAAGAACTCTTTCTGTCAATCATACTTCAGTTGTTTAAAAAAAATTATTCTGAAGGAAAAAAGAGGAACTGGAAAGAAGATAACCTTTTTTTTAAGATTTAATGTATTTATTTGACAGACAGAGCGAGAGAAGGGGAGAGCATGAGCAGGGGAAGCAGCAGGCAGAGGGAGAGGGAGAACCTGGCTCCCCCCTGAATGAGGAGTCTGATGCAGGGTTCAGTCCCAGGTCATGACTCCAGCGGAAGGCAGACCCTTGACCAGCTGAGCCACCCAGGCGCCCTAGAAGACAATTCTTTATTGTTATCCAAAAGTAAAACAGATTGGTGTGTGAAGTCATGAATTCGCCTGTAAAGTATATGGCGAGGATTTGTGAACTGGATAACAATTTATTTTAATGACTTAAAAGTTATTTGTAGCCCTAAAATGTTATATAAAACTACATTCTAAAGAAAGTACAAATGTGGGGCGCCTGGGTGGCTCAGTGGGTTAAAGCCTCTGCCTTCAGCTCAGGTCATGATCCCAGGGTCGTGGGATCGAGCCCCACATTGGGCTCCCTGCTCAGCGGGGAGCTTGTTTCCTCCTCTCTCTCTGCCTGCCTCTCTGCCTGCTTGTGATCTCTGTCTGTCAAATAAATAAAATCTTAAAAAAAAAAAGAAAGAAAGTACGAATGTATTTCACTGTCCTTTTTACTCCTGTCACTGAAGAGGGAATTGGAGTGACTAGTCACTCAGGACCATGAGTGAGCGTGAGCTGAAGGAGTGGCAGTGGGGGTCATGCGGTGCTGGGTGGGGATCTTTGAAGACAGTGAAGGAGGTAGGCTGTGATCAATTATTTTAACAAAAGGACCATGGGATATTGTGACCAACAATACTTCTCTTTTCAAAAACAGTGCATTTGTAGGCTAATGTGTGTTTATTCAGTTTAAAGTAAACTAAGAGTAGACTGGTAATCTGCCTTTTTAGAACAATGTCAAAAAATAATAGGGGTTTTTCTAAATGCTGAGTAATATATATAGGTTTGTATGGAGGGTTGGAATTCAGCAAAGATAGAACACTTTGCTGGCCTCTGACAGCAGCAGAGGAACTCTCATCCTGAGGCACAGTGTTACATCCGCCAGGCTTTTTTCGAATAGCGCCATTGCCTACCTTTGATCTGATATGTGCTCAGTCGGTTTGTTCACTTGTAATGCTGACCTGAAGTGATAGGTTTATTCTCTCTGAAACCTGTTTCTTGTTCAAATTTTAGGACCCTTCCAAGTTGTACAAGAAAACAGGTGATGTCGCAGCCGTTGAATGCCAGTCTGAAGAGAGCGTGCATCTTCATTCGCAGGGAGCCCACAGTCCTCTGTCCAAGAAGCTTTCTCCGGTGCACTCAGAAATGACAGATTACATTAACGCGGCATCCTCGACTCTGGTTGGTAGCCGGGATCCTGATTTAAAGGACAGAGCATTACTTAATGGAGGAGCGAGTGTAACAGAGAAGTTGGCACAGCTCATTGCAACTTGTCCTCCCTCTAAGTCTTCCAAGGCTAAACCGAAGAAGTTAGGAACTGGCACTGCTGCGGGCTTGGTTAGCAAGGATTTGATCAGGAAAGCAGGTGTTGGCTCTGTAGCGGGAATAATACATAAGGACTTAATAAAAAAACCAGCTATCAGCACAGCAGTTGGATTGGTAACTAAAGATCCTGGAAAAAAGCCGGTGTTTAATGCAACAGTAGGATTGGTCAACAAGGACTCCGTGAGAAAACTCGGAGCTGGCAGTGCAGCCGTATTCATTAATAAAGACTTGGGCCGGAAGCCAGGGACTGTCACTACAGTAGGGCTGCTGAGCAAGGATTCAGGAAAGAAGCTAGGAATTGGTATTGTTCCAGGTTTAGTGAATAAGGACTCTGGGAAGAAATTAGGACTCGGCACTGTGGTCGGACTGGTTAATAAAGACTTGGGCAAGAAGTTAGGTTCCACCGTCGGCCTGGTGGCCAAGGACTGTGCGAAGAAGATCGTAGCCAGTTCCGCAGTGGGATTAGTGACTAAGGACATGGGAAAGAAGCTAGTGGGTTGTTCTGTGGCGGGACTGGTCAGTCCGGACGCCATAAACCTTAAGGCCGAAGCACTGCTCCCCACTCAGGAGCCACTTAAGGCTTCTTGTAGTACAAGCGTCAGCAGTCATGAAAGCCAGGGAACTCCGGAATCCCTGAAAGAGTGTACCACCAGCAAAACTTTTGAGAAGAATGTCATACGGCAGAGTAAAGAAAGCATATTGGAGAAGTTCTCAGTTCGAAAAGAAATCATGAATTTGGAGAAGGAAATGTTTAATGAGGGAACATGCATTCAGCAGGACAGTTTCTCAGCCAGTGACCGGGGGCCGTACGAAACCTCGAAGCACGAAAAGCAAGCTCCCATGTACTGCACCTCTCCGGACTTCCAGACGGGAGCTGCTTCTGACGTGTCCACAGCAAAGTCCCCTTTCAGCGTGGCGGGGGAGGGCAGCCTCCCTTCCCCGTCACCTACTTCGTCAGTTAACCCCTTAACCAGAAGTCCCCCTGAAACGTCTTCACAGTTGGCCCCTCGTCCGTTACTCCTGAGTCCTCCCACAGAATTGCTGGAGGACATTTCCGGATCTGCTTGCAAGAAGCAGTTTCCTGCAGAAAGTGCCCACCTGAACGTCGGTCACAGGTCTGTGGGTCACAGCGTGAACATGGAATGTAAAGGAATCGATAAAGAGCTAGCTGATTCAAAAGCCACACACATAGATATTCCAAGAATAAGCTCTTCCCTGGGAAAAAAGCCACCTTTGACTTCTGAGTCCAGTATTCACGCGATCACGCCCTCCGTTGTTAACTTCACTAGTCTGTTCAGTAACAAGCCCTTTCTGAAACTCGGGGCGGTAAGTGTGTCTGACAAACACTGCCCGGTTGCCGAAAGCCTGAGCCCCAGCTTGCAGTCCAAACCGTTAAAGAAAAGGAAAGGGAGAAAACCTCGGTGGACTAAAGTGGTGGCAAGAAGCACATGCCGGTCTCCAAAAGGGCTAGAATTAGAAAGATCGGAGCTTTTCAAAAATGTTTCATGCGGCTCACTATCAAGCGGTACTGCCGAGCCAGCCAAGTTCATGAAAAACATCGGCCCATCTTCATTTGTTGACCATGACTTCCTTAAACGCCGGTTGCCAAAGTTGAGCAAGTCCGCAGCGCCATCTCTCGCTCTCTTAGCTGAGAGTGAAAAGACATCGCCCAAGGCTTTCGCTGCTCACAAGCTGCCCTCCAGCATGTGCGTCTCTAGTGACCTCCTGTCCGGTATCTATAAGCCCAAAAGAGGGCGACCTAAAGCGAAGGAGATGCCGCAGCTGGAAGGCCCGCCTAAGAGGACTTTGAAGATCCCTGCCTCCAAAGTTCTCTCTCTGCAGTCTAAGGAGGAACAGGAACCCCCAATTTTGCAGCCCGAAATTGAAATTCCTTCCTTCAAACAAAGTCTTTCTGTGTCTCCTTTTCCGAAAAAACGAGGCCGACCTAAGAGGCAGATGAGGTCACCGGTCAAGATGAAGCCACCTGTTCTCTCCGTGGCCCCATTCGTTGCCACTGAGAGTCCAAGCAAGCTGGAGTCGGAAAGTGACAACCATCGAAGCGGCAGTGATTTCTTTGAGAGTGAGGACCAGCTTCAGGACCCGGACGATCTGGACGACAGTCACAGGCCCACCGTCTGCAGCATGAGTGACCTTGAGATGGAGCCGGATAAAAAAATTACCAAGAGAAACAATGGACAGTTCATGAAGACAATTATCCGCAAAATCAATAAAATGAAGACTTTGAAGAGGAAGAAGCTGTTGAATCAGATCCTGTCAAGCTCCGTAGAATCCAGTAATAAGGGGAAGGTGCAATCCAAGCTCCATAACACAGTGTCGAGTCTCGCCGCCACCTTCGGCTCTAAGCTGGGCCAGCAGATAAATGTCAGCAAGAAAGGAACCATTTACATAGGGAAGAGAAGGGGTCGGAAACCCAAAACTGTCTTAAATGGCATCCTTTCCGGCAGCCCCAGCAGCCTCGCGGTCCTTGAGCAAACGGCGCAGCAGGCGGCCGGTTCCGCGCTGGGACAGATACTCCCCCCTCTGCTGCCTTCGTCCGCCAGCGGTTCTGAGACCCTGCCGTCGCCCGTCTGCTCTCAGTCTTCCGGGACCAGCGGAGGCCAGAGCCCCGTGAGCAGCGACGCAGGCTTCGTGGAGCCCAGCTCGGCGCCGTACCTGCATTTACACTCCAGCCGGGGCAGCATGATTCAGACTCTGGCCATGAAGAAGGCCACCAAGGGGAGGAGGCGACTCTCTCCCCCGACTCTGTTGCCAAATTCTCCCTCGCACTTGAGTGAGCTCACCTCTCTGAAGGAAGCCACTCCTTCTCCCATCAGCGAGTCTCACAGCGATGAGACCATCCCCAGCGACAGTGGCATTGGGACAGATAATAACAGCACGTCAGACAGAGCGGAGAAGTTCTGTGGGCAGAAGAAGAGGAGGCATTCTTTTGAACACGTGTCTCTGATTCCCCCTGAAACCACCACAGTCCTGAGCGGCCTGAAAGAAAAACACAAGCATAAGTGCAAGCGCCGGACCCACGATTACCTCAGCTACGACAAGATGAAAAGGCAGAAGCGAAAACGGAAAAAGAAATACCCCCAGCTCCGAAGCAGACAGGACCCGGACTTCATCGCGGACCTGGAGGAGCTGATAAGTCGCCTGAGCGAGATTCGAATCACCCACCGAAGCCACCACTTCATCCCGCGAGACCTGCTGCCCACTATTTTTCGAATCAATTTTAACAGTTTCTATGCGCACCCCTCCTTCCCCTTAGACCCTTTGCACTACATTCGGAAACCTGATCTGAAAAAGAAGAGAGGGAGGCCTCCTAAGATGAGGGAGGCAATGGCTGAGATGCCCTTCATGCACAGCCTTAGTTTTCCTCTTTCCAGTACCGGGTTCTACCCCTCCTATGGCATGCCTTACTCCCCCTCACCCCTGGCGGCCACCCCCCTGGGGCTGGGCTACTACGGAAGGTACCCGCCCGCGCTCTATCCTCCTCCTCCTTCTCCTTCTTTCACGCCCCCCCTTCCGCCCCCTTCCTACATGCATGCTGGTCATCTACTGCTCAATCCCACCAAATACCATAAGAAAAAACACAAGCTGCTTCGACAGGAGGCCTTCCTCACAACCAGCAGGACTCCCCTCCTTTCCATGAGCACCTACCCCAGCGTCCCTCCCGAGATGGCCTACGGGTGGATGGTCGAGCACAAGCACAGGCACCGTCACAAGCACAGGGAACACCGCTCTTCCGAGCAGCCCCAGGTTTCCATGGACGCGGGCTCTTCCAGGTCTGTTTTAGAGTCTTTGAAGCGCTATCGATTTGGAAAGGAAAGTGTTGGAGAGCGATACAAACACAAGGAAAAGCACCGATGTCATATGTCCTGCCCTCATCTCTCTCCTTCCAAAAGCTTAATCAATAGAGAAGAGCAGTGGGTCCACCGAGAGCCTTCAGAATCTAGCCCACTGGCCCTGGGACTCCAGACGCCTTTACAGATTGACTGTTCGGAAAGTTCTCCAAGTTTATCCCTTGGAGGATTCACTCCCAGCTCTGATCCGGCCAGCAGTGATGAGCATACGAACCTTTTCACAAGTGCAATAGTGCAAGGCAGCTGCAGAGTGTCGAACCCTAACTCCAGCGGCCGGAAGAAAGTAACGGACAGCCCTGGGCTGTTTTCCGCACAGGACACTTCGCTAGCTCGGCCTCACAGGAAGGAGCCACTGCCCTCCGGCGAAAGGGCAGTGCAGACCATGACAGGTAAGCGGGTTATTGTTTCCTTGTCATGTGTATGGGAAAAGGAGGATATTCTGCCTACAGGTTGCCTGATACATGAATGTGGACCTTTAATAGAGCTCCTGGTTTTTGGTTTGTGTTTCTATAAATAAATGTGAAATGTTGTCTTGAAAGTTCTCATTTTCAGTAGATGTGAGAAGTAAGGTAAGGTCTATCTTTGCAATAATTTTGGATTTTGAGAAGAGATACCATTATAAAAACAATTAACGCTCAGCTTTTGGAAACCAGGAAAAATGATTCTTTCTTATGCAGAAAGGCCATTACACAGTTTCTTCTGTGAAAAATGGCCCATAGATATGTTAGGAGCTGTGCAGGACTTTCAAGATACATGCTAATCTAATAATCACAAGTGATGTTATGTTATAGGAAGAAAAGTTGGTAACCCTATATGCCTCAGAACAAAAATCTAGGAATTCAGAATCACCAGCTTCACAAAAGGTGACAGAATTCAGAGGGACGTCATTCTGCAGAGTTCTCTCTAGGTATCTTGATAAAAGCTGCTTCAGTTGCATATAAAATGACATGAAGCAAATCTAGATAATAAATACATTTGTAACATCTGCAAAGTGTCTTAAGAATTGAAAGGAAAAAAAATTAAAATAAAGATAGAAAACGAGATGCAGGAAACCTTGCCTGACCCTGTAGAAGGCATCTCTAATCAGAAGTTCTTTATCAGAGATCTCAGCCCTGGGGGGTTGTAACTTAACCCTAGGGAGTCCGTAGAGCCTCTCTTGTTATAAATAAAATGATGCGTATGTAGCTTATGTGTGCTTCTCTGGAGAAAATCCATACATTTCATCAGATTCTCTAAATTCTCTAAGCCTCTGTATCCGTTCCTATGAAATGGTAATAAGGCAATCAGGCCAAGTAATGAGATCACAGTGTGCAGGGAAGGGGTTTGCCCGTAGTAAGTGCACACACGTTAGTTGGTGGTGTTAGTCCCCCAAAGGTGGAAAACTCCTGCGTGAGAGGAAATGATAAACCCTCAGAGATAAGTTCTTGCTCCTGATGTTCATTATTCATGAACTTTGAAGAACTGAAAGCCATTTTGGTTGAGACACTTGAGCCTTCTTTAGTTCTTAACAATGTAATAAAGAGAAAAAAAATTCCTAAACTTATAATTAGACTCATTCAACAAATACTTGATAAATAATTAATCAGCAGCCGTTACTGGATATCTGTCTGCCAGGCATTCTCCTTTGTGGGCCCTACTGATACAGTAGGGAATACGGCAGGTGAGTTCATTGTTTTCATGCACCTTACAATGGAGGAGGAGGTGATAAAAAAATTTACACATTAAATGTCATTAAAAATTGATAAAGGGGTATTAAAAAGGAAAGAAAGAAAAAGAACAGGGTCTATGAGCGTGTGGAACAGGGGCCTAAGCCAGCAAGCCACCCCTGAGAAAGTGACTCCAGGCTGTTCGTTCCCCGAGGGAGAAGCAGCGGCTGGCAGGGGAGATGGTGCTGCACTTCAGCCTTCATTCATTCATTCATTCACTCCTTCCCTTGTTTATTAAAGGCTACGGCATGTGGTGTTCCTCTAGTCACTGGCATCTAGTAAAGACATGACGGCGGCCTCATCAGCGCTCAGCCCTAGCGAGGGAAGACACCCAGGAGCGTAGCCAGCACACGGAGGAAGGCATGATGGGGGGGAAAACGCCATCAAGTTACTGTAGCAGTGTTGGGACGGATCTTTAGGGGAGGGGGACACGTAATTAGATAAAGTTACTAGTTACAGCTTCAGGACAAAAAGTTGAAGGACGAGAAGCCATTGGCTTCCCAAGCTGGGGTTTGAGTAAAGAGCACATTTGAAGTCCTAGATGAAGAGCTTGGAGTTAGACTCTGCGGCGGGTCGCCTGTGGCCGGAGGGACACAGAGCACGGTGCCAGAGTTGTGAGTAAAGACGCCAGACCGTGTCCAGAGAGTTGAGGTTTTATGCTAGGCTCAGGCAAGGGACAGAGGGATGTTGATTTTAGATTTGTGTTTTCAAAAGATCATTCTGGCTCATGTGTGAACACTGAACTGTAGTGGGGAGAAACAGCTCCAGGGGGACCAGTTTGTCGGTGGCACGGGGGTCCGTCTGGAGGAAACGGTGGCACTTAGGCGAGCGTGCTGGCCGGCCGGTGCCGGCACACTGGACAGTCTGGCGCCTGCCGGAGGAGGGGGACATTTCAGGAGAGCAGTTTGCTCTTTTAATCTCTGTCACCTTTGGGATGCCTTTAGAACATTCACGTGGAGGTACTGCGCAGGCAGTTGGAGATCTAGTTCTGGAGCTCAATAAAGATGTTTTGGCTGGAGATCGGAGCATTCCACTGTGAGCTTTTGGGAAACTGTCAGTATCATTCACCGAAAACAAAAGGGCTTCTGGAAAAGATAAAGCCGGGAACAGATTCACCAAATGTATGCGACTCTGTAACCGGAGCGCCAAGAAAAATGATTCTAGAAAATTCCAGCAGCAGTTAAAAAGACAAGTTAAGTTGTTTAATAAATAAAGAAATACTCCAGTAAGCATAGGCTTTAACTTTTTTAGGAAAAGGGAAAAGGTAACTTGATCGAAGGGACTATAGACGGGTTGAAGCTGCTCAGGCAGAGCCACACAGTGTGTCGTTGGCAGATGAGTGGCGCCACGTAGAGCTGGTTCTGCCCCATTGTCCTCGTTTGGCTGTTCTGCACGGAGGTCGGGGAACCCACAGGATAAGCACTTGTCAACCAGGCTCTGGCCAGTTGGAGCCGAGAAGAGGAGTATGGGATGGTTTTCTCCGTTTCATTTGCGTGAAAGTATTCTCTCCCACCGTGAACTTGGTGCTTCAGAACATTAATGTGCTTTGAAAAGTCATGTGTAGCCTCGCGCAGTTTCCATATCGTTCTGGTGTTCTCTTTACGGCCATGTGTGAGCCGGTCCCCTGTACTGTAGAAGCAAAAGCAGGTGATACATTTGTGAACGTCTGCGTGTCCGCCATCGGACACCGTGTGACGGGCGGTTCCTGTCAGGAAGGCGTGCGGAGTGAGAAGGGGGGCCTGGGGCAGCCCCGAGGACCTGCAGTTCTGAAGGTAGTGACTGACCGCCATCAGCCTCTGGTTTATCCGCGACCATTTGTGATCTCTTCTGTTTTTAAAAAATTTATTGCTTAAGTGTAAAAATCTGGAGATTTCATATAGGGGTTCCCAAGTCTGCTCTTCTTCAGTCAATCCACATTTCCTGGATGACATCAGTGGCTGTGTGTCACTTAGCGGGAGCAGTCCCCCCCGCCCTGCCATGACCTTGGTTGGGATATGCATTCTTCAGCGGCCGTCAGTCCTCAGTTTCCTGTCATGTGCTGCACCTGGCCTGGGTCATGTGTTCAAGCAGGGCATCTGTCTCTAAGGAACATTTTAGTTTGTGGCTCTAAGGGTTATGAAAAGGAGCGTATAAGAGGTGGGGGGATGAGGCAAAGGTGAGCAAGAGGACAGACGAGGTGGTGGAGTGTATTGTCTGCGTAAACGTTAGAGCCACCCGAGAGACCACTTACAGGAGGTGGGCTTGGAAGAATAAATGCCAGCCTGGTGTCAGGGTCCTCGGGAGACGAGATAGTCTGATACGGGAACATGCCTGCTTTAAGAAGAAGAACTTGTGGGGCGCCTGGGTGACTCAGTGGGTTAAGCCTCTGCCTTCGGCTCAGGTCATGATCTCAGAGTCCTGGGATCGAGCCCCACATCGGGCTCTCTGCTCAGCGGGGAGCCTGCTTCCCCCTTCTCTGTGCCTGCCTCTCTGCCTACTTGTGATCTCTCCCTCTCTCTCTGTGTCAAAAAAAAAAAAAAAAAAAGAATAAGAATAAGAACTTGTCTTCCTCCCCTTTAAAAAATAACAAAACCATTAAGATCTCTCTGAAGTCACTGTTCTGACACGAATTTTCTGAGTCCTCCACAGACTCAGCCCCCCTACTGTTTAGGATAAGTCTCCACGCCCCTGTCCACCCACACTCTTGTCTGGCCTGCTACGGATTTGGGGTCCCCACAGCCTCTCAGCTTTGATACTTTGGTAGAACGACTCAGAACTTACCGAAACCACCGTTCGTAGGGTTACAGTTTTGTTACAAAGGATGCAGGTCAGGAATTAAAGAGATTCATGGGGCCACGTCTGGAGTGGAGAAGGAGACACTCCACTTCCGTGCCCTCTTTTTGTGGCATCTGGGTGTGTCACCCTCCTGCACAGCACCGGGTTCACCAATTAAGGTGCAACACTGGGCCTGTGGGGCTAGAGTTTTGGTTGGGCTTAACTGCATCCGCATGGTTGATTAAATCACTGGCTGTGTAATGGAGCCCCGTCTCTCACCCCCTCCACTCACTGTAGATTGGGCTGGCCCAAAATCTCAGTCCCTTACTCCTGCGATTGGTCTTTCTAGTGAGCTGCCCCATCAGTGAGGCGATCTTGGGGCCCACCTAAAGTCCCTTCTTTGGCGTAACAAAGACACTTCTGTCACTCAGGAAATTCCAAGGGGTTTTGAAGCTCTTTGCCAGGAATCTGAGACAAAGAACAGGTAAATTCTTTATTATATCAAAAGTCTGAATTCTTCTGTTAGCTTGTATCTTGAAGCCTATCTCCTTCACAATCACTCTTTTGATAAGTGGATAGAAAGGTGTCTTAATTTTTTTGTTTTAGGTTTTATTTATTTGAGAGAGAGAGAGACACCACAAGAGGGGTAAGGGCAGAGGGAGAAGCAGACTGTCTGCTGAGTGGGGAGCCTGGCATGGGGCTCGATCCCAGGACCCTGAGATCATGACCTGAGCCCAAGACAGATGCTTAACTGACTGAGCCACCTGGGCATTTCCAACCACCGCAAACCCCCCCCCCCCCCGCCACCCTGCCCATTCATAGTTATTGTCTATTGTTTGCCAGGAGCAAGGAATGCAAACATGAATAAAATGTAATTTCCTGCCATCAGGAATTTACTGTTCAGCAGAAGACATAGACATGTATACAGATAATTATCAATAGCCCCAGAGGCATCTGGCTGGCCCAATCACTTGAGCCTGTGACTTTTAATCTCCAGGTTGTGAGTTCGAGCCCCACATTAGGTGTAGAGATTACTTAAAATCTTAAAAAACAATTCCTGATAACTCCTAAAATTGAGGTATTCACAACATGTTTTGGGGGCATAGAAGAGAGGGACTCAGGAAGAGCTAGAAAGATGTATTTAGTTTAGTGTGCAGAGAATAAAGGGTGGACACTTGCTGTGCCTGTTTGGCGTTTCAGGGTCTTGGAGATCTGCTGGTGTGCTTAGGTAAGTGCAAGCAGTCTGCTGTGGGACGCAGGAGGTGAGGCCGCAAAGATAGGCAGGAGACGGATCTGAAAACCTCTGTTTATCTAAGATATGAAGGAGTTTAATAGAGTTTACCGTATGGGCAGTGGGAAGTTAAAGGTTTTACTTATTTATTTGTTTGTTTGTTTATTTTTAATTTATTCATTTGAGAGCATGAGCAGGGGGAGAGGCAGAGGGGAGGCCGACTCCCTGCTGAGCAGGGAGCCCAACAGACGCTCATCTGACCGAGCTACACAGGCACCCCGGAAGTTAAAGGTTTTAAAGAAGAAGAATGCTTTGCTGAAGTTACATGGAAAGTACTCTGGTAGGTAGGCTGGACAGGTATCAGGTGCGCCAGTTTGGGAATTGTCCAGCGAAATATCATGGGGGCCTGAGCTAAGGTAGTGATGGAGAAGGCATAGAAGTCGATTTTAAAAAAGAGATGAGGGGCCCCTGGCTGGCTCAGTCATTAAGTGTCTGCCTTCGGCTCAGGGTGTGACCCAGGGTCCTGGGATCGAGCCCCGCGTCGGGCTCCCTGCACGGAGGAGAGCCTGCTTCTCCCTCTGCCCCACTTGTGTCCCCCCCGACTCTTTTTCCCTGTCAAATAAATAAATACAATCTTTTTAAAGACCTAAAAAAAAAAAAAAATAGGCAAGGGGGAGATTTTATAGAGTCTGCCAGATCCCTGTCCTCGGGGGTTGGTGGGACTGCCCTGTGGCCTGCGAGGGGGCGTGGGAGGGGGCTGGGCGCAGGACGGGCTTGGGTTCGGCGCTGGCCGGTGGGATATGGAGGTTCGTAGCTTGGAAGGGCGCGCGGCCTGAAGGTCAGCCTGTTCGAGCCGTGATTGTGGAAGCCATGAACCGGACGCCGCCGCCCCAGGGAGCGTGCCGGGGTCCGAGGGGTCTGCGGTCTGCGTCCGGTGCCGCAAAGGCCGCCTGAGGACGGAGGGCGGACAGTTCGGTTTCCCGCGCTGTCTGTTGTGATCTCCGTGCTGTGTGCGGTGATGAATGTTAGATTTCTGAGGAAGTGCACGCACTTAAAATTCTTACAGCTTTAAACTTCGTAGCAGTTCTGTCTGGTTTATCATTTCTTGTAATTGCACATTCTGTCAAGAAAATATTTGCATCTTGTCAGTGAGGTGTTTGTTTCCAGTGTCATGTAATTGTTCTTAATGTGAAAAGAGTTTAACTAAACGTTGCAGTTTTTAAATTTTTTTTAAAGATGTATGTATTTTGGGGAGAGAGAGCTTTCCAAACAGGCTTCCCGCTGAGCAGAGTCCCACATGGGACTCGATCTCACAACCCTGAGATCAGACCTGAACCAAAACCAAGAGTTGGACACTCAGCTGGCTGAGCCACCCAGGTGCCCCTAAAATTTGTTATTTTAAGTTGACCTTAGTCTTCAGCTCCTATTTTTTCCAGACATAATTTGGAGATCGATTCATTGTACATTAGTTGGTACCCTGATAAAGTATCCAAAAACCTGCTTATTACACCATATATTACAAAATTGCCAGTTACCTTCTGGACATTATCCTGAAATAGCTTCCAGTGGCCAAAGCAGGAATAGTGTCAGTAACAAAATTAGTAACGACAGTATGAGATTATAATGTCAAGAATATGGTAAATACCCACTAGCCCATGTTGGTATAAGTACATACGTACGGGGCGCCCGGCCGGCTCAGGGGGGGACAGCTTGCAGCTCTTGGTGTGGGGCCGTGAGTTCAGGCCCCACGTTGGACGTAGAGCTACTTGGGGGAGAAGGTAGGAGAGCGAGATGAAATGGATCAGCGGGGGACAGGGACGAATCCTCCTTACAGAGCATTCCACATGTTATCTGTGGACTGTCCTCTTCAAGGAGCTGGAGCTTCGTTCCCGCTTCGTAAGTACAGACTGAACTCAGTGACTCAGGGCCGCACAGCAGAGTACAGAGAGGGTAAAACAGTAACTCCATAGTGGAGAGGCCGAGCAGACAGCACCTGAACCGGGCGCAAGCTCGGCTGGACCAGTGGTAAGTCGTCGTGGCGACGTTGCCCTCCGATACAACGTGGTATTCTTTCCGGAAACTCACATCCCCAGTGCTCTTCAAAAACACAAACCCAGCCTAAAAATACTAAAACAAGCCCAGGAAAGGGATGTTGGACAAAATACATCACCAGTACGGTAACAGAAAAGTATTAAGGGCCCGAGAAACCAAGGAGAGATTGAGGCACTATCTTCGAGGAAATTTAAAAATTAAATAAATAAAAAGGGTGACAGATCTGATTAGTGTGTGAATGATGCTGATGTGGTGGTGGCTTATTTGAACTTAGGTGCCGTCCTGTAGTAACTCCCGTGTAGACGAACGCTGTAAGCCCCGCCCGACGCGTGAGCTCCATCCGTGCGCCGGCCTGGCCTCTGGCTTCCTCCGGTCCCCACAGCCGATTCACGTTAGTTCAGTGTGTGTTTACCTTACGTAGACATCCGAGAGGCCTAACGGGAAATAGTTTCTCACCTGGAGAATCACATACTCCATCCCTGGTTTTCAGCATGTTCAGCTCACGGCTGTACCTTTCAGACCCTGCGACTTGATTTCAGAAATGGGGAGACTGGGTAGCCTGGGGTATTTCCCGTTCACAGCTTACGAATCATAGAATGTATAAATTTATATTCACATACATACACATATACATATACACATAATAAGTTTTGATAATTATTTTGTCCCCCAAAAATAAACTAGAGCTAAATTTTCTTTTTGTTTGAAAGAAGTATATTCACTGTAAAACTATAATAATTGAAGTATTCTGGTTTTTTTTTCTTATTAACTGAAGACTGTGTGCATTGATCAGAATTTTCTAATTTATGACAATTTCACTAGCATGATGTATAAAGATACACTCAAGAGTGAAGTGTGAGGGGCTCCTGAGTGGCTCAGTGGGTTAAGCCTCTGCCTTCAGCTCAGGTCATGATCTCAGGGTCCTGGGACTGAGACCCGCATGGGGCTCTCTGCTCAGCGGGGAGCCTGCTTCCTCCTCTCTCTCTGCCTGCCTCTCCGCCTACTTGTGATCTCTGTCTCTCTCTCTCTGTCAAATAAATTAATAAATTAAAAAAAAATCTTAAAAAAAAAAAAGAGTGAAGTGTGAACATGTGGAGATGAGGTCAGAAAATTGTGGGGCTATGTGCAGTTTTGGGGATTTCCAGAGGAATTCCATTTCAGTGAATGTTCTGATTTGGGCATTATGAGAAATAGCCTAATTAGAGAGAAAAAGCAGACTTTTTAGGTTAGAAATCACCAGCGTAAGCTCTGAATCATTCTCTCTTGCAGTGCATTTAATTGGTGGGTCCGATGAAATGTATTGCTCTCAGTAACTGTGTTTCCAGTTGGAAACAGCTGTTTTTATCATGGCCCGAGCTTTTATCTCATTGCTCAGCTCATTCAAGAGAAGCTTCCAGGGCTCCTGAGCTGTGAACCATAGCAAAGGATTCAGAACTTGAATCTGGAAACAAACAAACCTGATCAGAACTTTCAAATTATTTGGTATTTTATGTTCAGATTCTTTTACCGTGATATTCATTGTATTATAACAGTTTTGATTCATTCACTGATCAACAAACACTGCCAGTAGCCTTGACTTGTATATGATAATTAAAGCTTCTTTCTTCAAATTAAAATTGTACAGCGTGCATTACTTTTGGTGGGCAGAAATGATGTAAATCTTGGAAACTAGTTTTAAGTATGTGATTTTTTTTAAAAGATTTTATTTATTTATTTATTTATTTATTTGACAGAGAGACACACAGCAAGAGAGGGAACACAAGCAGGGGGAGTGGGAGTCGGAGAAGCAGGCTCCCCGCTGAGCAGGGAACCAATCTGGGGCTCCATCCCCGGACCCAGAGATCATGACCTGAGCCGAACGCAGACACCTGACAACTGAGCCACCCAGGCACCCCTAAATATGTGATTTTGAAATAAATGTATATCATCTGTAAACTTAATCTGTTCTTCCATAGCTGACCCTGAGACATTTCCAGCGTTAGACACATCAAACGCGGGAACCTGGCTGGCTCAGTCGGAGGAGCGTGGGACTCTTGATGTTGGGGTCATGAATTCCAGCCCCACGTTTGGTGTAGATTACTTAAGAATAAACTCTTTAGGGGCGCCTGGGTGGCTCAGTTGGTTAAGCGGCTGCCTTCGGCTCAAGTCATGATCCCAGGGTCCTGGGATCGAGTGCCGCATCGGGCTTCCTGCTCAGCGGCGAGCTTCTCTTTCCCTCTGCCTGCCTCTCTGCCTGCTTGTGCGCGTTCTCAATCTCTCTCTCTCTCTCTCTCTCACTGTCAAATAAATAAATAAAATCTTTAAAAAATTTTTTAAATTAAAAAAAAACTCTAAAAAAAAAAAAAGGAAGGGAAGAAAGAAAGAAACCTCAAACAATCTGTTCACCCAAATCATTCCCTAATTTCTTGGGTCTTCAGTGCTGAGCTCTTAACAGGGCATGACCAGAATTCATAACTGTAAATTACGAAAATTTTCATAGTGGATTTACGTTAAAGAAATACATGTTTTATCCGACCAGCTGTTTGTTTCATTCACTGTGGTTTTTTTTTTGTTAATTTACATCTTGAAATTCCTCATTTTTAGCCCCGGATGCTCCAGGCTTCAGTGGAGTAGTTCGGTTGAATTATCATTCCAGTTTTTTCTCTGTGATGCCTTCCACTCCCCACCCCCCAACTACTATCAATGGGGATTTTCTCTTTTTGTGCTGATGTTTCTGCCCATGTGACTGTGCCTGCACACCTGGCGTCTGCAAGTGTAGTCTGTCTCTCTCTCCTAGACTGGTCTCCGTTCCTCCTGCCTAGCCACAAGCAAGATCTTTAGTGACAGATCTCCTTCCGAGGAGCGTCTTGGTTTCCACGCATTGTTGTTTATGATGGAAAGATTTCCAGATTCTTGTCTCTTAAAATCCAATTATGTTCTTTTTTTTGTTTTCTCAACTTTCTTTTTTAATCCATGATTTCATCTTACGGCTTTGCTGTATAAGTACCATCTTTCCCCCTTTCTGTCTAATTTGGCAAAGATGTTTCCCCAAAATCTGTCTTTATGTTTAAAAGCTCACTGAATAGTGCCCGGGTAAAACCCGGAGATGATGTCGTCAAAACTACTTCCAGGGCTGCCTTGCACATGTCTGAGTGTGTTCAGTTCCTTAGTCCCCTCATTATTTTACCAATTTTTTTTTTTTTTTTTAAAGATTTTATTTATTTATTTGTCAGAGAGAGAGAGAGAGCGAGCACAGGCAGACAGAATGGCAGGCAGAGTCACAGGGAGAAGCAGGCTCCCCGCCAAGCAAGGAGCCCGATGTGGGACTCGATCCCAGGACGCTGGGATCATGACCCGAGCCGAAGGCAGCTGCTTAACCAACTGAGCCACCCAGGCGTCCCTTATTTTACCAATTTATTGGGAGTTTATTTTCATTTTCCCTCCGTACTGATAGTCTGCCTTCTGTTTTACAAGAAGTCCTCTGTTTTTCCAACTGAAGGAAAGGAGTATACATGTAATAACCAGCTTACGTGTGTGCTGAAGGGCAGTGTTATTTGGGTACTTCTTTGGCGATTTTTCTGTCATTTCTACTTCATTTATGTGTGTGGCATTTCTAAACATGTTTCCGAAGCTGCCAGATACCCGAGTAATGAGACACTCAGTAGTGTTTCTACCCAATAGTTTTGTGAATTGAAGAATCCCACTTATAGTCTGTTTGCTTCTGAAATATTTCAAGATTTGGCTTTATGCCGTGTTGAGATAAATGAAGAGAACTCTCTGGTAAGTGCAAGCGTATGGATTCTCCGCGTGTCTTCGTTGAGGGAGCACCGGAGTGTCTAGAACCGGCATCCATACAAGCCTCTTGTCCTAAAGGAGTGGAGAGGCTTCCCGTCGTACCCACCCCCCGCCCCCGGCAGATCTGAGGTGACCCCCGAGGAGATGGGAACAGACCCGCGTCGTGAGCCGTCGCCGCCCTGAGGCCACCGTGCGGGAGATGTGAGGGGCGAGCAGGGGACGCAGGCAGCCGCGCTCCCCGGAACCGAGCTCAGCGAGTCCTCGGGCCTCCTGCGGCCACCGCGGGCTGGACGGATGGCGTCCAGGGCATCACCTGGCCCTGGAGAAGCTGCGCGCAGGGGCCAGTGGGCTCCTAGGCCCCTCATAGGCTTTCTCCCTCCTCGTGCGAGGCGCCGCCTTCCTCCTGCTTCCCCGGCGGGTGTACCTCTTGTGCCGCCTCTTCCGCCCGCTTGCCAGGGATGCGCCACAGCCTGCACCAGTCCGGTTCCGAATCGGGCGTGAGTCCTGCCCTTCTCCGGTGGTTACCTTCTTGTCCAATAGTCGCCTGCACGTGCCGGGGGCGTTATTCAGTAACTAGGGCAGTAAATTTACTATGAACCTGAAGAGCCAGCGTATGGATGCTAGTGCGACTTATAAAAACGTTTTCCATTTTTTACATGACTTCACTCTGGAATTCACACGAGCCTTGGGACTCGGAGTGCTTTACGAAACCAGCCTCCAAGTGCGTTTGCCTGCCTCCGGCCTAAAATCAGAGCCAGGGCTCAGACTCGGGCACCTCCGCCCTTGCTGATGGGCTTAACCACCCACCACGCTGCCCCGCCCCGCACTCTGCTGCCGCTTGGGAAACGGGCATTTATTGGTCTCCTGGAACAGACGTGCTTGTTCTCTCTGGTGTCACGTTGCTCTTCCCGGCCACGCGGCCACTCAGTACGTTTGTGGCGGTGTCGGAGGTGACGTTTGCAGATCTCATAAGAAGACGTTTGCAGATCTCATCTGATTTCTGCTGTTAGGCCGGTTTGAACATCTTTAACAGGTTGCTGCCTCGTGTGTGTAAGTTTTGATCCTCATTTTCCAGTCTTGATCTTGGTCGCTTTACATCATTAGGTCAAGTTTTTCAGGAATTCTCATCGTCTTACTGTCCTGTAAGCACCGATTTTAAATGAAATACGGGTCTAGAGCTGATGATTACCAAACCCTAGAGATCTGTGTCTCAGGGATACATCCTTATTCCCCTGAAATATGGAACACTGTTAAGAACGTCTCTGCTTTTCATGAAAAGGGAATTCAAACAGACTTTTAAAGTGAAAAACGAAAACCATCCTGAGTGAAGTTTTATTCCAATCTCCTGTTAATCTTAAGAATGGGCTGCTGGCCTCCCTTACTTTCAGGAAATGAAAAGTGGCTCAGAAGCTAAGTGAGCTAAGCCATTTCTCTCTCAATTGTTTCAGTTTCTCAGGAATTGCTGTACAATGCTGCCAATAACGGTCTCCGGGGATCTGACCCCCATTCCACCTCCCACTGCCTCCTCTGCAGCTCCAGATGCCACCAAAAGAACGAGCTTTGAAGAAAGTGCCTGTACCCTCTTTTACCCTGAGGTGGGTGAGGCCAGGCAGGGTGATTCTCAGGATATCCTGATGATCAAAGGTACAGTTGAAGCCTTCATCAAGACTTTCTTGAAGATGACCAAGAAATGTGGGAAACGTTGCCCAGTAGCCTAGAAACTGAAGACGGGAGCTCAAGAACGGACGGTGCACGCCGTCTGACACACAGTGCAGGATGACCTTCAAGACCCCAGATCCGCTCCTTGAGGGCAGAGACCCGTATGCTGTTTTTATCCACCCCCACCCCCGTGTCTAGCAGAGGACTGAGTGTATAAAGGGGCCTCAGCAAGTGTTAGTTAGTCTATGACCGAGAGAGGGAAGCCTTTACCAAAGTCCTCTCCAGCCTCTCCTTTCCATCGTAGGTAACCTGAGATTGTTGGCTCTTCTTCCCCAGAGTAGTGACAGAGAGTTCACTGATGTCTCAAGCTTCTTGGCCACTGCTGTCTTCTGTCTTGGCTGTGTGTCTGAGTCGGAAATATTTTATCTGTACGGTGTATGAAGTTTGCAGTATTAATACTTACAAAGTTATGTCTTCACCGATGCCTAGGCTTTTACCTCTCAGATATTTTTATTGTGGTATTTAGCTTTTTAATGAAAATCTTACCTGGACCACAATCTCGGGGGGTGGGAGTTATTGTACTGTTGGTTTTTAAAATTCCTTTAGTATTTATTTTTCAGATTCAGCAGTAAACAGTCTTGCTTCTTGATTAGATCTCCCGTTAGTCGTCACTGTGTTTGAGAAATAGGATGTACTATCAGCAGATCAGTTCCCAGACACCTAACGTGTTGCTCTTGAGCAACAGCCCACAGCCCCGTCCTCACCTGAGCAGCGCTTACGGGCCTGTGAAGGAGGTGTACTGTGCTGTGACTTCAGACGCTGTGTAAATAGGACAGCTCGGGGTTTGTTCCATCTCACAGAGAAAGGGACGCACTGGAAATATAGCTCCTTTCAGTTCTTCTGTCCTCAGGTGGTTCTCCATTCGCTTAGTCACGTCTTCTTTCAGGAGTTAACTCTCGTTTAGAAGGACATCTTAAAAATCTCATCTTCAAGTATTTGATTTCTTGTATGTTTTATGTTTCTAGTTCTATGTAAGGCTTTTAATTTGTAATTTCCTTTCTAGTTAAAAGTGAACATTTCGCAGTACTGCTAGTTTTTTTTGATAGACAGGAGATGGACATTCATTATTCTCACAGCTGGCTTTTTTGGTTACAAGGAATACAGTATCAGAACCAAGTATGTTTTATCCAGAAAAATAATCCTTCTTGAACAACGTACTTTTCTCTCAAGTCGGAAGTGTGTTAAATTCTGCTGCATTGATTTCAGGTTTTGGCAAAAAGTATTTGACTTTTTGAAAGGAAATTGTTTCTTTGTCTTTATGAGCTCCTATGTACATAAACCAAGGAACCTTACGTGTACAGCTTTAAAGTAGGTTTTTGCTGTATCCATAGACAAATTAGTCACCAGTTCTCCCTGAATATGCTGTAGAGGAAACACACAGACTAGGAAAGTGACTTTTGTGGAGTAGATAGGACGTTCGGGTGTGAGGTCTGACTCTGATGCTCACCTCTGATTCTGGTAAATGAAATAAATGCTCAGGGTGGACCTGCTTTCTCACATTAAGTCATTCCTAATTAATTGCATTATAAATGTTCTTTGTCAGTTCATATGATGAACTTGAGTTGATAATGGGGGACAGATGTGATTAGAATATTGCTAATGACCTTTATCAGTAACTGTCTTCACGTGTGTCATAGTAGTGATACATAAGAACTAAACCGTATCCTCTGCTCGTTCTTCCACTGAAACGAGTTTTCCGCTCTGTTAAGGAACAGGAGACACTCATGTGTATGAGACTGTGAACCTGTGTCCAGAGCACACAGGTGGCTTGTCCTCTGCGTGCTCTACACTTATCGCCAGCTCAGAGTCCTGTTACTGCAGGGAATGGCTGTGACGACGACTAAAATATGACAGTTCTGACCCAGAATGGTTTGACTTCAGTTTTAGACTTGAATTTTCCTGTGGTTTCTGTCTTTTCCCTCTCTCTCTAGGTTCCCAGCCGACGTCAGAGAAGTCTTGCCAGCGGGTGTCCGAGAGCACAAACTGCAGCCCTGCCCGAAAGCGGTCTTCATCTGAGAGTACTTCTTCGACAGGCAAGTACTGTGTGTTTTACCAGACTTCACTGAATTTCCCGTCTGTTACTTGTGAACAGACTTACGATATGATACTGTGAACTTTTACAACGTAAATTACAATTTGTGCTTACGTGCAATGTTGCAGAAAAAAGCAGAAGTGGTCACGGATGTGTGAGTGAGCAGAGTGTGCACTGGACCGCAGTCCCGCTCCCCCACTCGTGCTGCTTCCGCGCATGTGGGCTCACGCACACGGGTGCCGTGGCTCTGATGGGGGCTGGGGGCACAGTTCTAAATGACTGGGACAAGAGTAGGCAGGCACAGAAATAGAGGTTTTAAAAGTTGGGTTGAGGTGCAAGAGTGTGCAGTGTTATAGGGCATGTGGATTGGAACTCTTTAATAAGGACGTGGCTGCGTATGTAAAATGGCCTTAGTAAAGCCGTAGTTTCCAAAGTAGCATTTACAGATCTCTGAGATACACAAAACAATTTATGGGGTTGTAAGAAGAATCTCTGTTCATCTTTATTTCTAACCTCAACTTTTAAAATGTGTAATGTTTACATATTTTAAGTATGTATAACCTCTTAATACAGTATATCATATTCGTGTAATTCATACATGGATTTTTTTTTTTTTTTAGTTTTTTTTAATTTACTTATTTGACAGACAGAGATCACAAGTAGGCAGAGAGAGAGGAAGGGAAGCAGGCTCCCCGCTGAGCAGAGAGCCCGATGCGGGGCTCGATCCCAGAACCCTGGGACCATGACCTGAGCCGAAGGCAGAGGCTTAACCCGCTGAGCCCCCCAGGAGCCCCACATGCATGGATTTAGATGATGCTCTCAGTTTTTCCTTTTTACTGATTGTGTGTTTTTATAAACAAAAACAAAGCTAGAGGGCTATATCTATATGTAAAAATTACAGGTATATGTACAGCTATCTTATGTATAAGATATACAAATATCTTATAGTTGTCTGTCCTCTGTCTGAGGGGAAAAAGTCCTCTCTAATCCATCAGTGTCATCAGGAGAGGTGGGCAGTGGTAGGATCATTCTAGGCAGTGGCAGTAACATGTGGAAAGGGGACAATAATGAGTTGAAGAAATTAAATAAACGAGCCAGTGTGGTTAGGGTAAAGGGACTGAAGGTGAGGCTGGGAAGGCAAGTAGGGAACCTTAATAATAACAGGAGCCACTGAAAATTGTAGACAAGGAAGTGCATACCATTTCTTGGCTTTCCCTCCTGTATTTTGATTGGTAGATCACTTTGACTTAACGGTCAGAAATTGAATTCCTTCATCAGGTCAAGGCCACCCTGTCAGATGCTTGTTGAATTTATCCAATGATGAGTTTCAACATATTTGAAGCTTCTTATTAGCAGCATTTTGCCAGTGGTACATTGAACTTGGGTATCCGTGAGGACTTTGTCTCTCAGGGTGCTGTTTTCATACTGCTTCAGGGAGACTCTTAGGGAGTGGCTGCTGTTGATGGTGTGGACCTAAACCAGGGTTTAGCAGTCTGCGGCCTATGGACCGGATGTGATTCAAGGCTTCCTTTAATGCAGCCCTCAGCTGAAAATCTTTTTTACTTTTTTATTTTTTTTTAAAGATTTTATCTATTTAGAGAGAGAGCCCTAGCGGGGAGAGGGGAGTGGGAAAGGGAGAGAATGTCCACCGGGCTCCCCACTAACCCAGAGCCTGATACAGGGCTCGATTCCACAACCCTGAGATCATGACCTGAGCCAAAAACTGAGAGTTGGACACTTAACTGACTGAGCCACCCAGATGTCCCTATTTCTGTTTTTTGGGTTTTTTTTTAAGATTTTATTTATTTATTTGACAGACAGAGATCACAAGTAAGCAGAGAGGCAGGCAGAGAGAGAGGCGGGGAGAGCAGGTTCCCTCCGAGCAGAGAGCCCGATGTGGGGCTCGATCCTGGGACCCTGGGATCGTGACCTGAGCCGAAGGCAGAGGCTTTAACCCACTGAGCCACCCCGGAGCCCCCCTATTTCTGGTATTTTTTAAAGGATCGCTTAAAAAGATAGAGGAGGAAAGAAAAAGTGTATGTGAGACATTATATGTGTCCTCGAAAACCTAAAATATTTACCATTGAGATTTTTACAGAAACAGTTTGCCAACGCCTGAAAAGAAAGAATAAGATTTCAAGGAGATAGCCACAAAGAAAATCACCAAAATATTTTACTTTAGTAAATAAAAGAAATAATACCCAGGTCCATGAAGTTACTCTTACCGTAAGACCATTTTATTCATTCGAATAAATATTTGTTGAGAGTGACTGGTACTGGGCATCGGAGATACACACCTGAGTAAGATGAGGCTCCTCCCCTCCAGGGTGCAGACATGGTCACCAGAGAAGGGCATGTGACATCCTTTAGCAGACCAGTGCGCAGAACACGGTGACACACAGAGGAGCTCCAGCGCTTAACGTGTGCGTGACTCAAGAAGACTTCCTGGAAGCTGTGACACATAAACTACTGTCGTTTGTGTCGACACGTGGGACAGAGTGAAGGGTGGGCATGTGTTAACACAAAGAGAGGCACAGAACCGTAGCAGAGAGTGCTGGTTTTGGAGAGCAGCGCGTTGTGTGATGTTCCCGGCGTGTGCGGGAGATGATGTGACTGCGGCGGAGAGCGAGGCTGCAGAAGTCGCAGGGGGCCCCTGTAGGGCGCAGGCTATTTTGTTGTTTGTTTGTTTGTTTCATTTGAAGGCCTTGAGTCTTTGCTGTAGAGGCAGTTGGGAGCCAGTGAAGGATTTTGAACAGGAAAGATAAAAACTATTTGATATATTGTATAATTCAGTATTGGATAGACTTTGTGGTGCTGAAAAAGGCCCAGAATTTCAGGGACTGGAGACAACAAAGTCTTCCTTTTGTTCCTACCCTGTGACCGTTGCGGGTCCTCTGGGTGTCGTCTTCCTTCCAGGCCCCTGCCTGCCCGGCAGAGCCTCTGTCTGCAGTGTTGCTGGTCTTGTGAGGAGGGGTGAGGGATATAGGAAAGCCCTGAGCAGCTCTTACAGTTTCTGCCCACGTTTCAGGGCTAAAGCAGGGGGCGAGGGTAAGTCTTCTGCGGAGGAGGAGTGGGGGGTATGATGTTACGGAAGGCGGCGGGGGGGCGGCAAGGACTGGTCCCAACAGCACGGTCTGCCGCACACCCATTTTGGAAAAGCTCTACAGGATTCCAGCGTGGACAGTGGAATGGGATGAGAAACGCGCAAAGAAATTCATAGGTAATGGCTTCGGATTTGGACATGTTCGATTTGAGCAGCGTTTGGGCTGTTGACGTGAAGGTGTTGGTTAGCCATTTGGAAGTGGTGGCTGGTAGTTTGAGGGGGATATCTGGAGGAGATGTGGACCTAGCAGAAAGCATAGGAAGTTTAATCTGGCAGTGAGTGAGCTAACCCAGAGAGGATGGCAAGAATGCAGATTTAAGAAACATTTGCATTGGAGGGAAGTGGAGGGAAAGATGTCAGTGATGACATAAAAGTTTTAAATAGATTTTTTTATATAGAAAAATCAAAAAGTACAAGAAGCCTCTTAATGTCAGATGTCACAAAGAGGCCAAGAAAAATTAGGACAGAAAAGGGTTAATAATTGGGAAAATGATTTTTATAGAACTAGTTTGCAAGTGGAGAGTTAGAGCAGTTTGGCTCCTCAAGAGGAGACTGCTAGAATTCAAGTGGCCTTGGTCTAAATTCGAGCTCTTTAATTCCAGCAACGAGGTAAATGAGATGTACTGAGCAGACAAACTTCTTGCTACCTAAGACTAAAAATACGAGATAAAATTCAGAAAACGTTTCTTAAAACATTGCTGAACTTTGAAATCAATAGGAAACCAGAAGTTGTAGAAAGCTTGACTCAACAGAACTGAAGAGTGTTAGAAGCCCTTGCCATCCGCCTGACTCCTGGTGGCAGATAGCCTGAGCGGCACAGAAGTTCAGGTCAGGTTTCCCCGCATAAATGTGGCGTTTACCAGGGTAAGAGCAAATGGAAACAAACCCATCCCAGAAGAAGGCGGTTCCTCATTTCAGTTTGGCTTTGGGCAGAGCAGGAAAGGAGCTTCTCTCCACAAGCTCGTTCTCATCTCCTGTCTCACGTGCACTTTTTTTTTTTTTTAAGATTTTATTTATTTATTTGACAGAGAGTGAGAGAAAGCATGAGTTGGGGGAGGGGCAGAGGGGGAGGGCGAGGGAGAAACAGACTCCCCACTGAGCAAGGAGCCTGACTTGGGGCTTGATCCTGAAATCCCGACCTGAGCCAAAGGCGGCTGCTTCCCACCTCCCTGCATGAGCCACCCAGGCACTCCTCACATGCGGACTGATAACTGCCTGTGGGACGCAGGAAAAAACTAACGAAAATGTGTTGTTGAGTGGTAGTGCCCTGAGTTCCTTCCAGAGCCAAAGGAAGATTTAATTCCTATTTAGTATAAACCCGAGTGTTTTCAGTGAGTATATCCTCAGTCTCAGTTCACCTAGCATTCTCATTTCTCCAGCAGCACAAGAGTGACAGCCTTTATTTTGCATTCAGAAAGCAGATCACTGAATCAGAACTATGTCCTAACCTTCGAGTTGTAGACAAAGAAATGAAAATGTGTAGAGACCATCTGTTTAGTAATTGAGATATATAAACGACTGAATAAATACAATTTTGTACAAGACACCTTATGGTCCATCCTTGAACTAATCCAAAGGGGTAAATACACTAAAGGGCTAATACATAAGAATATTATTTCACTGACATCGCGGCAGTCATCATTATGAAAGCTGTTGTCTGTGACCTTAGCAGAATCTATTGGGAAACATGACAGTAGCCCGCCTAGACTGACTGATGGTGTGGACGCTGGGAGCCAAGGGCAGATGTTGTCAGAGAGAGCCAGGTGGCATGTGTCCTGCCTTTTCCAGCCCATACTTGGAAATCAGCATGTTCTTTCTTCCGTGGGATTCTTTTTGCTAGAAGGAACTCACTGAGGGCAGCTCCTATTCAAGAGGAGGAAAATTAGATCTACCACCTGATGGGAGAGAAAGCAGAAGACTCGGGTGCAGGTTGTAATAGCTCTGCAAGCAGTCAGACTGCTGCTTCGGGGCTGGGAGATGAGGTTGGCTTAGCGTCGAGTGGCTGTGGTGGCACGACGGGAAGCAGATCAGTTCAGGAGCCGGACTCCCATGAGACCACGTTTTCTGGTGTGTGGGGAGGAAAGCGGAGGAATAGTAGGTGATGTGGCCTGAGCGTGGCTGACAGAGCTGCTGCTGTCGGGTTGGTGGCGCTGGTGCATGATGTTGGGGAGGCGGCTTTCCGGTATCCCCGCTGCGTTCAGTAGTCTGGAGGAGCAGGGTTGAAGGAGAAGGTAATGACTTGGGTTGTGACTGAGAGTTTGAGAAATCGGTGAAACATGCAAAAGTTGAGAAGTAGAAAAGCAAGCTTTGTTCGGAAGGTAGAACTTGGGGCATGGTCAGAACGGAGGTGGTGGTGAATAAATTGCCAGAAAGTGTGGAGAGTTCAACAAGGAAAGCACCTGTGCCAGACAGAGTGAGAAAATGCTCACGGGCACCAGCCGGTGTCGGAAGGAGGCGGTTCTCATTGTGGTCAGCTTCAGATAAAATTGAAGATCGGGACATGTACTCGGATCATTGAAACTGCGAGAATAAACATGGGGCGGGGGGGGGGGAGGTAAGTATGAAAGGTAAAGACAGTGCTGGGGGTTAGGGACCTCTGCAGTTAAATCTGATAAAGTTGCAAGTAATTGGAAGATAATCCAAGTGTATTCTCAGAGAAACCGTGGAGGCCAGATTTTAAGAAGTGGTGATATTTGGAGCGCCTGGGTGGCTCAGTGGGTTAAGCCGCTGCCTTCGGCTCAGGTCATGATCTCAGGGTCCTGGGATCGAGCCCCACATCGGGCTCTCTGCTCGGCTGGGACCCTGCTTCCTCCTCTCTCTTCCTGCCTCTCTGCCTGCTTGTGATCTCTCTCTGTCAAATAAATAAAATCTTTAAAAAAAAAAAAAAAAGAAGTGGTGATATTTAATGGCTCTGAGAATTTGAAATTTGAAAAATCCTGAATTTAAACAAGACTACTGGATATCACCTGAAGGGAGTTATTGGTAATTTGAGAAAAATTCCAGTGTGGTCTGATAAGATCGAATCTAGAATACGCAGGGCTTGAAGGGGTACCTAGAATAGTACCGCATTTTAAACGCACACAGGAAGGAAGTGCATCGATGAGCTTTGGAAAAAAGTATGACCCGTGTTCATTAGTAGTAACCAACTGGCATCTTGGGAAATGGCCCAAGTACGATCTGATGTTTACAAATATTGCGGAACTAAGACGGTTTACCAGGGGAGGGTGAGCATTTCCCATATTCTGTGTAGTCATAAAAAAGTGCGGAGTGGTATTTGAAGAACAAAGATCACCAAGTCATTGGGCCACTAAGATAAGAAGGTTCACCGAAGACCACTTATTTTCCAGTCTTCAGTCAACATGTATTCTTTCTAAACTAGTTTAGACATACGTTTAGTGTTCCAGTTTTAAAGCTTTTCCTAAGAAGTTTCACTTGTATCCTTTGTACTCACAGCATTGTTAGAAAGAGCGCTGAACCAGGAGTATCACCAGCGTCTAACTGGCAAGGCTCCAAACGTAAATGGACCATCAGCTCCGAAGAAATAAGCCATTTCTTTGTGGTTGTGGCTCCTTAGCTCACGTATTGTTAGGGAAGCAGGCCAACTTTGAATTTTTTTTTTTTTTAAGATTTTATTTATTTATTTGACAGACAGAGATCACAAGTAGGCAGAGAGGCAGGCGGAGAGAGGGCGGGGAGCCGGCTCCCTACTGAGCAGAGAGCCCGATGTGGGGCTCGATCCCAGGACCCTGAGATCATGACCTGAGCCGAAGGCAGAGGCTTAACCCACTGAGCCACCCAGGCGCCCCAACTTTGAATTTGTTATGATTACTTTAATATGCCTTATTCAGGAAAATAAACCATCAGCTTGCTTGGGAGAGGCAGATGCATATGGTGTTAGGATGTTTAATCGTGTTAAGAAAACTGGAGCAGTATTCCTTTTCTTTGGTATAAGAAGTTACTTAAATGCCAAGCTGTGTTCAGTTCGTATCTGTGATTTGTCGTCTTCTTTAGTAAACGGAGTTCCCTCCCGAAGCCCAAGACTGCTTGCTTCTGGGGACGACTCTGTGGGGAGTCTGCTGCAGCGAGTGGTCCAGCACGAGGACCAGGAGCCCCTGGAGAAGAACATCGATGCCGGGATCGCGTCTGCCTCAGGGCCCCCTTCCTCCAGCCCAGGACACAGCCACAGCAAGGAGCGAGCCCTGGGGAAGCCAGACAGCCTTCTGGTGCCCGTGGCCCCCAGTGACACTTGCGGTGGCAGCATCTCTCTCCTGTCGGAGAAGCCGCAGAGCAGCTGCTCGCCCCACCACATCAAGAGGAGCGTCGTGGAAGCCATGCAGCGCCAAGCTCGGAAAATGTGCAATTATGACAAAATCTTGGCCACGAAGAAAAACCTGGACCATGTCAATAAAATATTAAAAGCCAAAAAACTTCAAAGACAGGCCAGGACGGGGAATAACTTCGTGAAGCGCAGACCGGGGCGACCTCGGAAATGCCCCCTCCAGGCGGTGGTGTCCATGCAGGCATTCCAGGCTGCCCGGTTTGTCAGCCCCCACTCGACCGAGGGCGAGGAGAGCGTGGCCCTGCCGCTCCGCAGCGACACGGTGACGGACGCCATTGAGGCTGTGGTGCAGAGCGTCACCCTGAGTCCAGAACACAAGAAGGGGCTGAAGCGGAAGAGCTGGCTGTTGGAGGAGCAGGCCAAGAAGAAGCAGAAGCCGTTCCCAGAGGACGAGCAGGAGCGCGGTGTGAGGTAATTGTCCGTGTCCACGGCTTGTCGGAGCAGAGCGGAGTAGCGGCCTATGGACGTAAGGTCCGGGTGCGGCGGGTTCGCGGGTAACCCCGTCGCCCCTCCTGGTGTAAAACCTGCACTCCTCCGGGCTTTCGTTTCAGCGTGTTCTTACTCACGGCTGCCCAAGATTATAGATAATTAAGAAGCACGTGGGATGTAACAGTCCAGTCTGAACCCCCAATTTGCAGAAGAGGAAATCAAGGCCCAGCGAGGTTCTGTTTTGCCCGGCATGCGGCTGTGTTACAGTTACTTTTAGGCTCGCACTGTCTTCTCCGGTTTCTGTCCTGTCACCACATACGCTTTCTGCATGTTACGTTTATTTTCTTCACAGTCTCCTTGTTATGTTCTTTCTTTTTTCTAAAAGATATAGAGCACAGAGCCAAAAATCACTCCCCAAAAGAGCTCTTAATTCTTTTGTTGTATCCAACCAGGTTTTTTCCCTAAAGGTATGTCTGGTAGTTTTAACTGAGATAATACGATACTCCCCATTTTCAAATGACCATTCCGTTATAAACACAGGCTCAGTCATAATCACAGGGCAGTCCCGTTCACAATTAGACAAATACAAATTAAAACTGCCAGACACGTTGTAAGCCTCTTAACATTTATTTTCAAACTGCTCTCTTGAAAGCCACACCTGTTAATAGTTCTACTAACATACAGTGTCATACACTATTTACGCCCACTCTTACCTACCCTGGAAATTATCTTTCTGAAAATCTTTATAAAAATGTCTTCATCGTTCTGATATAGGTGAGATATACTTCATAAATGTTGGTTCCTACTTATTTTAATTTGCACTAATTTGCATATTGGGACATTAGTATTTGTTGATGTACCTTACCTGTTTTTTAAGTACTCATTATATACAGTCAAAATAATAACCCTTAATGTTTTTTGTATGACGTTTGATTTTCTTTATTTTTTTTGCCAAACAACAATGGAACAGTTAGAGTTTATTAGTCTTTTTCTCTACCATCTGCCTGGGCAAATCCTATAGAGAGAGGTTTTTGGTTTTGTTTTTTCAAGGTTTTATTTATTTGACACAGAGATACAGAGTACAAGTAGGCAGAGCAGCAGGCAGAGAGAGAGGGAGGAGCAGGGAGCCCGCTGTGGGGCTCGATCCCAGGACCCTGACATCACGACCCAAGCCAAAAGCAGCCACCTAACTGACTGAGCCACCCAGGTGCCCCGAGAGAGAGGTTTTTCATCTCTCCCTAATGCATACATTTAGGAAAAATACCTTTTTTTCTACAGAATATGTGGGATTGAAATTTCTTTCGTGAGTAGTACGTACTTGTACTACTTTCAGTGAAACGAAAAGCTTACTGATGGAAAAGGTAAGTCTGTTTTCACATGATCTCATTTCCTCTCCAATCCTGTTCTCCTCAAGAGCAGGACTGTGAACCGTACACCACATAGGGGCACCCAGCTGGCCCAGTCAGGGGAGTGTGTGACTCTTGACCTTAGGATCATGAGTTCAAACCCCACTCTTGGGGTAGAGATTACTTCTTTATTTATTTATTTACTTAATTTTTAAAATTTATTTTCAGCGTAACAGTATTCATTGTTTAGAGATTGCTTCTTACACCTGTACAGAGATATGCATCCGCAGAGCTGGGGTCTCAGTAAGTGGTGGTGCCCTATGGTTTTTAACTCTTTTTCTTCATATGTCGCGGAGATCTTGTCATTAGGACATGTCAAATTACCCTACTCCGTGCTAAGAATACAGCATAATTTATTTAACTGTTCTCCTTCAGTGGAGTCCATATTACCTTTACTTCTTTTTTTTTAAGATTTTTATGTATTTATTTGAGAGAGAGCAGGGAGGAGGGGCGGAGGAAGAGTGAGAAGCAGCCCCCCAGCTGAGCAGGGAGCCCACTGTGGAACTTGATCCAGGATCCTGGGATCATGATCCAAACTGAAGGCAGACGCTTAACTAACGAAGCCACCCCAGCACCCTCCCTCCCTGTCACCTTTAGCACACAGCTGCAGCTGGAACTGGCTTTCGACCGAGGCGGGAGCTGGTGCTGTATTTATGACCATTTGTTTGTCAGGTTACGGTTTTATAAGCGTAGCTGGTTTTATGTTGTATGTAGTTTTTACTCTCCATATTCCCACTGAATTATAGTAATTTTTTTTTCCTTTGGAAAGGCAGGAAAATAGAGATTTCATTTTAAAAAGAGATTTAATTTAAACTTTTTAAACATTTTATGTTGTTGGGTCCCAGGGTCCGTTGTTACTGTTTCGGGGCCCGCCAGACTATTTCAGAACCAGTGTTTGTTCATCTTAATCACTGAGGCTTTACAGTACTGAAAAGAGGACGCCTGGGTGATTCAGTCTGTGAGGTGTCTGCCTTCAGCTCAGGTCTTGATCGTGGGGTCCTGGGATCGAGCCCCATGTCAGGCTCCCTGCTCAGCAGGAGGTCTGCTTTCTCCTCTCTGCCCCTCCTCCTCTCCTGTTCTCTTTCTCTCTCTCAAATAAATAATCTTTTTAAAAAACACTGAAAAGAGAATGATTCCTGCCTTCACTGTAGTAAGAAAGTGACAGTTCATGACAATTTGACCATTCATTTTAGGGGAAGGGTAACCTTAAAAATGTGCTTAGGAGAAGAGGGTTTATTCCAGAAAAGCCTTTCTGTTCCAGGAAATTCTAGTATCATAGTCACCAACATTAAACACTTTAATTTTCCACAAAATTACAGTTTAGAATTTGAAGAAATTACGAAGAGGAAGATACAGTTTCTACCCTCAGGAGGAGAGGGGATGTATCACGAGAGGACATACCACAGGAGGTTCCCAGAGACAGCAACAGTTCTTCACCTTTTTTTAAGTAGAACCTGCTATGGTACTTGCTACATAGCAGGGGGTTGTTCATTTACTTATTTAATAACATTTATTGCAAAATTATTTATCCGGCATGCTAAGGGTAGGTAACAATGGTAAGCAAATTTAGATAATTCCCTGCCCTCGGGGATCACGCGGTCGGAGTTCCAGCATGAGTGGTTATTGAGTGTTACGAGAATATATTGTTGAAGTGATTGATCTCGGTTTCCTGTGGAAGTAACGATGAAATTTAAAGGATCAAGGCTAAACAAACGTTACAGGCTGAGTATGAAAAGGCATGGCAGGTTCAAGGAGGTGAAAGAAAGCTTCTGTTGCCAAAACACAGAGCTATTTAGAGTCGTATGGTCTAGGGCCTAGGGAATGAGTCTGAAGAAGGTTGTAGGGACCAGATCATGCAGAGAGCTTTGTTCGCCACGTTAGAGTTTGGACACTATTTGTTGATTAATAACAAAGCAGATTGCAAAAGGATAATATAATGGTTATGAGCTGGGTTGTAGAATCAGAACCGGGTTCAAATCCTGGTTCTAGAAGGAAAAAAGAGAAATTGTAAAAAACTAGGTAAAACATAAAATCATAACATGGGGCGCCTGGGTGGCTCAGTCGTTAAGCCTCTGCCTTCAGCTGAGGTCATGATCCCAGGGTCCTGGGATCGAGCCCCACATCAGGCCCCTGCTCAGCAGGGAGCCTGCTTCTCCCTCCCCCACTCCCCCAGCCTATGCTCCCTCTCTCGCTGTGTCTTTCTCTGTCAAATAAATAAAAATAAAATCTTTTTAAATAAAATCATAATAAAAATATTAAAAATACTTAGAACTGAATAATTGCTCTGCTGCATGTTAAAACTTGCGGGATGTATCTTGAAGACGTGCCTAGAGAGAGACTCACAGCCTTTAAGGCTTATATTATTATCTTTTTAATGCTGAAACTTCATGAACCAAGAGGCCAGTTAAGAAATGAGAAAAGAGGGATGCCTGGGTGGCTCAGTGGGTTAAGCTGCTGCCTTTGGCTCAGGTCATGATCCCAGGGTCCTGGGATCGAGTCCCGCATCGGGCTCCTTGCTCAGCAGGGAGCCTGCCTCTCTCTCCGCCTCTCTGCCTGCTTGTGTGTTTTCTCTCTCTCTCTCTCTCTCTGACAAATAAATAAATAAATAAAATCTTGAAAAAAAAAATGAGAAAAGCAAGAGAGCAAGCCCCAAAATGGTCAATGAAGGCGATGGAAACATACACATTAAGTTAGCAGAGCCACCTGTGTTGTTACATGTTGCTGTACTTACCTCCTTTGTACTATTGTGCACTCATCCATTGTTTGCATACAATATAGTTTTTTCATTTTACTGTCGAGTTATTTCCACATTGAGGTTATTATCTAAAAATGTTGCTCTTAATATTCCTTTAATGTCCACTGATGGATATGGGCACTCATTTCTTTAGGGTACAGTCCAAGGAATGGAATTAATGAATAAACTAAAAGTTTTGTCCCAAGACTTAATTTTAGGCTATGGTGTATTAAGCTAGTGTGGAGTAGCTGCGAGAAACAGATCCTTGTATGTACGTACGCAACCTTGCTGAATGACAGAGGTGACACTGCATATCAGTAGAGACAGAAAACACTATTTAATGGATCGTGCCCTAAATGTTGATGTCACAGTAGTAATGGAAATGAAATTGGTTTCTGTCTTTTTTGTGTTTTTTAAGATTTTATTTATTTATTTGACAAGAGAGAAAGAGAGAGAGAGATCACAGGTAGACAGAGAGGCAGGCAGAGAGTGAGAGGGAAGCAGGCTCCCTGCTGAGCAGAGAGCCCGATGCGGGGCTCGATCCCAGGACCCTGGGATCATGACCTGAGCCGAAGGCAGAGGCTTTAACCCACTGAGCCACACAGGTGCCCCTGTCTTTTTTTTTTTTTTTTTAAGGAGAGTGAGCAAGAACAAAAGAGAGCATGGGAGGGGGGTGGTAACAGAAGGAGAGCAAGGGACTCTGGGATCACGACCTGAGCCAAAGGTAGGTACTCATCCCTCAGAGCCACCCAGGCACCCCAAAATTGGTTTCTGTCTTACCCTGTATACAAAAATTAAATCCCAGTTGACTAAATCTGTGTTAAAAGCAAAATTTTAAGCTTTCAAAGGCTAATAGATGGAAAGAGAAAAATTTCACAACCTTGTTGTCAGGAAGGCTTTCATAAACAAGATACCAAAAGCAGTAACCATACAGGTAAAGACTGGTATCTTAGATTGTATTAAAACTAAGAATTTCTGGGGTGCTTGGGTGGCTCAGTGGGTTATGCCTCTGCCTTCGGCTCAGGTCATGATCTCAGGGTCCTGGGATCGAGCCCTGCATCGGGCTCTCTGCTCAGCGGGGAGCCTGCTCCCCGCCGCCTTGGCCTACTTGTGTTCTCTCTTTCTGCCAAATAAATAAAAAAACTCTTTAAAAAAAAAAACAAAAAACTAAGAATTTCTACTCACCAAACATCATTGTGACAAATACATAAAGACTTGCTACAAAGTGGAAAATTTATAACACTTGTAATGTGTATAGTTTGGGCATCCAGAATATATAACAAGAACAGCAACAAAAATGTATTATCAACAAACCCTATATAATCTAGCAGTTCCCCTTTAGAAGAACTCTTGCCCAACAATCACCAGAAAACACTTTTTGGAAAGGTAGTAGCAAGATTGGTTATAATGTATAGAAAATGGAAATATCCAAGATTACTATGAAATAGAATAAGTATATAGTAGGTTTTCACACAATGGAATATGATATGGAAATAAAAGTAATGAATTACAGCTGATATGTAATATTGATGGATAAGCCTTAGAAACATTAAATTACAAAAAAAAAGCAAGCCTCTAAAAATGATTTACTAGCTGGTACTATTTTTATAAAGAAAAAGAAAACAATGGTGGATACCGAACAAAATACCGTACTGATGTAGATCAATATATCATAAAACCATATTTTGTCTTGTTTATTCATTTATTTATTTTAGAGATACAGCATGCACATGAGTGGAGGGGGGTAGATGGTAGAGATGCAGAGGAGAGAGAATCTTAAGCAGGTTTCGTGCCCAACATAGAGCCCCACGAGGGGCTTGATCTCATGACCCTAAGGTCATGACCTGAGCCAAAATCAAGAGTCTGGCACTAAACTCGGGACTCAGTCTCATGACTCTGAGATCAGGACCTGAGCCAAAACCAAGAGTCGGGTGCTTACCCTACCTGAGCCACCCAGGTGCCCTTGAAATATTCAGTGTGAAAGCCATTAGTCATAGGTGTCCAGATGGGGCATGGAAACCATGGCGGCCCTGAGTTTGATGTTAGAGACCAAATGGAGTGAGGAGTAGGGCCCTGGGAAAGGGGGTGAGGGCGAGCATCAACGCAGCCTGGAGTGTCAGAGCCTGAGTCGAATGAGATGCACAGTCTGTAGAGGGAGGGTACAGGGGTACAGGGGTGGCCTTGTTGCTCAAGCGTCGGGCTCTTGATTTTGGCTCAGGTTATGAGCTCAGGATCATTGGATCCAGCCCCATGTCAGGCTGCGTGCTCAGCAGGGAGTCTGCTTCTCTCTCTCTCTTCCCCTCTGCCCCTGCCCCCACTCACACACACTTTCTCATTCTGTCTAATAAATAAATAAATCTTTTAAAAAGAGTGAGTGAGTGCCTGGTGTTGGATATAGATAGCAGCAGGGTTAGGAAGTGGTCCATCCCAGACTTCATTAATAAGAATTTTTAAAATTCTGTGGTTCAGCATTTGCATTTCTTGTAAGCTGTCATGGTAATTCTGCTGTGTGTGGTCTAGGGACAGCACCTGGGGAAGCATAGCACTGGGAGAATTTCTACATGTCGGTGATAAGCATGAAAGCAGAAAACATTTTTTATTGCAGAAGAAATAAGATAAAGAAAAAAGATAAAGACAGAAATAGAAATGAATTTGCCTGGAAAGGAGAAGAGTAAAAAATAAACATTAAATGATTAAATATATAAGAACAGGTAAAAAGGGTAAATAATAAATTGACTGGTTAGGTGAATGGATGGGTAAGGTAGATCCTACAACAAGTATGATGCATCCCAGTTATGCAAGACTTGGCAGACTGTCAGAAGTCAGGTAACATTATTCAGGACATCCAAAAGGCTAAAGAAGAAAAATCACACAAATACCAGTAAAAGAAGAAACATAATTTCACAGACTCTAACACGTGTTTGTGATAGGAACTCCCAGCGGTCTGTGACCAGAAAGAACTAGCTCAGCATGATAAAGACCATGAACCAAAACCCAGAGCAGACAACCCGGTGTGAGAGGCTGAGAGCTTTCCCCTGAGGCCGGCGACAGGGGTAGGTGCCCGCCTGTGCCACTTAAGGTCAGCTTAGCTTTAAAATTCCCAACTGGAACTGTCAGGCAAGAAAAAGAAATTAAAGTAAAAAATGTTTTGCAAAGTAAAACATTGTAAAGATAAAAATAAAATTAGCTCTGTTCACAGATGCCGTGATCTTATATGCCGGAAATCTTGACGATCTCTCACAAAACTGGTAGGGCTCTGAACACGTTCAGCAAGTTGAGAATCAGAATCCGCACCCACAGTCAGCTGTGTTTCTGTGACCCAGCGATTTTTCCAAAAAGAAGTTAAGAAGTCTATTCTTCTCATGGTAGCGTCAAGAAGAATAGAATAGGGGCACCTGGGTGGCTCAGTGGGTTAAGCCTCTGCCTTCGTTTGACTCAGGTCATGGTATCAGGGTCCTGGGATCGAGCCCCACATCGGGCTCTCTGCTCAGCGGGGAGCCTGCTTCCTCCTCTCTCTCTCTACCTGCCTCTCTGCCTACTTATGATCTCTGTCTGTCAAATAAATAAATTAAATCTTAAAAAAAAAATGAAGAAGAAATAGTTAAGAATAAATTTAGAAAGGCAAAATTTGTATGTTGAAAACTACAGAAGCGGACTCCCAGATGTCTCGGTTAAGCGTAGGCCTTTGGCTCAGGTCATGATGCCAGGGGCCTGGGATCAGGTTCCACGTCAGGCTTCCCTGCTCCTCCTTTGCTTGTCCTCCCACTCTGTCTCTCTCTCTAAAATAAGTAAAATCTTTAAGTAAATAAATAAATAAAAGAAGGAAGGAAGGAAGAAAAGAAATTTCTACAAAGCATAGTTCAGGGGAACGGAAGATGTGAACACACGGAAAGACAGCATGTACTCATGGCCTAGAAGACCTGATGTTGTTGAGATACCAGAACTACCCAAAGTGATCTACAGGTTTAGTGCAAAATCCCAGTGATGTTTTCTGTGAAATAGAAAAATCCATCCTAAAATTCATCAGGAATCTCAAGGGGTCCCAAACAGCCAAAACAGTCTTGAAAAAGAATGAAATTAGAGAACTGACTCCTCAAGACTTTTTCTTTTTCTCACCTGTTTGCATTGGCTAGAACTTGCTTTGATGCTGAATATATGATGAGAGCAGACAATTTCCTTGTCCTTGATGCTGGGGAAACTGTATTTCTTTGGCTCATACTCACTACTGAAAGACTCTGGAGGAAATTCCCTGCCATGTTGTAGCTTCGGTTGCAGGGTCCCTAGCCAGTCTGTTTGCTTATGTTTGTTTTACTTATAACTTCTAGTGTTTTTCATTTACTTAGTGGATGGATGAGTGGCAGTATCCGTTCCATCTTTGCCTGGAACTGGGATTGACTTAATTTTCTTTTAAAGATTTTATGTATTTATTTGACAGAAATCACAATTAGGCAGAGAGAGGGAGAAGCAGGCTCCCCGCTGAGCAGAGAGCCCGATGCGGGGCGCGATCCCAGGACCCTGAGATCGTGACCTGAGCCGAAGGCAGAGGCTTAACCCTCTGAGCCACCCAGGCGCCCCTTAATTTTTTTTTTTTTTTAAGATTTTATTTACTTGAGAGAGAGCGCACGCATGTCAGCGCGAGTTGGGGAGGGGGCAGAGGAAGTAGGAGCAGCCGACTCCCTGCTGAGCCCAGCCTGGACCCACAGATGGCACCGCACTGGCTGCCCAGGTGCCCCGGAAATCAACCTAATTTTTGAAGGCGTTTTTGATTCACTTAGAATTCTGTTTGAATAGTCTTTTCCTCCTTCCCCTCCTTCTCCCTCCTCCTCCAGCACTTACAGATGTGTTATCGTTGCCTTATGGCTCGCCTTTGCTTCAGCCGCGACGTCTGCACTCGTTCTTACTTTTGTGTCCTGTATGGGTCGTATTTTGTCCTCTCGCTTTTTAAATTTTCTTGAGTAATTTTTAGCAATTTACTATGCTATGCCTTGTTTTTTTTTTATTTTGTTTTTTTGTTTCTGTTTTTTAGTTTATATTGTTTATGGTTTGTTTAGCTTCTTGGAACTTTGACTTTATACTTTTTATCAAATCTGGAAAATATCTGGCCATTCACGCTTGGGTTTTTTCACTGTGAATTTCTTTACGTTGTAAATGTTGCATCATCGTGTGTCGGGCTTTTTGTTCTTTCCCAGATGCTCAGGGGCTCTGGTAGGCAGTTTAGGTATTTGTGGTTCGGCTGATTCCTTTGAAGACTGTTTTTAAGCTTCACTGGCGCTGGTCTTTATTCTGGGGGTACTTGAGCTGTGCGGAAGTGGGCGACTCTACTCTCGGGGGGGTGTGCGGGATGTCCTAGTCCCGGGCACTGTCCTCCCATGGTGCCTCGCGGAGGCTCCTGCCGCCGTGTGTGAGCTCTGCGGGCTGTTGAGGTTCCGGACAGGAGCCGCTCGCTCTTTGTCCGGCCTTGCCGAGCTTGACCCCGCATTCGCGCAACCTCGTAAGTGTACTGTGGGAGGCCCATACAGATTTCTAGAGTTGCTTTCCTCTGTGGCTTTCTCCACTCCAGGACTCCGCCCCGCAACCCCGGGGTCCTCAACCTCTCTGAGCTCTGTCCGTTTTTCACACTGGCTGTTCTCTGCTGGGGCTCTGCTCCCTCTGCCGTCATCCTCCCTGTAAAGGCAAGCTGGTTTTGTTTTTTTTTTCCTATTTTTCCTATTTTTTTTTTCTTCCGTAAGTGGGCTCCACACCCAGCGCGGAGCCCAGCGCAGGGCGCAGACCCACAACTCTGAGATCAAGACCTGAGCCGAGATCAAGAGTTGAACTCAACTGATTGAGCCACCCAGGCACCCCCATATTTTTTCTTTCTCTGTTTTTTTTTTTTTTCTTTTTTCAATTTTCTCTGGGATCACAGCGTGGTGCTACTGTCCAGTGTCTGCTAAGTGTTTCATAAACCTTCTCCAGGCCTATAGTAGTTTCCTAGATTTCTGGTAGGTTGTCTCAGGAGGACACGTCTGCTGTCTGTTACTCCATCACGGTCAGATGAGGAAGTCTCAACCTCGTGTTTTACTTGCTGTTGTGTTGTGTAAAGAGTCAGTAGTAAAAGTTTCCTTTAAACTTGTCTTTGTAGCTTTACCGCAGCGGCAGTTGTGGCCCCCAGTCCTCCTGAGACCCCAGCCGAGCCTCCTGAACCTGAAAATGCCCTGCGGCCCGTGCGCTCTCTCCTGCCAAGGGAGAAGAAGGCCCCACGTCCCCCAAAGAAGAAGTATCAGAAAGCAGGGCTGTATTCTGACGTTTACAAAACTGCAGAGTAAGTAGTATTACCTGTCGGCTGACAAGCTTTAAAGACCTGTTACTTTTCTATGTTCTAGAACACACTTCGGCAGTCAGAAAGCACAGTGCACACGTGACGTACACAAGCGTGACCCTCTGCAGACACCTGAGTATGCACTTTCCTCCTGATACTGCTCTGGTGTTGGGGACCAGTTATTTTCTCAGATCTTTTTCTGGGGTTCTTGGTTTTTGTTTGTTTCGACTTTTTTTTTAATTAAAGTTTTTTTTAATTACTTATTTGACAGAGAGTTCACAAGCAGGCAGAGAGGCAGGTAGAGAGAGAGGAAGGGAAGCAGGCTCCCCGCTGAGCAGAGAGCCCGATGCAGGGCTCGATCCCAGGACCCTGAGATCATGACCTGAGCCGAAGGCAGAGGCTTTAACCCACTGAGCCACCCAGGTGCCCCTGTTTCAACTTTTTAATTTAAATTCTAGTTAGTTACAGTCTAGTGTAATACTAGTTTCAGTATCTTCCCTCATCTAATCTTTTCTCTGCCTTTCTAGGTTATCTATCTGTAATTTGGATTCTAGGGGTGCCTTTTTCTTAATTAAAAATAAGAAAAATGGCACTATGTGTGCATCTCTAGTGATCTTGATGATTTTCTACATTCATTCCTCACGGACTGAATGCTTTCTAAGTTTCCAAACACTTAGTCGCATGAGGAGAATATACTCCTTGTGAGAACGTCCTCTCCCCTTGGCAAGGACAGCTGAGGAAGCACTCTGATGAGGCAGCTCTCATGGGGTAAGAGGTATCTCACAGAACACAGTTGATTAGGTTCTGGAAGTTCGGTACTAGTTTGCAGGGTAGAAAGGGGCATTTCATTATTCCAGGATAGCTTGTCCCAGGCACATACTGGGATGCAAGGATTTTTCAGTGCTTCTGAAATGTGGTGGTGTGGAAAACAAGCATTGCTTGATAGAAACCACAAAACCATGGACCTAAGGGACTCTAAGGTATTTACCTCATTAAAGGAAATGAAAAGTGCAAGTATATGTTATAAGATAAACTGTAGCTGCAGAGTGGAAAATGAATGGGGGGCGACTAATGGCAGAAACACACAATGTCCCTCAAAAGGTTGAAAGGGTCTGAATTTTGGCAAGAAATAGTGAAATTGAAAGAGGATAGATTAGATGTTAGAGGTATGTATCGTACTTGTGGTTAAAGTGATCTCTGTGTAAACCACAGCATCTTATTCTGCATTGAAAATATTTTTTTTTAGGTATTTTTAAAAAATATTTATTTCACCGAGAGATAGGGAGTGCACACAAGCAAAGGGAACAGGAGAGGAGGAAGCAGGCTCCCCGCTGAGCAGAGAGCCCGAGGCGGGGCTCAGTCTCAGGACTCTGGGATCATGACCTCAGCTGAAGGCAGAGGCTTAACCAACCGAGCCACCCAGGTGCCCCTGAAAAGATTTTTTGTTGGGACACCTGGGTGGCTCGGTTGGTTAAGCGTCCGCCTTCAACTCGGGTCATGATCCCAGGGTCCTGGGATCGAGCCCCACATCGGGCTCCCTGCTCAGCGGGGAGCCTGCTTCTGCCTCTGTCTCCTGCTCCCCCTAGTTGTGCAGTCTCCTCTCTCTCTCTGACAAATAAATACATAAAATCTCTTTTTTTAATATTTTATGTATTTATTTGACAGAGACAGAGAGAGGGAACACAAGCAGGGGCAGTGGGAGAGGGAGAAGCAGGCCTCCCGCTGAGCAGGGAGCCTGACGCGGGGCTCGATCCCAGGACGCCAGGATCATGACCTGACTTGAAGGCAGACACTTAACAGCTGAGCCACCCAGGGGCCCCTAAATAAATAAAATCTTAAAATAATAATAATAATAATAATATTTTTCTATTAATTTGCCCCTGAAGTAGATGCCACAGAAGCTCTTTGTACCAGATCCCTGCCTTTTGGATCATGAAAATGTTTTATTCATGAAGCTTCTTAGTTTCAGCTCCCAATAATAAGAAACTCTCTCAAATATTCAAGACTTTAAGAAGAGAGACATTCATTTTCCTTTAACGTAAAAACTGTTACGAAGGACACACTTCAGGGTTACTGCGGGAATTCCGCAGTATCCTCAGGAACCTGGAGCCCTTTCTGTTCTTCCGCCTCAGCATTTAGCTTCCACTTCTGTGGTCACCTGTGGTTCCAGCGTAGCTGCCTGAGTTCAGCCGGAAGGTCTTCGTATAGAAAGCAGAAAAGAAGGGAGTGTAAAAAGCACACACCGTCTTTGTGAGGAAGCACTACGGAGTGACTGTGCCTTCCCGCACGCCACCCCTGAATTCATAATTCGAATCCCTAATCCCTGACGTGGTGGTGTTTGGAGGTGGGACTTTAGGGGGCAGTTAGGTCATGAGAGGGTGGCCCTTGTGAGAGGAGTGAGTGGCCTTAGAAGAAGCCCTTAGAGAGAGAGATGTGCTCTCTCCACTGGGTGCAGAGCAGCGAGAGTGGCATCGCAGGCCAGGAAGAGGGTCTCACTGGAGCTCAACCCTGATCTTGGACTTCCAGCCTACGGGAGAGTGAGCAGTAAAGATGTGTGGTCTCAGCCACCCAGTAATGTGTCACAGCCCAGACCGACTCAGGAAGGACACTCAGGAAGGCAAAACCTCATTCATAGAGCCTGGCTAGAACGTAATTGTGGAACCGCACTTCAGCCACAGGTCAGGCGGGGAAGTAATGGTTAATATTTCAGATGGCGGTGCCTAAAAATAAAAATTAGCGTTCTGTCACTATAAATGAGAAAATGAAATATCTTTTGGAAAGAGCTATTTCAGTTATAATTTTAAGCAATGTTTTTGCTGAATAGAGAAAACAAATCTATTTCTCCATTTTCTGCTAAAAAAAATTGAAGTTCCGGTTTTGCTTTGTTTGTAGTAATGTACTTTTTCTGGATTAAATCCTTAAAAAAGGTGAATAATAAAGTCAGACTGTGAGTCAGAAGATCAATATCTTTAGCCCCATCGGTGTTTTAAAATGTCTCTCGTCAGGGGCGCCTGGGTGGCTCAGTGGATTAGCGTCTGAGTCTTGATTTTGGCTCAGGTCGTGATCTCAGGGTCGAGAGATCGAGCCCTACACTGGGCTCTGAGCTGGGTGTAGAGTCTGCTTGAGAGTCTCCCTCTGCCCCGGCCCCCAAATTTAAAAATAAGGATAATAGGTTACTTAAACGTCTCTGGTCGGACAGAAGTCTTGCACTCTGAGAATGGACTGAGAGAACCACCTTGTTTATGTAAGCACAAGCTACTCGCGTCTTAGAGACGAGGACAGCAGTGGGTGTATTTTGGAGTACTGTGAAGACGATACATGTGTGCAGTCTTCCAGACTGTGAAGCGGTGTATTTTTGTGGACTCGTGGTGGTGGTTTGTAGCAATTTGGGTTTTTTTCTTTGTTTTTGTTTTCTAACTAGTAAACAATTACTTCGAGCAGTTTTAGGTTAACGGCAAAATTGATACCAAGTGCAGAGAGTCTGCCTGCACAGCCTCTCCTCCTTTCAAGGTCCTGCACCACTGTGTTAGATCCGTTCTGATCCAAGAACGCACACCGGGACACATTGTTGTCCCCTGGAGTCCTTAGCTGACATTAGAGTTTGCTCGTGGTGTTGCACGTTTTATGTGTTTCCATAAATGCATAATGACACGTGTCCACCACTGTAGTGTCACACAGCACGGTTTCCCTGCCCCCAGATGCTCCATGCTCTGTCACTTTTTTGGGGGGGCCACAGAATGGTACAAAGAAATTATAAAGTTACTCTTCTGTATATAAATCATTATACGTTTTAAAAAGTTATGAGGGGATATGATTTCACTTGTATGGAGAACTTAAGAAGTGAAACAAAACAAACCCTAACCCTAAGGAAAAGGAAGGAGACAAGCCAAGAAACAGACTCTCTGCTCTAGACACGGACGGTCACCAGAGGGGAGGTGGGCGGACTGGCAGGGGAGGCAGGTGGTGGGAGAGGGAGGAGTGCGCCTGTCATGCTGAGCAGTAGGTGGTGCGTGGAAGTGTTGAATCCCTGTATTCTACACCTGAAACTAATATTACACTGTATGTTAGCTATACTGGAATTAAAATTTAAAAATTAAAAAAAATAAAGTTATAAGAGGGAAGCGTAGGACTCAGTCAAACTTGGATCAAGATAAAACCAGTATGGGAGGTGTGACTTACATGGGGAGGTTAAAAGGCTGGTTAGGGAGCAGGACACCTTTGTGGTTTTCCAGGACAGGAGTCACAGCCTGAAATACGGTGATGACAGTGCAGGGTGTTGGAAAGGGTGGGCTCTTGAGAACATGGATGTTAAAATTGAAAGGGATTAAAGATTGGATAGATGGTATGAATTCAAGGACAGGGCGGGAGTCAGTGATGATCCCAGGGTTTTATTTTGTATTCCTGGTTGAATAATGATGTCATCAGTGAAAATACCAGAAATAAATGTTATAGACCGTACACCTTGGTTTAGGAAAACCTCCATTATCAATGTTCCTTTATTTAGGTACAAAGAGTGTCTGGTAATGCAGTCAGCGGGTCACCAGCAGAGCTTAGCCCGCCGGTTAGGGTCCTGGGCCCGCTGTGGCTCGTTACTGAAGTTGTTGAAGCAACACAGATCTGTTAGCTTTCGTTCCTGGGGCGGGAAGTTCAGCCCGAGTCTCTCCAGGCTAACGTCAAGGTGCTGGTGCGGCTGCTCTCCCTCGGGAGGCTCTGGAATGTCGAACTGGCTCTAAACTTAAATGGACCATCAGTTTCGAAGAAATGAACTATTTTTCTGGTCTTTATCTCAGAGTAAGAATTGTTGCTGCTTTTTTTTTTTTTTAAGATTTTATTTATTTATTTGACAGAGATCACAAGCAGGCAGAGAGGCAGGCAGGGGAGCGGGGGAGCAGGTCCCCCGCTGAGCAGAGAGCCCGATGGGGGGCTTGATCCCAGGACCCTGAGATCATGACCTGAGCCGAAGCCAGAGGCTTTAACCCACTGAGCCACCCAGGTGCCCTGTTGTTACTTTTTAAGTCACATATTAACTCACAAATATACTCACAAAATATTATATTTACATTTTCTTATTGAAACTTCTTATTGTGGTAAAATATCAGATTCGCCATTTTCACCATTTCTGAGCATTCAGGTCATCTCATTCATGGCATCCACCATGTTGTGCACTCATTACACCATCTGTTTCCAACATTTTTCTTTTCTTTCTTTCTTCCTTTAAAGATTTTATTTCTAGGGTGCGTGGGTGGCTCAGTCATTAAGCGTCTGCCTTCGGCTCGAGTCGTGATCCTGGGGTCCTGGGGTCGAGCCCCACATCGGGCTCCCTGCTCAGGGCGAGCCTGCTTCTCTTCTCCCCTGCTGCTGCCCCTGCTCTGCTTGTGCACGTGCTCTCTCTCTTTCAAATAAATAAAATCTTTCTAAAAAAAGTGATTTGAAAATAAATAAAGATTTTGTTTGTGAGAGAGAAAACAGAAGTGGGAAGAAGGAGAGGGAAAAACAGGGCGCCTGGTAGGAGGTTCAATCCCAGGACCTTGGGATCATGACCTGAGACGAAGGCAGAGGCTTGACCAACTGAGCCACCCAGGGGCCATCCAGCATTATTCTTTCTTTCTTTCTTTCTTTTTTTTTTTTTAAATATTTTATTTATTTATTTATTTGGCAGGCAGAGAGGCAGGCAGAGAGAGGGAGAAGCAGGCTCCCTGCCTAGCAGAGAGCCCGACCTGGGGCTCGATCCCAGGACCCCGAAACCATGACCCAAGCCGAGAGCAGAGGCCTAACCCATTGAGCCACCCAGGTGCCCTGAGCATTTTTCATTCCCCTAAACAGAAACTAACCAGGGGTGCACCTGGGTGGCTCAGTTGGTTATACATCGACCTTCAGCTCAGGTCATGATCCCAGGGTCCTGGGATTGAACCCCACATCAGGCTCCCTGCTCCTACCTCTCTCACTCCCCCTGCTTCTGTTCCCTCTCTCGCTGTGTCTCTCTCTGTGTCAAATTAATAAATAAAATCTTTTTAAAAAGAAAGAAAAGAAAGAAACTAACCATTAGGCAGTAACTCCCCACACCTCACTCAGCCTGTAATGGCTCATGTGCTTTCAGTTTCTGGCGGTTTGTCTGTTGTGGCTGCCCCACGTCAGTAGAACCATACAGTGTTTGTGCTTTTTCTGTCCGGATTCATTAGGCGTGTCCTCAGTGTTCATGCGTGCTCTGGCACGTGTGTGTGGCGTGTGTGGCCGTGTCGCTTTCCGTTGTGCACGTGCCGCACTTTACGTGCTCACTGGCTGGCGAGCACTTGGGCTGTGTCTGCCCTTTGTCTCGCGTGAATCATGCTGCCTTGAACACCGGCCTGGGCGCGTTCACTCAGGTCCCTGCTTTCAGCCCCTTGTGGATGTACTTAGGAGTAGAATTGCCAGATCCTTGAATGTTCAGTGTTTTAAGGAACCACCAGATTTTTCCCCAGGAGCTACGCCACTGTCTGTGGATTCTGCAGTCAGCGATTTGAGATCTCGTCTTTGAACGCATGTGTGTTTTACCTGTAAATTTCCTCTTCTGTTGCTTATACCATATCAGATACGTTTTGGTTGTTTGTATTTTCATTCTTACTAATTTCAAAATATTTTCTAATTTCTCCTCTGATTTCTTTCTTTCTTTTTTTTTTTTTAAGATTTGATTTATTTATTTATTTGAGAGAGAGAGCACAGGCAGGGGGAGTAGGAGAGGGAGAAGCAGGCTACCCACTGAGCAGGGAGCCCGATGCTGGGCTCAGTCCCAGGACCCCAGGATCATGACCTGAGCCAAAGGCAGATGGCTTAACGATGGAGCCACCCAGGCAACCCTTCAGTCTTAAAATCTGTTAAGACTTATTTTGTGGCTTCATGTATTACCTGTCTTGGAGAATTTTCTGTGGTCATTTGGGAAAACTTTGTATCTGCTGTTGTTGCCTGGAGTGTTCTGTGTATTTCTGTTAGAACTAATTGTTAAGATCCATGTTGATGCGTACGGTTGTTGTAACCATCACTGAACTTGGTTGGCGTCTCCAGCTGTTCCTGTACAGATGTCTGTTTCCTCTCTTCAGTCTTCGAATACTACGTTCCTTTGATGTTTGCTGAGTATGATTGTTGCTTCTAAGTGAGCAGACTCTTGTCAATATTTAATGTCCTCCTGTGTCCCTTGTAACAGTCTTTGACTTCAGGTCTCCGTCTGATACTGTGGTATAGTTATTCTGCTCTCTCTTGGTTACTGTTTAATTGGAATATCTTTTTTCCATCCTTTTCCTTTTCATCTTTTTCTTGCTTATGTCCTGATCTACGGTGAGTCTCTTGGGGGTCCTGGGGGGCTCAGTCGGTTGAGCATCTGACTCTTGATTTCAGCTCAGGTCATGATCTCAGGGTCATGAGATCAAGCCCCATGTCTGGGTTCTCTCTCTCCCTCTGCGCCTCTCCCTGCTCTCACCTGCAAGGGTGCTTTCTCTCTCTCTAAAATACACAGAGAAAATCTTTAAAAAAATGAAGTGAGTCTCTTGTGGACAGTGTACAGTTAAATCATGTTTTTTATCCATTTCATTTCTCTCTGCCTTTTGTTTGGAGAGTTTAATCTACTTACATTTAACATAATTACCAAGAAGGAAGGACTTACACTTGCCATTTTATTTCCCGTTTGTCTGTAGGACAGTAATGTAGGACATGAGGTTCAGACATGAGGTACATTACTGTCTTCTTTTGTGCTTAGTTGATCTTGTAGTGACACGTTTTGATTCCCTCCAGTCCCTTCTGGGTGTATTCTATAGCTGTTTTCTCCGTGGTTACCATGGAAATAACATAGAACTTCCCAAAGATACAACTATGTAATTTGAATTGATATCAAGTTAATTTCAATTATATACAAAAAATGTACTCCCGTAAAGCTCCATATCCCCCTTTTATGTTATTGATGTTACAAATACCATCTTTATTTTTGTGTGCCCAGAAACATACATTTATGAGTACTTCTTATACGTTTGTCTTCTAAATCCTGTTTCCTGTTCTCTTTTTTCTGTAGTCTCTCATCATGATTGAAGTATAACAGGGTTTTTTGCCTCTTTCTTTCCTAGAAGAAAATGTAAAAATCATTTTTTTAAATAATAAATGATACTTGTAACACCTACATTTGGAAGTTACTTGTTTTTATAAAAGAAGCAAATAAGAAGGCATGAGCAGAGATGATGGAAGAACTCCCCACATGTGATTTGGCCTCTAACGTGGAGTAGAGACGTCAGGCCATCCTTGTGTATATTTGCGGGAATTATAAGTCATGATCTGTTAAAGCTCAGTCTTCCACTTAGGAATGGAGACTAGTTAGGAGGGAGTCCACAGTCCCCTTGACAATCCACTCGCTGTCATGGAAGCTTCACTCTGGCCGTGGCCGTGGCCAGGAGAAGTGTGTTTGCGCTGGCGGCAAGTGGGCTGTGGCTGTGTTGCTCTATCCCCCTCTGGTGGTAGTAAAGTGACTTCATTAACAGCTGTTATTTCTGACTTGAGTGTTCCTTAATATAGGCCTGACAGGGGCACCTGGGTGGCTCAGTTGGTTAAGCATCTGCCTCTGGCTCAGGTCCTCATCCCAGAGTGCTGGGATCGAATCCCACATCGGGCTTCTTGCTCAGTAGGGAGCCTGCTTCTCCCTCTGCCCCTCTGCTCCATGCTTTTGCTCTCTCCCTGACAAATAATTAAAAAAAAAAAATTTAAATACAGGCCTGACAGGCTTAACAGATAACAAGATTTAATATACTTTAATACATAGCAAGATCTAAGGTGCTTCAAAAAAGTATATTCTGGGGGCGCCTGGGTGGCTCCATCAGTGAAACGTCTGCCTTTGCCTCAGGTTATGATCTGAGTCCTGGGATCAAATCCCTCGGCCAACTCCCTGCTCAGCAGGAGAGTCTGCTTCTCCCTCTCCCCCGGTTTGTACTTTCTCGCTCACTCTCTCTCTCAAATAAGTAAAATCTTAAAAAAAAATTAATACTGAAAAAATTATATTCTGGAATATTATTTGCCTTAAAAAAGAAGGAAATTTAGGGCGCCTGGGTGGCTCAGTGGGTTGAGCCGCTGCCTTCGGCTCAGGTCATGATCCCAGGGTCCTGGGATCGAGCCCCGCATCGGGCTCTCTGCACAGCGGGGAGCCTGCTTCCCTTCCTCTCTCTGCCTGCCTCTCTTCCTACTTGTGATCTCTGCCTGTCAAATAAATAAAAAAAAAAAAGAAGGAAATTTGTAAAGCTTCTATAAAATATAAATATGCACAAACCCGTGTGTATTAATATTCTGTTACTGTGTAACAAAATTACCACAGTCTTAGCAGTTTAAAACCTCACAGACTGGGCACCTGGGTGGCTCAGTTGGTTAAGCATCTGCCTTTGTCTCAGGTCCTGATCCCAGAGTCCTGGGATCGAGTCCCACATCGGGCTTCTTGCTCAGCAGGGAGCCTGCTTCTCCCTCTGCCCCTGTGCACCATGCTTCTGCTCTCTCCCTGACAAATAATTAAAAAAAAAAAAAAAATTTAAGGGACACCTGGGTGGCTCAGTTGGTTAAGCAGCTGCCTTCGGCTCAGGTCATGATCCCAGCGTCCTGGGATCAAGTCCCACATCGGGCTCCTTGCTCGGTAGGGAGCCTGCTTCTCCCTCTGCCTCTGCCTGCCATTCTGTCTGCCTGTGCTCGCTCTCTCTCCTTCTCTCTCTCTCATAAATAAATAAAATCTTTAAAAAAAAAAAAAAAAAACCTCACAGACTTATTATCTCACAGATAATTTCCCCAGAATTCCAAGAATCTGGGCACTTCAGCTCTGTGTCTCACGGGACTCGAATCAAGATGTCAGCTGAGTCTGCGATCTCATCCAACACTCAGCGTTCTCCTCCACACTCATTCACTTTCTTGTAGCGGCAGAGCTCGATGGCGGCTTTCTTCTTTAAGGACAGCAGCAGAGAGAGAGTCGGCTTCATCAGGTCTCTGAGCACAGGGAGAACCTAAGCTTTTGTTGAGATATAATTCACATGCCATATAGTTAACCCATTTAAATTACACATTTCAGTGACTTTTGGTAAGTTCACAGAGTTGTACACTCATCTCCACAGTCAATTTTACAACATTTTCATTATCCCAAAAAGAAACTCCACAGTGATATCCCCTAATTTCCTCATCTACTTTCATCTATTTTCTATTTCTGTAAATGTGACTTTTTGGACATTTCAAATATGGAATCAGAGAGTACAGGGTCCTTTGTGACTGATTTATTTCACTTAGCATAGTTTTTCCAAGGTTCATATGTGCTGTAACCTGTATCATTTCATTTTTTTCTTCCCAAAAACGTTCCGTTGGATATACCACATAACCCCATTTCATTTGCCCATTTGTCAATTGGAGAACATTTGGGTTATTTGTACTTTTTTTTTTTTTTAAGTTTTTATTTATTTGACAGAGAACGTATATAAGCAGGGACTCTGAGCTCGCTCCTGGGCCAAAGGCAGATGTTCAACCCACTGAGCCCCCCAGACGCCCCGGGAGTTCTTTGTACTTTTTTGCTGACATGATTAATGCTGTTGTAAACATTTTTCTACACCCAGACTACGGCTTTATACCTTCACAGTAACGGAGTCTGTCGCTGTAGCACAGTTTATCCAGTCGGCCTCCCAGGAAAAGGGCATTTCAGTTGCTCCTAATGGTTCCTACAGTAGATGATGCCAGCAACGCCTGGGTGGCTGGGTTGAGCGTCTGCCTTCAGCTCAGCTCGTGACCCTGAGTCCCGGGATTGAGTCCCACGTTGGGCTCCTTGCTCACTGCAGAGTCTGCTTCTCCCTGTCCCTCTGCCCCTACCTTCCCACCCCCCACCTCCCACTCCCCCACCCCCGCTTGTGCTCTCTCTTGCTCTCTCTCTCTCTCTCCCTCTCTCAAATAAAATCTTTTTAAAAAGAGAGAGCAATAACACGCAGTGAATGACCGCGTCCTCGTGCTGTTTGATGTTCTGGAGATCTTTCCTGGGGTAAGTTTGGAGAAGCAGAATTACCGAATTCAATAGTGAGCGTACCTACAATTTTGTAAACGTTGCCTAACTATGCTTCCGTTGCAGTTGTACCCTTTTGCAGTCTTCCTGGACCACAGCCTAATTATGTTGTCAAACTAGTACATTTTTACCCACGAGACAGGTGTGAAATGTTATCTCCGGTGGGTTCTGATTTGCATTTTTCTCATATGTGAAATTGTCAAGTATCTTTTCGTGTATGTACAAGTCTTTTAATTATCTTTTTCTGTGAATTGTCTATGATTTTTCCCCCCATTTTTCTCTCAGCTTACTAGTCTTGTCTTTTTCCCGCTAGATTTTTGAAAGACCCTTGTACATTAAGGAGATTTGCCCTTTGTGATATAAATTACACATCAGTTTGTCATCTGTCATTTGTGCGTACTGGCCACACGTCTCTGGCTATCCCAGTAGCACATGGTGTTGAACGCTGTAGCTTGTGGTAGATTTCAGGTCAGGAAATGTGACATCTCTAACCTTGGCTGTTCTGGTTTATCCCAACTTTGGCTAATTCTGATCCCTTGATATTTTCAGGATCATTTTGTTGATTTCTGCAAATAAGTCAGTGGGGCTTTTGAAAAAAATGTATATCAATTTGGGGGGGGTTTACAGTCCTACCAGTATTAAGTGTTTTTTTGTTTGTTTGTTTAACAAAAGGAGAGAGCGTATGAGTGGTAGTGGGGGTTAGTAGAAGGAGAGGGAGAGAGAGAATCTTTTTTTTAATTTTAAGATTTTATTTATTTGACAGAAAGGACAGCAAAAGAGGGAGCACAAGCAAGGGGAGTGGGAGAGAGAGAAGCAGGCTTCCTGCCGAGCAGTGAGCCTGATAAGGGCCTCGATCCCAGGACCTGAGCTGAAGGCAGACGCTTAACCACTGAGCCACTCAGGGGCCCTAGTATTAAGTATTCCTAACATGCGAATTTTTTCTAGTTATTTAATCATTTGAAATCTCTTTTAACAATGTTTTTAGTTTTCAGTGTTCACGTTCTGCACTCCTGTTACGCATATTCCTAATCGTTTCATTCTTTTGAGGCTAGTAAGTGGAATTTTTTTTTAAAGATTTGATTTATTTGAGAGAGAGAGCATGAGCCAGGGAGAGAGGCAGAAGGAGAGGGAGAAGCAGACTCCCTACTGAGCAGGGAGCCCGATTCAGGGCTCAACCCCAGGACACCGAGATCACCACTCAAGCCAAAGGCAGATGCTTAACTGACTGAGCTACCCAGGACCCCACAAATGGAATTTTTTTTCATTTTTGGATACTTATTGCTAGTGAATAGAAATACAATCGAGTTTTATGTATTGGTCTTGTATCCTACAATCTTGCAACTTTACTTCACTCAATTATTAATCCTAAGAGCATTTTAGCGGATTCTGTCATTTGTCTGTGGACTTTGCTTATATTGATTGTTTTTATCACACGAAACTTATAGTGCTTTGGGTTTTGATTTTCTGTTTCTATCATGTTTCTGGATTTTTTTTTTAATTTTGTTTATTTATTTAAGTAAACTCTGTACCCGACATGAAGGTCAAACTCATGACCTAGAGATCAAGGCTTGTGCGCTCCTCTGACTGAGCCCGCCAGACGCCTCATGTTTCTGGGGTTTTAAGTCATACTTGAATGAGCTTTCCCACACCCTGGTTTTAAAGAAATTAAGAAATTTAGCTTTTTTTTTCTTCTAATAATTTTTTTCTTTTTAAGTATGCTCTACACCCAGTGTGGGCCTCAAGCACGTGACCCAGAGATGAGGGTCACACGTTCTTGGGGCTCAGCCTGCCAGGCTCCCCTCTCAGGTTGATTGTTTGATGTTGCTTTGCACATCTGGTGCCCTGGTCTGTGCAGTTTGTTTGGGTATGTCGAATCCAGCGAGGCTGTGTCATCCCTGGCTAACCCGAAGAAGGAAGTTAGTATTTATTGATGCGCGCTATGTGTCAGTTACCGTGCTAAGCACTTTAGGCATGTTACCATACTCAATCCGGTCCACTGTGCTCAATTAAAGTACTTTAGTACATTTGATTGTAAAATACAGTTGACTTGTCTGGAACATGTGATTAATTCCTACTTAAATGGAATGCTTGTTCCCGATAAACATGTATATTTTGACATTAGGTACTTCATGAGATAAAACATTAGGGCTGGTAAAGTTTACGTAGTAACCTGAGAATGTGATCTTTTTTACTTTGTTTGCAAATGTGTCATGCTCCTCGGTGCTTTTAAGTTTCGAGGTAAAATGGTTTTAACAGGAGGGTTAGGGACCGAGGGCACCACAAAGGGTACGAACGCTGCCCTGCTGCTGTGCAGGACAGGGCCTTGCGGGGCTTCATTCACGCCCCTGCTGTCCTCAGGTTTTGTGCAGAAATTTGTTAGCCAGGTATGATTGTAATTTACCTTTGAATAGGTAATGGGATTTTCCTTTGACTAGGATTCCGGAAGTCTCCCTATGGATAGTTGTGCTGTAAAATCATGTAAATCCATGTTAATCTAAACAAAATAAAATCCGTAAGATAACAGTTAGAGAAAGTAGTATTTGTTGGTCGAGTGTGTTGCGAGAAATGTTCACATCGTCAGCAAAGTTGTTTACGAAATGAGTATTCTCAAAAATTTAACTGCATGAGGCGTACAGAGTAGCTCGTTTGGGGAGAAAGAGGCTAGAGTCACACAATCCTTAAATTCGGTAAGGGAAAATTCGGTAAGGGATGTCCAAGAAGCTGTGGTACCAGAACTCTTCCCAAATCCCAGTTCCGCCACTGAGGGTGTGTGCATTCGGGCGTGTTCCTAAACCTGGGCCCTCAGTGTCCTCAGCTAAACAGTGGCACTGATGAAGACACCTGTTTCGTAGACGGGTAGAGGATTACTTGGTTGACAGATAGGAAGTAAGCAATATGTTTTTAAGATGTCTTACTCCATTGTCACTAAGTGTGGCCTCAGATGAAATTAACTGCACCAAGCGCTCACGCCCTCCTGCAGACAGCAATCCGCCCTCCTTGGGCTATCCTTCCCCCACCCAGATTTCTTCTCAGATACTTATTTCCTGCATCACATCCAGAAGACCCTCTGTGGTCTAGTGTGACCTGTTTTTCTTGTCTTACCTCCAGTTACACTCCACTGGAGAGAGAGCGGGGGAGGAGGCGGAGGGGAGGGTAAGGGAACGAATGTCAAGCAGGCGCCCCTGCTGAGCGCTGAGCTGGACGTGGGGCTCCATCCCATGACCCTGCGATCCCGGCCTGAGCTGAAACCAAGAGTCAGACGCTTAACCCACTGAAGCACCCAGGCTCTCCTTATTAAACTCAATCTGTTCATTCCTCCGACCCACAACATCCAATTATTTTCCCCAAATTCTCTGTCCTTTTCTCTCAGCACTTGGCCTAGATGTTTGCCCTACATGGTAAAAACTACTTTCCTCCTTCCCGTTTATTTGACAAATCCCACTCATTCTTTCAGATCTTATTCAAAATCTGCAATGTTTTCTCATTAGGTAAAAGTGTCCTTCATTCTCCTCTAGGTGAAATTAATTTTACTTTTCTTTTTCCACTAGTAAAGCTTAGAATAAGCACCTTATGAGCTATGAGTTTAATTGCGTTCTGAGAGGTAACCTGGGCATGTTTGCTTCCATAAATTTCTTTAGGCCATGAGTTCACTTTGTCTTATAGAAATCTTATAGAACCTAGTGGTTTCTAAAATATATTTTTTAAAAGAAAAGGAATAGAACTAAGTGCCTGAATTCCTAAAATATAATACATAGGACTTAAAATCTTAGAAAATTTTAAAGTCTTAGAGTAGCATCTGCCCTTTTACTTGGCAACAAATGTGTAAGTAAATTATTTCAGTCTATGCTTTTCCAATTCACCAAAGAAATACATTCCAAAATGTAGTAAATGCAAAATTTTGCTCGAAAGTTTGTGTTGTGGGTGTGTGTAAAAAAAAAAAAAAACAACAAAAAACAGTTTCTGTGGTCAACTATCATTACAATTTGTGTGCCCCCTTTACATTTACAGAGAGCTTTTATGTAAATTGTCATTTGAATCAATTATATTTAAATGCATTTGTCATAGTCCTAAACTCTTAGAGGTTCAAAGCAAAACAATCGTTCAAATCTCTTATGTTTTACACTAGAACAGTCTTTTAACTCCAATACAGTTTTTCGTTACCTTTCACCATGGTTTTGGTCCTATCTTTCCTGTAGTTATTTGGTGTTAAAAAAGTTCATTTAAGGGGCTCCTGGGTGGCTCCGTTGTTAAGTGTCTGCCTTCGGCTCAGGTCATGATTCCAGGGTCCTGGGATCCAGCCCCGCATCGGGCTCCCTGCTGGGCAGGAAGCCTGCTTCTCCGGCTCCCACTCCTTCTGCTTGTGCTCCCTCTCTCACTTTCTCTGTTTCTGTCAAATAAGTAAAATATTTTTTTTAGTCTTTTTTTTTTAAAGATTTTATTTATTTATATGACAGAGATCAGTAGGCAGAGCAGCGAGGGGGTTGGGGGGGAGCAGGCTCCCCCGCCCAGCACAGAGCCGGTTGCGGGGCTCCATCCCAGGACCCTGAGATCATGACCTGAGCTGAAGGCAGAGGCTTAACCCACTGAGCCCCCCAGGTGCCCCAATAAATGAAATCTTTTTTTTAAAAAAAGTTTATTTAAACACTTATGTCAATAAAGTCTGTTACCTGAGTAAATTATTGTACAAAAATTCGGATTTTCCCTACATCTTGTACGTATTCCCGATTTTTATGGAAGTCTGTGTTACCTTCATAGATCACAGGGTTGTACAGAAACACTGAAGACCTTTCATCCGGACGCACCGCGCGGTGATAATCCGCCACTTCTTCGCTGCTTCCCTCCCCAGCGCCTCTTCTCGCCGCCCCTCGCGTGTCTCTGTCACACACACCACACTTTCTCCTCTGTTACTCGATGGTAAGCCTCAGCATGCTGACACGTGACTCGTAAATACTTCCTTCCGTGCTTCCTGAGACCAAAAGACGTTCTGTCGTATAAAGAGGATAACAGGTTCTAAACTCAGGAGCGTTAAGGTCGCGTCCAGCTCCTCCCCGGCCGTCCTCGGTCCCCGCGCGGCCGACGGCTGGGCAGCGCGCGGTCCGGGGGACGTCCCGGGGCGGGCGGGCTTCCGCCTGTCTTTGTCCTTCATCAGACGGGCACCTTTGAAGGGGACAGAAGACTCGTTTCCTAAAAGGTCCTTAAGTTAGAGTTTTTCTGATGTTTCTTTACGAATAGATTAGGCTTGTGCCGCCGGAGCGCCACCGGCCCTGTGACGGGTCCTTCTCGGCGAAGCAGGAAGCGCCGGGGGTCGCTGCGCCGCTGCCGCGCAGCCGGCCGTCGCGCGTGCGTCCCCTCAGGTTTGCACAGATGCCTTAGTATGTGTTGGTACTTGCACACTCTCTCCCGGCGCCTTAGCATCTGTATCTGAGTTCTAGACTGTCCGTTCCTTTTCTAGTTCAAATATAATTGACCTGTAAAATGCTGGTTTCAGGTGTGTAACGTCGGGATTCAGTTCGTGTAAATACTGTGACTCGGTCGCCACATTAGCCCCGTCACCACACATACGAACCGTTTGTCTCTTGCGAGAAGAACTGAGACCCACAGCACCGCGAGCTGCGGCCGCGCTGGGCGCCACGTCCCCGGGAATGGCCGGTCTCGGGACTGGAGGCTTGTTCCCGGTGACCCCCGTCCCGCGTCTCACCCAGCCCGCGGCTCCCGCTCTGGCGACCACTAGTTGTTCTTTGTATCTGTGAGCTTGGGGTTTTGTTGTTGTTCGCGAAGGAGCCACACGCGCAGTGGATCGGATGGCATTTGTCCTTCGCTCTCTCCTTTCCTTCCACGTACCGCTGCCATCCGTGCCCTCGCTCGTGTCGGGACGGCTTGGCTTGTGCGAACGCAGCGCAGGAACAGAGGCGGGAGACACTTTTTTTTTTTTTTTTTTTAAGACTTATCTATTTTGGAAAAAAATCCCTATTTATTAGAAAGGATAAGGGAGAGGAGCAGAGGGAGAGAGGGACAGAGAGTCTCAAGCAGATTCCATGACCCTGAGATCACAGCCCGAGCAGAAACCAGAGCCGGTCGGTCGCTCAACCGACTGCGCCAGTCCAGCAGCCCAGGGCGTCCTCCGGTTTAGGACTCAGTAGCCTTCTCGCGCGTGCGCGTGCGCGCGTCCCCTTCGTGCTCTCAGCCGCCCGCGCACGCCGTGTTTCCGCTGTCGCAGGGAGCGCTCGAGCAGACGCGGGCGCCGGCGGGGTCTCGTGCTCGTGCTGCCCTGGGGCCTAGACAGCGCCCGGAGCCGGGACTGCTGGGTCGCGTGCAGTACTTCGAGGACCCCCCACGCCGTGCTTCATCGGGCGCGCGCCAGTTGGCCCCCAGCAGAGCACAAGCGTCTGCTCCTCTCCGCATCCTCGCCACACTTCCGGGTTTTCGGCGTAGCGGGTCTAGCAAGTGCGAGATGGTCCCTCCTTTTATTTGCATTTCCGTCATAATTCCAGCTATTGAGCCCCCGTTTTCGCATGGCGGATGGCCGTTTGTGTGTCGTCTTCGACACACTCAGACACCGTGCCCAGTTTTCAGTTGGATCGTTGGTTTTATTGATGTTGGCTTATATGAGTTTTTTGTTTGGATTTTAACCTCATGTATGTACAGTAACTTCCTCTCGTTCTGCGGGTTTCTTTTCATTTTGTTGGTGGTTTCCTTTGCTGTAGAAAAAAGCTTTTTATTTATTTATTCTTTAAAATATTTTATTTATTTATTTATTTGACAGACAGATCACAAGTCGGCGGAGAAGCAGGCAGAGAGAGAGAGGAGGAAGCAGGCTCCCCGCTGAGCAGAGAGCCCGATGTGGGGCTCGATCCCAGGACCCTGAGATCATGACCTGAGCCAAAGGCAGAGGCTTAACCCACTGAGCCACCCAGGCGCCCCCGAAAAAAGCTTTTTAGTTTAAGGTAGTCCCACTGCCTTGTTTCTGCTTTTGTCACCTTGGTTCTGGGGTCAGACCCAGCAAATCCTCACCAGCACTGGCGTCGAGGAACGTAGCTTGCGTTTTCTTTCCAGAGCGTCACAGTTGAGGTCTTCCCTTTCGAGCCTCTGATCCCGTTGGAGCTGATGCTGGCGCGGTGCGTGGAACGGGAGTCGGGTTTGATGCTTCCGCGTGTGGCTGTCCGCGCTCCTCGCCGTTTATCGGGGAGACCGCCAGCTCTCCTTCGTCTGTTCTTGGCTCCTTGGTCAGAGGTTAATTGGCCGTTCGTGCTTGTGTTTATTTCTGGTTGTGTCTTCTGTCCTGCTCGTGTGTGTGCTGTCACGCCGGTGCCCTGCTGGTTTGATTCCGGCGGCTTCGTAGTGTAGCTTGAAATCAGGAAGTGTGGGTCCTCCAGCTTTTTTGTTCTTTCTTTATTGCTTTGGTCTTTTGTAATTCTACACGAATTTGGGGCTTATTTGTTCTATTTCTGTGGAAATGCCAGTGGAATTTGGACAGGCATCGCACTGAATATGTAGATTGCTTTGGGTGGCACGGACACGTTAGCAGTATTCTTCCAGCCCCAGCCCCTTTTTTTTTTTTTTTCCTTTTTTTTTTTTTTTTTTTAAGATTTTATTCATCCGTTTCACAGAGAGATCTCAGGCAGGCAGAGAGAGGGGGAAGCAGGCTCCCTGCTGCACAGAGAGCCCAATGCGGGGCTCGATCCCAGGACCTTAGATCGTGATAAGCTGAAGGCAGAGGCCCAACCCACTGAGCCACCCCGGCGCCCCTCTTTTATCAGTAACCTACAGTTTTTGGTGTACAGGTCTTTCACCTTGTTGGATAAATTTGTTCTTAGATATTTTACTCTTCCTGCGGCTGCTGCGGATGAGATGGTTTCTTAATTTCTCCTTCTGATGGGTCATTATCAGTGTGTAGAAATGCAACCAATCTTTATATTTTGATTTTGTATCTTTCCACTCTCCTGAATTTATCAGGTCAAACAATTTTTTGTGTGGCGTGTTTAGGGTTTTTCTAAATACGGTATCATGCCGTTTGCAGATGGAGACGGCTTTACTTCTTCCTTTCCCGTCTGGATGCTGGATGCTTCTTGTGTCCTGCCTGACTGCTCTGATGAGGGCTTTCGGTTCCGTGTTGAGTTAAAGTTGTGCGCGTGGGCATCCTTGTCTCGTTCCTGATCTTGGAGGAAAAGCTCTCACACCACAGAGTGTGCTGGCCGCTGTGAGCGTCTCATAGGCGGCCTCTGTGATGTCGACGTGGCCTCCTTCACGCCCGCCCTGCCAGGGGTCTTTGCTGGGAGTCTTTGCCGGGGGTAGCTGTTGAGTTCTGTCAGGTACTTCTGCATCGGTGCACAGGGTCGTGCGGGTCGTGTCCTGCATTGCCGGCACTGTGCTGTGTCACGTGGCGTGTTTGTGCACTGGTTGCCACATATTTATCCACGGAATAAATCCCCGCTTGACCTTGGTGTATGTGCCTTTGAATGTATCTTGATATTATTTTGCTAATATGTTGCTGAGAATATTTGCATCTCTGTTCGTGAGGAATAGTTGGCCTACAACTGTCTCTGTTCTCCCGATCTGTGTCTGTTTCTGTGCCCTGGCTGCACTCTTGTTACTGCTTTGTGGTCTTGAACTCTGGGGCTGTGATACATCCAGCTTTGTTGTTCTTGCTTAAGATGGGCTATTCAGAGTCCTAGGGTGCCGTACAAACATTAGGATTATTTATTCTAGGTCTGTGAAAAATGTTTGTTTTTTAAATTTGTTTGTTTGTTTGTTTGTTTAAGCACTCTCTCCACCCCGGTGGGGCTTGAATTCACAACCCCAAGATCAGAAGTTGCAACGAAGCCAGCCAGGCGCCCCACGTTGTTGTTTTTTGACAGGGACCACGCTGCGTCTGTGGAGCGCGTCAGCTGATACGGACATTTAACATGAGCTTTTCCAGTGCACGGGCCGGGATGTCGGTCCCTTTGTTGCGTCATCTTCCGTTTCTTCCCTCGCTCTCTTACGGTTTTCAGAGTGTAGGTCTTTTACCTCCTGGGTTAAATTTATTCCCTGGTATTTTATTCTTTTTGGTGCACTTGTGTATGGGATGATTTTCTTAATTTCTGTTTCTGCTACTTATTTAGTGCATAGAAACATAACTGATTTCTTTGTATTGATGTTCTATCCTGCAACTTTACTAAAGCCTTTTATTACTTCCAGTAATTTTTTGGTGAAATCATTAGGGTTTTCTGTGTGTAGTAGTAGGTCATTTGCCCACATGGACAGTTAGTGTCTTCCTTATGAGTTTCAATGCCTTTTACCTTTTTTTTTTTTTCTGTGTCTGGTGTTTTGGTTAGGACTTCCAGTGTTATGTTGAATAAAACTGGAGAGAATGGGCATCCTTGTCTTGTACCTGATCTTCGAAGTATTCGTTTCTTTTTCTGGTTGCTTGAGGTATAAAGTTACATTGTTTGAGATCTTTCTTATTTCTTAATGTAGGCAGTTATCACCATAAATTTCCCTCTTAACAACTGTTTTTGCTGTATTCCTTGAGTTTTGGTGTATTGTATTTCCCTTTTCGTTTGCCTCAAGATTTTTTTTTTTAATTTTTCCTTTGATTTCTTCATTGGCTCATTGGTTGTCCAGTAGCATGTTTTCTAATCTCCACATATTTGTAATTTTCCAGTTTTATTCCTATGGTTGATTCCTACTTCAGTACCATTGTGATGGGAAAATATGGTTGATAGGGTTTCAGTCTTCTTAAGTTTACTAAGATTTGTGTTATGACCTAACGTTTGATCTGTCTTGGATAAAGTTCCATGTGTGCTTGAGAAGAATGTGTATTCTGTTGCTTTGGGATGGAATGTTCTGTGTAAGTCTTAAGTGTGTTTAATTAGAAGCCGACGCCCTTGAGGCCGCACCTATGGGGATCAGTTAAGAGGCCTGTTTCATGGAGAGGCCGCTGGGCGTTGCTGTCTGCCAGCTGTGAGCCGCTGGATGGAAGGACAGGCAGCTGGTTAAAAACTGGTTCTGTTTGTTACAGTCGCTTAGTGAACGGGTAAATGTGTTTGTCTGAGTTCTGTGAACCGCTCTTGCGTATCAGTCAGATGCCAGGAGGGGAGCCATGGGAACCCCTGGTTTGTAGCCAAACGGGGCAGAAGTTGTGAGTAACATAAGGACGTGGTACTCGTTGTGATCGGCAGCTGGAGGGCGGTGGGTGCAGTCTGGTGGGACTGAACCCTTAACCTGTGGGTTCTGGTGCTGTCTCCGGTCGGCCGTGTCAGAACTGAGTTAAATCATAACACACCCGGCTGGTGTCACAGGGAATTGCTTGGTGTGGGGTAAAACCCCCACACATGACCAGAAGCCTCAGAAGCAGCGTATTTTGTGTAAAAATAAAGAGACAAATGGGAAAGAAACTCACAGTAGGAAAGAACTGGGTTTTCTTTTCTTTTCTATTCGTCTTTCCTTACTACATAGGAAGGAAAAAACTGGGTTGTTTTCCTGAACAGAACATAAAACTCACTTTATAGTATATATATGTATATAATACTCTGAATAATTTTCTAGTTAGGCCAACTAGTGTGTATCTAATTTTCTAGTTAGGCCAACTAATGTGTATCTTCTTTCTTTCTTTCTTTTTTTTTTTTTTTTACAAAAATTTGGTTAAGTCTTTCTGTAGGCTTGTAATCTATATTAACCTTTATGGGATATTTCTCTGAACGTAAGACACTGGGAACAGTGTGCCAGTTAAAGAACATTTACTTCTAGTTTGGACAAGTACAGCCTATGAACTCAAGGGTTATAGAAAGAAAAGGTCTTTATCAGACATTCAGTAAAGACACAGTATTTATTACACTTAAATCAGTTTGTTCAGTCCTGGTGATTAATTCTTACTTGGCTGGTGTTGAGTTAAGCACTCTATTTTCATAAGTTGGCTTGTTTTCAGTTAAAAATGCCCCGGAAACTCAACTTCTGACCCTTCTTACAGTCGTAACAGGTGTCTGTCTGAGGAAATGCTTCCGGCTCATACTGAGGACCTGCGGCCCTAATTCTGCCCCCGATGGTGTCATTAGTCAGAAATGACAGGCGCAGCCCTTCCCCAAAGCTTTCTGATGTTTCCTTTAGCTGAGCTTCTGCTCGTAGCTGAGGCTTCTGGCCGACTGTATGGGAAAATCAGGAACCACTATTAGATGGTAAGAGTGGTGGCTTTGGTTACCTTTTAAATTACCAGTAATCTCATAATTAATGAGAATTACTGAGGACTCTGATTAACATGTTCCTCAGTGTAGTCATTCTGACAGATTGAATCAGAAGCTCCTCAAGAATGAAGACGTGGGGGACGCCTGGGTGGCTCAGTTGGTTGGACGACTGCCTTCGGCTCAGGTCATGATCCTGGAGTCCCGGGATCGAGTCCCGCATCGGGCTCCCAGCTCCACGGGGAGTCTGCTTCTCTCTCTGACCTTCTCCTTGCTCATGCTTTCTCTCACTGTCTCTCTCTCAAATAAATAAATAAAATCTTTAAAAAAAAAAAAAAAAA
>NW_022631154.1:1341900-1356622 GCF_010015895.1 Lontra canadensis | reverse complement strand
TTAAAAAAAAAAAAAAAAAAAAGAATGAAGACGTATCATGGACAATTCTCTGAACTCTTCCAGCAAAGCCAGTAAGACCTACACCGTGGTCTCTCCAAATCTGGGAGAAAAAGAAAGAAAATTCGTTCTTGATAAAAGGATAAAGTTTTGACAGTTGTTTCCGTCCTTTACAGGAACGTTAATATGCTTTTCTCCAAACTTAGAAATTTCCACCAGATAAAATGTAATTCACATTCATAAAATACGACTTACCTTTTAACCTAGGAACTTGGACTTCATTCTGATTTTCAAGTTCTCTTCACACTCTTTGTTTACCAAACAAGACAGTTTGAGAATAATGATATGTTCATCAAAGTCTGCATTCCGCCAGACATCCCCTTACCCTCCCCTTGAGAAGGTGCCGGAACAAGCCCTTGCTGTGTCTCAGTAGCTGTTCAGGAAACTTAGAGGAAGACGTCTTAGTAGTTTCATTACTTGGGTTTTGGGGCCAAGATTCGAGAGTAAGGTAATAAATGCCTAAAGTCAAGACATGGTCACAAACAGGCACCGTAGATAAACTTCATCACCATTAACAATCAGTGTTAGAAATGCTCACTTTTTCTATGTTTTCTTAAATATTTCTATGCTTTTTCTCCCACTTGAGGGTGGATTTGCCTGTTTGGATTTAATATCTTGGAATTGCATTTAAATGATAAATTATTAAAACTAGGGGTGCCTGGGTGGGTCAGTAGTTAAGTGTCTGCCTTCAGCTCAGGTCATGATCTGGGCATCCTGGGATCAAGCCCCATATCAGGCTTCCTGCTCAGTGGGGAGTCTGCTTCTCCCTCTCCCAACTCCCCCCGTGCCTTTGTTCCCTCTCTCACTATCTTTCTCTGTAATAAGTAATTTTTTTTTTTATTTGACAGACAGAGATCATAAGTAGGTAGAGAGAGAGGAGGAAGCAGGCTCCCCACCGAGCAGAGAGCCCGATGCAGGGCTTGATCCCAGGACCCTTTCTGTAATAAATAAAATCTTTAAAAAAAATAAAATTTATAGGGGAGCCTGGGTGGCTCAGTGGTTAAAGCCTCTGCCTTTAGCTCAGGTCATGATCTCAGGGTCCTGGGATCGAGCCCCGCATCCGGCTCTGCTCAGCAGGGAGCCTGCTTCCTCCTCTCTCTCTGCCTGCCCCTCTGCCTTCTTGTAATCTCCCTGTCTGTCGGATAAATAAATTAAAAAAAATAAAATTTATAAAATTAAAATTCATATTTTATTTTTAAAAATTATTAAAACTAATGAACTACCAAAGAGAGAAAGGTAGCCACAAATACTGAATGGGTTGCATTAATAAATAGAACATAATGAAAGGCAGATTGTTTTCTTTTGATAAGAAAAGCACAAGGGTTTTTTTCGTTTACACACGGACACACAGAAACCGTCTCACTTTGCAGCTTCAGCCACTGGTCAGAGTGAGCCCCTCACCGAAACACTGTCTGGCCGACTGCTGTGGCAGTTCTGTGTCTGAAATGGTCACTTCCACGGCTACGGATTTTCTCCCAAGTCAGGTGAACGACTAGTGTCGCACGCGCGGGGACACCGTGCAGAACGGCTCTGAGCATTCAGAGTCGCCAAGACAGACGGACGAGGAGAGCCCCGCTCTCTGTCCACTGACCGCTCCGCGCAGCTTGCGTGGAGCCGAGTACTGGAGCGCAGAGCGAGGAGGTCCGAGCTGTTCTCACCCGCAGGGAAACCAGAGGTCATGCCCAAAATCAGAACCAGAGTCAGGCGTGGCCACGGACTAGAGACGGAGCTGTCCTGCAGGGGTCCTGCTCCCTGCGGCACCGCGGGTCCTGCGTGCCCGCGCTCCGGGGTCCGGCCTGGGGCTGCTGCTAGAGAACCGCTCAGTCATCGATGGGGGTGCGGTCGGGGGCTTGCGTGTCGTCTGGTGGGGCGGGGACTGCAGCTCTAACGGTGACCCTGGATTTCTTTGTAGTTCCTGTGTGCGCGCTCTTGTCGGGGGCTCAGTACTGCCCTCCCTGGCCGCCGCTTGTCGCCTGCTTGCTGACCCTCGGGAAGCAGGGGGGCGTCTCAGCTTTGCCTCCATTCCTGTTGTCACTAAATGGAAACTTTTATGTCCTCCATTTAACTTGCTTGGGTAAATCTTGACTGTAGTGTAGACCAAATTTTCTCTGACACAGAATGCTTGGCTCTGGATAGAGTTGTTTTCTTACCCTCTTTGACTTTGACTTATGATGAAGAAATAGAATTTTTAGTTGAACTTCAAAAATTCTTATCTCTGGGCACCTGGGTGGTACCGTCAGTTAAGCGTCTGCCTCCCGCTCAGGACGTGATCCTGGGGTCCTGGGATGGAGCCCCGAACTGGGCTGCCGCTCCACGGGAAGCCTGCTTCTCCCTCTCCCAGCTCCCCCTGCTGGGTACACTCTCTCTCTCTCTCTCTCTCTCTCTCTCTGATTGATTGATTGATTGATAGATAAGATAGATAAATAAATCTTTTTTAAAATTTCACATCTGTGTTCACAGTTATTTGGGTTTTTTTTTTAATGAGAAAAGTGGTTATTAGATATGAATAGAATGACCTCTTATCTTTCCTTTTCTTCTTTGAAACTGTTCCCAAACTCTTTGCCAGTGTTTTAACCACTTGGCATGACCTCATTCACAATTTTTTACCTCGTCTGTACTCCTTCAGCCTCCTTTTATTTCTCCTCCTTCTCGGTCCCATTCCAGTTGTGATCTTCTCCCAGATACTTCCTTCTTCTGCCTGGTCTTCTCCGTTTCCTCGTTCCTGTCACTGCCAAGACCCGGTGACACTTAAAACTGAGCTGAATACCACTCCTCAGAAAAGCCTCTGTTACTCTCTGTTCATCACATTTTAATTATTAGCCTACCATTTACCATTTTCTGAAATTTTTTCTGTTTTCTTAGTTTTTCTTACCCACGTATTGTCTTTGCACCTAAGAACAGTGTAAACTGTCTTATCCATTACCATCTTAGCACGTAGAACAGGACTTGAGGGGCACCTGGGTGGCTCAGCTGGCAAAGCATCTGCCTTCGCTCAGGTCATGATCCCAGAGCTGGGATCGAGCCCCTTGCCAGTCTCCCTTTCAGCGGAGAGCCTGCTTCTCTCTCTCTCCCCCCACCCCGCCCTGCTTGTGCACGCACACGCTCACTCTCTTGCTCAAATAAATAAAATCTTCTTTAAGATTTTATTTATTTATTTGACAGAGACAGAGATTACAAGTAGGCAGAGAGACAGGCAGAGGAGGAAACAGACTCCCCGCTGAGCAGAGAGCCTGATTCGGGGCTTGATCCCAGGACCCTGAGACCGTGACCTGAGCTGAAGGCAGAGGCTTAACCCACTGAGCCACCCAGGTGACCCAAATAAATAAAATCTTAAAAAAAAAAAAAGACAGGACCCGGACTTAGTGAGTGCTCAGTAATTGTTGAACAAATAAATGAATGATCTAGTAGAAGGAACCAGTGTTCAAATTTAAGTACTTCAGGTTCTACAAATAACTTACTTTTGCGAGCCTCAGTTTTCTTACCTACAAAATATGTATTACTATAGCTGCTTGTAACAAGATAGAAGAGACTTGTTTTTTAAAAAGCAGTATGGGGGCGCCTGGGTGACTCAGTGGGTTGAGCCTCTGCCTTCGGCTCAGGTCATGATCTCAGGGTCCTGGGATCGAGCCCCACATCGGGCTCTCTGCTCAGCAGGGGGCCTGCTTCTCCCTCTCTCTGCCTGCCTCTCTGCCTACTTGTGATTTCTCTCTCTCTGTCAAATAAGAAAAAAATCTAAGACAGCAGTATGTTGTAATTCACAGGGGGAAAGAAATACATCAGCCTTATTTGTTGGAACTTAAAGGCAAAATAAAATCCGAGTAGACTAAGTGAGGCTCTTCGGAAACCCTTTTTTCTTTTTCTTCGTTTCCTTTTTATTTCTTTTTCTTTTTCCCCTTTTATGTATTTGTGAAATGTCTCAAGATTGATCTCATACCAAATATTAGAAACACAGACCAGTCAGACAGACAAGTCGAAGAGGCGCGTCTGTGGAGACATTGCGGAATAGAAAAAAAAGAACAGTGAGGAGGAGCCGGGCAGGAAACTGGAGTTTTCGTCTTAAATCTCCTTAGTTACTACTAAAATGATGGCAAGTCATTTGAATTCATAGAGCATCTGTTTTCAGATCTGTAAACTAGAGCTAACATGTCTTCTTACCTACTTCGTAGGATTGGTACAAATGATCATGTATGAAAGTACTTCCTAACCTATAAATCTTCAGGCTGCCTGGCTGGCTCAGTTGACAGAGCTTGCAACTCTTGATCCCGGAGTTGTAGGTTCAAGCCCCACGTTGGGTACTAACCTTACTTAAAAGATTAAAAAAAAAAAAAAAAAATAGAGACGCCTCGGTGGCTCAGTTGGTTAAATGTCCAACTCTTGATTTCGGCTCAGGTTGTGATCTCAGGGTCATGTGATCAACCCGAGAGTCCGGCTCTGCACTCGGTGGGGAGTCTGCTTATCCCTCTCCCTGTGCTCCCCCTCCCCTGGCTTGTGTGCTCTCTCTCTCTCTCCAATGAATAAATGAGTAAAATCTTTAAAAAATAAAAAATTTTGAAACTAATACATACATACATACCATAAATTAGGGGCCAAGTATAAGGTTATTATTATGATCAGATCTGAAATTTCAGTTCCTCTTGCAGAACTGCTGGAAAGTGCTAACAGGGCTCTTTTTTATGTGTAATTTCTAAAAGACAAGTCCAAAAATATAGATTCTAAAAATACATGAATGTGTTTTATATCGCTGCCCCCAAAAGTATGCATTTAAAAATTTAAGCCACTGTTAAAACAAATACTTTTAAGATTGTATTTATTTATTTGACAGAGAGAGAGCACGAGCAGGGGGAGCAGAAGAGGGAGGGGGAGAAGCAGGCTCCCCACCGAGCTAGGAGCCTAGTGCAGGACTCGATCCTAGGACCCTGGGATCATGACCTGAGCTGAAGGCAGCGGCTTAAGCGACTGAGCCACCCGGGAGTCACAAAACAAAAACTCTTGACAGGGGTCTGTTTTCTTTGTTTGGCCGCAGGAGGAGATTTCATCGCCTCTGATAACTTTCCATTCTTTTCCTATGCAGCCCAAAGAGCCGGTTGATCCAATTAAAGAAAGAGAAGCTGGAATACTGTCCTGGAGAGCACGAGTACGGACTGTTCCCAGCCCCCATTCATGTCGGTGAGTGCTCCGGAGAGACAATACGTTGCTTAGCAGAAATGGCATTTCTTGAGTTCGGATGAAGTGTTTTCGTGTTCCTATTATTTCTGCATCTCCGATGGGGTCGAGCTCTTTCTTTACCGTTTAATTTATCCTCACTCTGAAGAATTCTGCAAATTCTTTGCTCTCTGGGAGTCACAATGACATACATCTTTCTTACTCAAGTTTCAGTAATAGAAAACACTACGTCTGTAGCATTTGATCCCGAGTATGTCACCTGGGAAAGCCCAGCTGTTCACCGCTGGAGTCTCAGAGGTTTCCATGTTCAGAAAGATGTGATTATGGATACCTAATAATCACCGGGAGAGAGCCCACCGCTTTCCTAATCATTTATCCGCCTGCAAATTGAGCAGGGTTTATCCTTCTGTTCATTTTGGGAGGAAATGTCAAGGCTTTGTTTAGCATCGGGGTAACAGTACCTCCTGGGATCCTGCCGTTGGGCTTACCAGATCAGTAACCGGTACCTAGAAGTCATCCTGGGTCCCTCCCGCTCCCCCAGAGCTGCATCCAGTCTGCGCCCCCAAGTTCGGCTGTTGCCGTCCGTGCAGTCCATCCCGCTTGTCTGCAGGTCCCATTGTCACTCTGAGGTGCGTCCCCCACGTGACTTCAGCTCAGACTCCCGCAGCGGCCTTCTGACACCTGTGTCCGTTTCCATTCCTGCTCCCTCCACTTCTCTCCCCACGCAGTAAAAAAAGAAATCTTATAACTGAAACTAGATTATACTTAAAACCTTGCAGTGTCTTACTGTTAAACAATAACTTCCTTACTATAGCTTTTAAGAGTGACCTTGTCCCAGGGGCGCCTGGGTGGTTCAGTTGGTTAAACATCTGACTGGTGATTTTGGCTCAGGTCATGAGCTCAGGGGCCTGGGATCGAGCCCCTCATCCAGCTCTATACTCAGCAGGGAATCTGCTTTAGAATTCTCTCTCCCTCTGCCCCTCCCCGCCAATAAATAAACAAATATTTAAAAGGGAAAAAAAAAAGATGACCTGGTCCCTAACAACCCACCCCTCCCTGTCATCCCTGTCCCTCTGTTCCCGTTTCTTCCTAACCTGCCATGTACGGTCTCGCTGGTCTTCTCTCAGGTCCTAGAACAGACTAAGGCCTTCCCCACCAGCGCGCCAGTATATGTTTGTTATTCCCACTGCCTAAAAAACTGTTCTTACTCTCCCATGGTTGGCTTCTTGTCCTTTAAGGATGAGTTTAATGTCAGTATCCACTAAATGTCATTTTCTTTGAAATTGTTTTCCTGATTGTCACTCCAAAGAGGGCCCCTCCCTTTACTCTGTATCACAGCATCGTCTCCATTCCTTTCTGTAATCCGTGATTGCTCTGTTTCCTCGTTAGTTGTCTGTCTCCCTCATTAGATTGTAAGCTCAGGTGCAGGATCATTTGACTCTCTTACTCTTCTTCTATTTTCTAGTGCCTGGTTCATAATAGAAGTTTAACCAGTGCACATACAAATGAAAGAGGAGGAGGAGAACCCAGGATGACCTGTTGAATAGGCCGTGATGGGGCTGCCTCCTTATGCTGTAGATGTAGACCCTGTGCATTGCAGTGTTCTTTTAAAGGACGACTCCCGGTCCTCGTGACTGTGGGACTCTTCTCGGTGCTAGGATTATCGAATCCCCTTTTTCTCCCCAGAGGACCCAGCACCAGCAGTGTATTTAAAGGAGCGAGCATAGACGACACGTTCTGCAATAAGGATTAGTTTGCTTTAATTATTCTGTACTGGGTGGAAGGAGAATGGTTTAACTCCAACATGCAGTTCCAAGGTTTAGTTCTCTTACCTTAACGAAGGCAAGAGTAAGTTCCACATTCTCTGGGATTACTGCCAAGGCTCTTCTGAACGAGCGTTCTGTTACGTGATGTCATAGCCCAGAAGCGGGTTCTCGGCAGATTTAGCTGTTTCCTTGAATCTGACGATGACAAACAGGCTCAGAAAAGAAGTCATTTAAAAGACCCATTTAAAGGAAAACATGATCATTTTAGTCTTACTGGTTTTGTCCTGGCTGGGATCTAACCTAAGTCTTCGACTGAAGCTACCTGAGGGGATGAGAGTGGCGGCTCGTGCCAAGGAAGATGGGAAGGATAATAGGCCAGTGTTCCTCTCACGTCTCTGGTACAGATAGAGGTTAAGAGGTGCAGACTAGGAATCCCTAAATTTACGATAAAAATTTTATCTCCACATCCCCATTTTAATGTCACACTAAGACTGATTTGTACTTAGTGGTCTGCAAAGTGAGTAAATAATGGAAAAACCTATCCAAGTCTAGTGGGTCTTTTTCCCTCTGAAACAGGGTTAAAAATCAGGCTGTTGGAGGACAGATTTTTTTTTTTTTTCCTGGACAGTACTATTTTGTCATTCAAATAATATTTTATGATTAGGCTAGAAGTGAGCCAGTTATTCTGAACCGGTCTTTTCCAGTATCATGTAAGTAATGAGCATGACTTTGAGTCAGCCAGACCTGGGTTCATCTCTGTCTTTGCTGTATGAGTTATATGAATAAAGTAGTCATATAAATAAAGTAATAATGCATCTTACCACTGATAAGAGTCAGAATCAACAAACAAAATCATGTTTATTCTTAAACGTTTAACTAAGGAAATCAGGTTTATTTCATTAGAGAAGTGCATTTCAAGTAAAATTTTACTTTTCATAATACTTATCAAAATGTATATTGTGCCCTTAAACTTATAGCCAATTGATTTTTGATGAGAGTGCCATGACCGTCGAATGAGGAGACCATGGTGTTTCCAGCAGGTGGTTCTGTGGTAACTGGATATACACATACAAAAGGTTGAAGTTGGACCCTTGCCTCACACCATATAAAAACATGAACTCAAAATGGATCATCAGCCTAAATATAACAGCTAAAACCATAAAACCCTTGAAGAAAACATGGGAGGAAATCTTCATGACCTTGGATCGGGCAATAATTTCTCAGCTATAATACCAAAATCCTATGCAACAAAAGAAAAAGACAAATTGAACTTGGTCAGTATTTAAAACTTCTGTGCTTCAAAAAACACCCTCAGGAAAATGAAAAAACAATGCACAGAATGGAGAAATGTTTGCAAATTGTGTACCAAGAGACTTGTATCCAGAAACCCAGATGTATAAAGAACTGTTGAGACTCATTAATTTAAAGACAAATAATACAATTTAAGTGGGTAGATCATTTGAATAGACATTTCTCCAAAAGAGTCGTACCCATGGGGCGCCTGGGTGGCTCAGTGGGTTAAGCCGCTGCCTTCGGCTCAGGTCATGATCTCAGGGTCCTGGGATCGAGTCCCGCATCGGGCTCTCTGCTGAGCAGGGAACCTGCTTCCCTCCCTCTCTCTCTCTGCCTGCCTCTCCATCTACATGTGATCTCTGTCTGTCAAATAAATAAATAAAATCTTTAAAAAAAAAAAAAGAGTCATACCCATGGCCGATACACACGTGACAAAATGCTCAACGTCATTAGTCATTGTGGAAATGGCAATCAAAACAATGAGAGACCACCTCACACCTGCTAGGGTGGCTTTAATTAAAGGATTGGTGCACAATGTGAAGAAATTAGAAACCTCAGACATTGTTGTTGAGAATGTGAAGTGGTGTAACCCTCTTTGGGAAACATTTTGGCAGTTCGTCAAGAAGTTAAACAGGTAGTTACCATATGACCCGGCAGTTGTGCTGGTAAGCGTCTGCCCGATAGAACTGAAAACATCATGTCCCACAAACACTTACACAGAGATGTTCGTAACAGCAGCATTCATAGTAGCCAACAGGTGGAAGCAAGTTTTCCCACAGTGGATAAATGGATTAACAGATCGTGGTCTGTGCTCACAATGGGGTGCTCTTGGGCAGGAACAAGAAATGAGGTACTGAGGGTCACCAGGGGGCTCAGTCTGTTAAGCAGCTGCCTTTGGCTCAGGTCATGACCCCAAGGTCTTGGGATTGAGCCCCACGTCGAACTCCCTGCTCAGTGGACAGTGTGCTGCCCCTGCTTGTACTCTCTCTCTCTCTCTCCCTGTCAAATAAATAAAATCTTAAATTAAAAAAGAAATAAAGAAGTGAGGTACAGAGATAGGTAACAAAATGGGTGAAGTGTGAAAACGTTACTCTGGATAAGAGAGGGTAATCATGGGGCGCCTGGGTGGCTCAGTGGGTTAAATAAAGCCTCTGCCTTCGGCTCAGGTCATGGTCCCAGGGTCCTGGGATCGAGCCCCGCATTGGGCTCTCTGCTCAACGGGGAGCCTGCTTCCTCTTCTCTCTCTGCCTGTCTCCTCTGCCTGCTTGTGATCTCTGTCTGTCAAATAAATAAATAAAAATCTTTTAAAATATATTTAAAAAGAGAGAGAGAGGGTAATCACAAAATGCCATGTGCTTTATGATTCCTTTTTTCTTTTCTTTTTAAGATTTATTTTTTAAGTAATCTCTATACCCAGTGCGGGGCTCAAACTCACTACCCTGAGATCAAGAGTCATACTCTCCATCGACTGACCCAGCCAGGTGCCCCCGAATCTGGATTTTTTTTTTAACTAGGTCCCTACCTTTCTCATTTTAATAGAGAGGGTTTTGGTTTGTTTTGTTTTAAGATTTTATTTATTTGATAGAAGGCGAATGAGCACAAGCAGGGCAGCAGCAGGCAGAGGGTGCGTAAGAAGCAGGCTCCCCGCTGAGCAGTGAGCCCAACAAGGGGCTTGATCCCAGGACCCTGAGACCATGACCTGAGTTGAAGACAGACGCTTAATGACTGAGTTACCCACGCGCCCTGAGAAGGGTTTTTTTTAAAAATAGATTTTATTTATGACAACATTTTACTTGATGTATTATTTTTTAAGTAAGCTCTATGCCCATTGTGAGGCTTGAACTCAAGACCCTGAGATCAAGAAGAGTTAAACACTGCCGGCGCTCCTCTGGAGATTTATTTTAAGGTTGCAGTTCACACCGTCTTGGCGACTGGCACGTCCAAACTCTACAGGGCAGGCTGGAAGCGTGGAGACCCAGGGGAGGGTCAAGGAGTGGGAGGTCAGTCTGTTTTCTTACTAAGGCCTTTAGCTGTTTGGATGAATCCCACCCACATTATGGAGGGTAATCTGCTTGACTCACAATTTAGTCATTTAAATGTTAATTTCATCTAACGGTTAACCTTTACAGACACATCTAGAATTATGTTTGACCCGCTCTCTGTGTACTATAACTGAGCCAAGTTGATACAGAAAATTGATCATCACCAGAGCTCCGTGTACTAAAACCCACTGCATAGTATCCTTAAAAAGAATGTATTTTATGGTATGTGGATTATGCCTCAGAAAGCTGTTATCTTGAAAGTGTAGTTACATTGTTTTAATCAGGCATATGTTAAAATTATAGTGATTACCCAATGCAAAAGAAAAATTCTGATGCCTTGAGTCTTACACGGAAAGGTATTTTTTTCTTATTTAAATTCAGTTAATTAACATATAATGTATCATTAGTTTCAGTGGTAGAGGTCAGTGATACATCAGTCTTACTATCATACCCAGCGCTCATTACATCGCCTGCCTTCCTTAAGGCCCATCACCCAGCTACCCCACCCCTCACGGGTACTTTTAAATATGAATTGAAACACTTATGTGTGGATTAAGGGGATAGGTTCAATGAAAGAACTTTAAACATGAAAAAATATATAATACTGAGACAAAAACCTCAAAACCTTGGGCACTGAATTTGTAATGAGCATTCTTGATCGACATTTCACATCTGTTGTCCCAGTGTATTGCCAAAGATGACATCCTGTGTGACTCTCGGGGGAGAATTTGTACAGGCTTAGGCCTCATTTCCTCCCATTTTGCCCAGTGCGCTTTTCCCCTTTACTACGACTGCTTTGTGTCCTTTTGCTATAATGAAGTGCAGCTGAGTATGGCCACAGGCTGAGTCCTGTGAGTCAGCAACCCTGAAGGTGGCCTTGGGGGCCTGCACACCCCTGCGAGTGGAGCTCGGACGGCTTGCTCCCCGATCCCCGTCTTCCGGCTGGACGACCTGAGCAGCGTCGCCGCGCACGCTGCGTCTCCACGTCTTCGTGTGCCGCGCTTACTCCCAGCCTGGGCTGTGAGGATCAAGGAACATTTATGTTGCACTTGACACAAAGCGAATACCCTTTCCCCTTGATTTGCTGTAAGTGACAGTGAGAAGGGAAAAGCCATCCCACTCATTTCTAGAAAGCAGGTATCTGTAGAAAGGAGGAAATAATAAAGAGTGGAAGTCGATAAGATACTGAACAGACAGTAAGGAAACAAGTTTCAAAAAGCAACAGAATTGACAAGCTCTGGATGCGGCGAGCAGGAGCAGGTGAGAGGCCGCGCGAACTATCGCCCCGGTCCTGACGGTCCTGCGGTTATGAAGCGGCCGGTAAGGAGATGTTAGGAATAACTTTATGCCCATCCACTTAGCAATGTATATGAAATGGGTAAATCCCTTAAAAAATACAGCTTAACTAATTCAAAAAGAAATAGAATTTCAGAATGTCTGAATAGCCTGCATCATTTAAGGAAATTTAGTTCTTTATCAAATCCTACACGTAAAAAATGGCAGAACAAAATGGCTTCCCTTGTGAGCTGTTTCATCCCTGAGAAAAAATAACGCCAGCCTTACACAAAAGCTTCCAGAAAGTGGAGGACACTTCCCAGCTCACTCTGTGAGGCTAACATAATCCTGGTAAAGAACCTGACAAAAACTCAATGGGAAGAAACAGCTACGGAAGGAAGTTGAGCATAGACCGTGTAGACATACAGGCAGAAACTCTTGGAGGTAGAAGGGCATTTCCCCAGTCTCACAGAAGGCATCGGAAGTGAACATTACAGCTGGTGAAGTATGCAGTGTGTCCTCCTGAAATTGGAAAGAAGGTAAAAATGTCCACCCTCGCTGCTTCTGTCCGGCATTATTCTGGATATTGCAGCCGGCGCGGTAAGGCGGGAGATGAATAGGAGCCATAAAGTCCGGGAAGGAAGAAGTGAACCTGTTCTGCTCGCACATTACGTGATGATAAAATCCAGAGAAGTACCCCAAAACCTGTTACAGCCTTTTAGCAAAGTTACCGGAAACAAAATCAGTGTATAAGAATCAATTTGTAGTGTCACAAAACTAAACCTGCCCTTTCCGTACCAGCCAGCAAGGGCGGTCCTTGGTGTTTACCCAGAGAAGTTGAAAACTGTCCGTGTGATAAGCTGCGCCCGTGCGTTTCACAGCCACTTTGCTCGTGGCTCCCTAAACTCGGAAGCTACCGAGCTGTCCTTGTCGGCGAGCGGTGAACCAGCACAGCCAGGCGATGGGATGTTACCCACCACTACAACGAGATGAGCTCTCAAGCCCTGAAAAGACACTGAGCAACGTTAAAATCATTGTACTGCGTGAAAAAAGCCAGTGTGGAAAGGCTACATACAGTGTATGATTCCACTGTATGATGCTCTGGAAAAGCCAGAACCATGGAGACATTGATAATATCAGCGGCTGAGGGTAAAATAGGGATGGGTCCGCAGAGCACAGAGATTTTTATTTTTAGGTCAGTGACGCTATTCTGTATGATATAGTAGTTGGTTGGATACCTGTCGTTACTACATGTCTCCAAGCCATAGCATGCACAAGAGCGAGCCCTCACGTAAACTGTGACTTGGTGAGAGTGACGTGTCTGTGTGGTTCAGTAGCTGTTAACCAGCGTGCCGCTCTGGTCAGGGGTGTCGGTGACGGGGTGGCTGCGGTGTGTGGGGGCAGTGTGTATTTTGGAAATCTGTCAGTTGTTCAGTACCGCTTTGAATCTAAAACGGCTCTAAAATATAAAGTCTATTTAAAAAAAACTTAGTAGTGTAATAAAACTGAAGTAACTAGAAATAAATTTATCCAAACATAGGCAAAAACTTTATACTGAAAATTAAAACATTTATCAGGGTGATTAAAGAAGACCTAAGTACATGGAGAAATATGCCACATTTAGAGACGTTGTTACATTCCATGCAGTGTACCTTGTTACCAGCAGGCTCTTCTGTAAAAATGGATGAGCTGATTTTTCTGAAATTTATATGGAGAGGCAACAAACCTAGAACATTCAAAGTGATCTTAAAAAAATGTCTTCTTTTTGCCCCAAGACTTGCATTATCTGCCAGAGTAACTGTAAAGCAAGTTTAAACCTTAAATTAGCTTTAGAAGGGCATAGGTAGAGCACACAACTTTTGATCTCAGGGTCATGAGTTCAAGCCCCATATTAGGCATAGAGCCCTCTAAAAAAAAAAAAACAGTAATAATAATTCTTTTTTTTAATAAATAGGGGTCCTTGGGAGGCTCTGTTGGTTGGGCATCTGACTCTTGGTTTCAGCTCGGGTCATGAACTTGGGGTCTTGAAATTGAGCCCTATATCAGGCTCTGTGCTGAGTGGAGTCTGCTTGGGATTGTCTCTCTCCCCCTCCCTCTGCCCCCCCCGCCCCCTGCTCACGTGCTCTCTAATATAATAAAGTGACGTGCCAGTAGAACCAGTCTCTGGGACAGAGTAGATAGCCCGGAAGGAGACCCGCATGTTGTGGTCGTTGGATTTGCGCACGGGCACCAGAGCAACCGAGCAGGATGTGCTCCGGCCCGTGCAGCCAAGGTGATGTCCGGTGCAAGTGGCTCAGCTCCGACAGCGGCCTTGCGGCAGGGCTAGGCTGGGCCCGGCGCGGGTCGCAGACTGAGATGTAAATGCCAGAATTACGAAGTTTCTAGAAGAAAGCATAGGATATCTCCACAACCTGCGTGTAGTCAGAGGTTTCTTAGATGGGACACAGAAGGCAGTAGCTACAAAAGAAAGCACTGATAGATTATACCTTGACAAAATGGAGACGTGTTCAACAAAGACAGTATTATAAAAACAGAGCACAAATTGGGAGAAAATACTCCAACTGTATATATCGTGAATACATAAAGAACTGCTACAAATGAATTTTTTTAAGTTTATTTTTCGTTCTTTTATTTTTTTAAACACACAACCCAATTTTGAAGTGAAGATTTGAACACACTTTACCAAGAGAAATGTACACAGTGCCAATAAACATGTGAAAAATACCCACCCACCATAACTCATCAAAGAATTGCAAACGAAAGCTACCATGAGTTGGCATAACCACAACGTTTATAGACAACTGTGGGAGAGTAAGATGGCACCACTTTTTTTTAAAAGCCCTGGCAGGGGCACCTGGATGGCTCAGTGGGTTAAGCCTCTGCCTTCGGCTCAGGTCATGATCTCAGGATCCTGGGATCGAGCCCCGAGTTGGGCTCTCTGCTCAGTAGAAAGTCTACTTCTCCCTCTCCCTCTGCCCCTCCCCCCGCTCATGTTCTTTCTCTCAAATAAGTAAGTAGTATCTTTAAAAGAAAACTAAAGCTCTGGCAGCTTTTATAAGAGTAAATAAACCGGGGCGCCTGGGTGGCTCAGTGGGTTAAGCCTCTGCCTTCGGCTCAGGTCATGAT
>NW_022631154.1:1067020-1341890 GCF_010015895.1 Lontra canadensis | reverse complement strand
TGGGTGGCTCAGTGGGTTAAGCCTCTGCCTTCGGCTCAGGTCATGATCTCAGGGTCCTGGGATCGAGCACCACATCGGGCTCTCTGCTCAGCGAGGAGCCTGTTTCCTCCTCTCTCTCTGCCTGCCTCTCTGTCTACTTGTGATCTCTGTCTGTCAAATAAGTAAATAAAATCTTAAAAAAAAGAGAGAGAGAGACTCTAAAAAGTGGAGAGGAGAAGGCAGACCAACTAGGGACTGAAGGGACTGAGGGAACAAGTCCTTGGAGGTGTCCTCTCACCTCGTCATACTGAGGTAAAACTTTGAGGAGCCTGGCCACCTGGAAATGCTGCTGGGCTCAGAAAACACCCGTGAAGAAAACCCTGCTTTCTGCAGTGAGAAGTACGGAAGGAGTCAGCCTCGCAAGACAGGAAACTTTTAGACCATATCCTCCATCCTCTAGTTAGACATGGCAGAAAAAACTGTTACCCTCCCCACACTCATACCAGCAGGTGCCCAGTGGGAAGCCTTAGCTTCCCTCCCCAGTCGGCGGTAGTAAGTGTCCCACCGTGGTCCACCAGCCTATCTGATGACAGGGGAAGGCCACAGGAGTCAGACTTCAACCATCCTCCAGTAGTAACATGGCCCCTCCCACCATCCCCCAGCAGTACCGACCTACCAGCACTCGGGTCAGTGGAGGTCAAGTGGGGGCCTCCGAACTGGTAATCCCTGGACATCTGACTCCCTTCTCTTGCTGGAGCGGTTTTGGGAAAGGCCAGCCAAAATAGAAGGTTTATGTAAAATTCAGAACCTGGTAACATGATAAATGTCTAGGTTTAAAGTGAAAATTGTATGTCATACTAAGAACCAGGGAGATCTTAAATAAATTTTTCTTAAGATTTTATTAATTTGAGAGAGCAAGCCAAAGAAAGAGCGCAGGCATGAGCAGGGGCAGAGGGAGAGAGAGAAGCAGACTCCCCAAGGCGGGGCTCCATCCCAGGACCCCGGGACCATGACCTGAGCCGAAGGCAGACACTCAACCCACTGAGCCACCAGGTGCCCCTTAAACTGAACTTCAAAAGGCAATCAGTACATGCCAACATCAGGAGGTTAGAACCACCCAAAAAAGATTTTAAAGCATTTAGATTTTTCTTTTTTTTAGGATTTTATTTGTTTATTTGACAGAGATCACAAGTAGGCAGAGAGGCAGGCAGAGAGAGAGGGGGAAGCAGGCTCCCCGCCGAGCAGAGAGCCCGATGATGTGGGGCTTGATCCCAGGTCCCCGGGATCATGACCCGAGCCGAAGGCAGAGGCTTAACCCACTGAGCCACCAGGTGCCCCACATTTAGATTTCTTTTTTAAAAAACTATCCGCCCCCCCCCCCGCCACACACACACACACACTCCAGCAAGAAATAATGAATATGCTTGAAACGTGGAAACAACAAAGCCTCAGCAAGGAGATGGAAAGAAAGACCAAGTCGGAATTTTAGAATTGGAAAATGCAGCCAAGGCTTCGGGGCGCTCTCAGCAGCAAGATGAAGGAGAAGGAGGAAGAGCTCAGTCCCGTCTGAGTGGAAGAGAACGTAGACCTGAGAAAGACAAGAGCCCGAGGGTTCCCGGCCACAGGCGAGTCTGTCCTCAGCGTCCAGAAGCGGAGGGAGCACGGAGATGAGCTCGGCTGGGTGAGCAATGGCTGAGGACTTGCAGGTTCGGCGGCAGACACGAAGCTCCATGGACTCCATGGACGTCGACGACGGAGCCCAGCAGGACGCACTCGAGGACACCCCTGTGGGATGCACAGCCTCGTTCAAGCTCAGCCCGCCACAGACCCAGCCACTGTGAATCGGAGAGAAGTGGACCCTGCCCGTCAGCAGAGGGCAGTTCAGACGGTAGGGGAGACGGCAGAACGTTCTCCAAGTGCCGAAAGAGGACGTGTCTGGCCAGAATTGTAAACCCAGTGAAAGAATCCTTCAGGAATGAAATGGGAATCACAGCCTTCCTAGTTGAAGGAGAATGTCTAAGAAGTGTGTTGCCAGTAGACCTCCCCTGGGGTAAGGAAGGTCTAAACAGGAAAGAAATACCAGAGGGGACCGTGGACCGCCAGGAAAACAGAAGGAACAGTAAGTACATTTACGGGCACATGTGGTAGGCTTTCCTTCTCCTTTGGAGTCTCCCAAGTAACTCTTTAATAAATGAAGCACAAAATTTTAACACTGCTATATTTTTAAAAAACGTACTGAGTCACCCATTTAAACCATACAGTGTTTTTTGGTGCATTATGTCATTAATATTTTTAACTAGTCGTAAGATATGCGTAACTTAGAATTTGTATTTTCCATTTCCATTTCTCCGTGTAAGGCTCAGCAGCATTGAGCACGCTCACATTATTGTGCGACCACGACCCCATTCCTCTCCAGAATTTTTTCATCCCCCCAGAGCAAAACTCGGTGCCCCTTAAATGATAATTGCCCATTGCCCCAGCCTCTGGTAACTACTGTTCTTTTTATCCCTATGAATTCAACTATTTAGGCGCCTATTATGGTGGATTCGTTAACAATATTGTCAGTTGGGGTCTACCGTATTTCACTTAGCATAATGCCCTCGAGGTTCTGCTTCTGTGTTGTAGCAGGTGTGAAGCTTTCAGTCCTTTGTAAAGCTGCGTCTCTCCCGTGTACCCACGCTCCGTATTTTGTTTATCCCTTCGTCCGCCGACAGATTTCTCTGTTGTTTCCTCCTCCTTGCAGCTGTGAATAACGCTGCTGTGAACCTTGGTTTACAATTCTCTGTTGAGGACCCCGCGTTGTTCTTTTGTGTGTGTGCCCAGCAGTGGGGCCGCTGGCTCCCCCGGTGAGTCTCCGCTTGGTTTCGGGAACTGCTATGCTGTTCTCCACAGCAGCTGCTCCACCTTCACTGCCACCAGCCAGTCTCGCGAGCCGTGTCCCCACATCTTCAGTAACGCTCATCACTTTGTGTCACTTTTCCTAGTAGCCATCCCGGTGGGCGTGCAGCGGTGTCCCCTGTGGGTCTGATTTGCATTTCCCTAATAGTGACACTGAGCAGCTCTTCACGCGCTCTCGGCCACTCGTCTGTCTGCAGTGACGTGTGCTCGGGGCTTGTCCACTTTTGAATTGAGTTATCTGCTCTTGTTGCGCCTCAGGAGTTCCGCACGGGTCCCGGGTATCAATCGCTTATCGGCTATGTGATAAATAGACTGTATGACTTGGGCAGGGAAGCGCACAGAATGTGCAAACGCGGAAGCAAAGGGGATACATTTCATTACACCAACTGCGGCACAGAAGGGGGCGGCTCTAGTCATCAGGGTCGAATGTGGTTGTGGACGAAGCTCTGTTAAAGTTACAGATTTTCAAGTGGGGTTTAGAGGCAGGTGGGGGGCGCCCGGCTGGCTCAGTCAGTAGAGCGTGCGACTCTTGATCTTGGGGTCACGGGTTTGAGCCCCGTGTTGGATATAGACCTTACTTGGATAACTAAAACTTAAAAAGACAACTGAGGCAATGGTGTAAGTCGGTTGAGAGAATTCAGTTTCAGCTGAGAGAAACGGCGCGCGAGAATGTGAAAGCAGGAGGGAGCCGGTTGTATTTAAGAAACTGCCGGTACAGCCATTACGGAGAACGTGTGGAAGATCCTCAGAAAATGAAAAATTGGGTGATCATGTGGTCCAGCGGCTCCACTTCCGGGAACGTATCCAAAGGAAACGAAAGCACTAGCTCTGATGTCTGTCCCGCGCTCACAGCAGCATCGTCTACGGTCGGCAGCCGTGGAAGCCGCCGGACGGGTAGAGAAGAGGCAGCTCTGCGGGCGGTAGAGTGTTCCTGGGCTTTGTTTGAAAGGAGGGGAAGAGAGAAAAAAGAGAGAGTCTTGCCATTTGTGACAACATGGATGGACCTCAAGGGCATCATGTTCGGTGAAATAAGCCAAAGACAAATAGTTCGTAGTCCCACGTGTGTGTGGAATCGGAAAAACAAACTCAGAGAGGGCGCCTGGGGCGGGCGCCTGGCTGGCCTGGTCGGAGAGCACGCGAGCCTCGCTCTGGGGGTTGTGGGTTCGAACACCGTGGTAATGTAGAGATGACTTGAAAATACAATAATAACAAAGCAAAAATCTGTTGTAAAAGGGGGGGCTGGTGGTCAGCTTTGTGGTTACCAGAAGCAAGGGGCGTGAGGAGGGGTGACGGGAGAAAGACGGTCCGCAGTCGAAAGCCGCTGCACGCCAGGCCCACGCGGAGGCTGCGGGGCACAGCACGGTGACCACGGCGAGCCCCGCTGCGGCCCCGTCACGCTGCGCGCCGTAAGCGAGCCTCGTCCCCGGTGCGTGGACATCGCAGTGAGTCGGAGGGGAGAGGAGTTAGCTGGTGTGAAGGGGAAATTGTGCGTAGGAAGAGTTTAATTCGAGAAACAGTGGAGGCAGCGGGGATTAAGGGAGCACTTGTCCTGAAACAAACCTGCAGGGAAGGGTGATCTGCTGCTTTACAGGGTTGAGAGAAAACAGTGGGGACACGCCGCTGGCTCTGTCCCCAGGAGCAGGTGACGCGATCTCAGGGTTGTGAGTTGGAGCTCCACGTTGAGTGTAGAGCTTACCAAAAATTTTTTTAAATTTTCTTGAAGATTTTATTTGTTTACTTGCCAGATCACAAACAGGCAGAGAGAGGAGGAAGCAGGCTCCCCACCGAGCAGAGAGCCCGATGTGGGGCTCCATCCCAGGACCCTGAGATCATGACCTGAGCCAAAGGCAGAGGCACAACCCACTGAGCCATCCAGGTGCCCCAGAAATTTTTAAAATCTTAAGTAAATGAATAAATAAATGAGAACAGTTGGGGCCATTTGTCCAGGCTCATGCCATAGGATACATATTCACATTCATTCATCCGGAATTACTTGTTCGATACCTGCTTTTTGATCACTCAGTTTTCTAGATGTTTGGGACACACCAGTAAGCAGAGCAGGTGAATATCCTTGCTTCCGTGGGGCTGACAGTTTTGCACTGGGAAGAAAATCCCACTCTCCGTGTCCACTGGGTCGCAACTATGTTCCCTCAGGCTGACAAAACCAGAAGCTCAAGTCCTACTTGTGATTTGTTCAGTGAAACTTCAACAGTTTCCTCTAAGTATCCTTGATCATTATTTATAACCTCCTTAATGGCACACATTTCACTGATACACTATTCCTTTCAGTGAACTAGTGCTCCAGGCTTTCTCAGGGGGATTCCGGGACACTTTCACAGAGCAGCGAAGACAGACTGAGTGCTTGCTGTGGTCGGACGACGCTCCAAGTAAATCTTCCCCTGCCAGCTCGGGGCGCATGTGAACCCGGTGAGCTGTAGCTGAAGTCAGTCACTTTATTCTTGGTTTTAGAAAAGAAAAAAAAGCCAGTAGGGACGCCTGGGTGGCTCAGTCGGTTAAGCCTTCGGCTCGAGTCGGGTCATGATCCCAGGGTCCTGGGATGGAGCCCTGTGTCAGGCTCTCGGCTCAGCAAGTGGCCTGCTTCCCCCGACCACCGCCTGCCTCTCTGCCTACTTGTGATCTCTGCCAAATAAATAAATAAAATCTTCAAAAAAAAATTATAACTTACTGGCTTCTCCCTCACTTGTTTTATACCTTCTACAGAAAACACATTAGATACTGCTGGCAAAAAAAAAAAAAAAGGAGTCAATCTTTACATTAAGGGGTTTATCATATCTGCTGAGGATCAATTTTGTCTTTTTAAAAAATTGTATTTATATTGTTAAGAAACACTACATATTTGCAAAGCAATTGTTGTAGTAGAGAAGGGCATGAATTACAGATAAATCTTCCCCTACCAGAGATATAATAACTTAGTATATACCCTCTCAAACTTTTTCCTTTATAAATATCTGTCTTCCAACAATTTACTGTAAAATTTTTCAGTAAACAGAGGCCTCTGGGGCACCTGGGTGGCTCAGTCAGTTCAGTGGCCTACTTTTGGCTCCAGCTCCGGTTTTGATCTCAGGGTCCTGGGTACAAGCCCTGGGTTGGGCTCCACACCGGGTGTAGCGCCTACTTAAAAAACTTTAAAAATTAATAAGTAAAAAGTTGAAAACACTCTGTAGTGAATGTGCAGTATCCCATCACTAAATTTTGTCATTAGCATTTGACCTGGATTTATGTATCCGTCCATCTGTTAGTCCACCTGAGTTTGGGGGGCACGCCGCAGTAAATCGCAGACAATGATGCACCTCCCCTAAATATTTCAGCACTCATGTCAGAACCAAGGTCTCAGGGGCAGAGGGGGAAGGAGAAGGAGTCTCAAGCAGACTTCCCGCTGAGTGTGGAGCCTGGTGCAGGGCTCCATCCATGACCCCAAGTTCTTGACCTAAACCAAAACCAAGAGTTGGCTGCCCAACCAACTGAGCCACCAGGCCCCCAATTTTTTTTTTTTTTTAAGATTTATTTATCCGTTTGAAAGAGAGATTGAGCACAAGCATGGGGAGGGCCAGAGAGAAGGTAGAGAACCTCAAGATCCCGTGGGGCCAGTGAGAGACTTGCGACCGCACACCCCGCTGAGCCACCGAGGCGCCCCACGAAGAGCTCTTAAATGTTTCAAAGTGTTTTTTTCTTAATGAGCTCATGCCGTATTTTTTCTTTTTTTGCAACTTGGAGAATGTTTCCATTTGAGTACATGTGTACCTCGTTTTATCTCTCCAGTTGCGTATTCTTACGTGAACGTACCAGAGTTTGCTGACCTTTGACTTCGCATTGGTTCCGCTTCCTCTCAGCCGACTCTGCAGTCAGGCGTTCGGCTTTGCTTCCCTGTGCAGGAGACTCTGGGCTGCTACCAGCCGCAGACCTTGTCTCGTGTTACTCTGACTCACAAGTTACTTCTTCCGCGATATACCTGTAATCCATGCTCATGTGTCTTCAGATTTGTCAGATAAACTCATTACACATTATGTGTTAACATAAATAGCATATTTTTATGAGAAATAACTTTTCCAAAGAAAAATTCCATGTGGAAAGTGACTTTATTTTCTATTTTTGCAAATTTCATTGATGTCTAGTTTAATATAAGTCAACTGAATTTTCTGATCCATTTTTGCAGTCTCTTATGATGTACTTTGGCTTAAGTACATGAAGAAATCTGTCTCCGTGTAGGTAATAAATAAGTTATAAAGGATAGGAGTATTTTAATAATTCAGATAATTCTTCTTGGACACTCTAGCAAAATATAAATGTAATAGTTCCTTAGAGGTGAGTTGCAACGTAGAATATGAAATCGGTTAACTTTTTGTTTTCTGTTCCATTAAAGTCCATTGGTCTCTCTTGGAATGTAAATGGATTCTCTACCCAGCTGTGATTTTACCACTTCACGTGGGTCATTAAGAAATTCCGGCTCCCTGAACTGTGTTGCTCTTCCACTCCCTGTGTGCGTCCAGAACCGTTCGCATCTGTCAGTCCTCCCGCTCGCTTTATGAGGAGAGGTGAAGGACTGGAAAACTGAAGATTCTCGTGCTTGGTCACAAGTTTTCCAGATCTCCAGTATTCACTTCAAACTCAGTTGTATCACTGGAGACAGATACGTTCCGTTGTTTCTTGAAGTAACAAGCGCACTTCGCTCGTCCTCACGCTCTAAGTCCGAATAACGTAGTCACTCGGTTGTGCTTTCACGGACACGGCGCACGTTCCGGGGAAGAAGCTTGTCCAGCTCGCGTGTGCGCAGGCGCGTGCTGGACTCGGCCGCCGAGGGTGCGGCCCGGGTGCTGTCCGCATCCTTCCGTGGCGCCTTGCAGAATAGCAGCATTTTTGGCTTGTGGGTCAAGACTTAACACATTAATTTTTGAGACACTGGCATGGTTCATGTCCATTAGTTCCATTCTTCTGGTACAGCGTTCCGCTTGCCTTGATTCCTGCTAAGATGCCCGCATTCTTACTCTCCATTGCTTTTACAGCATTGGGACAAACGTCAGGGTAGTGAAGTGCGTGGAACGCCTTAGTGATACCCGTATAGCAGTAGATGCATGGTACTTAGTAGTGGTGAGACAGTCTTTGCCCCTTGCATCCCTCGTACTCCCAGAGCATTGAGAACTGCTCGGCTAGAGTCGGTCAGTGACAGGGTGAAACCCGTAACAAGAAGTTTAGCTTCCTGGGAGGAGCGAGTTTACTAAAGGGCAGAAGGGTCAGAGAGTAAGGAAACTGAAGCGTCCTCTTCAAGGTAGAAGAGGGCTTTTGACTTTTACTAGTAGTACTTCTTGGGGGTGGGGGTTAACATCGTAAATTTGAATGTAAATACTTTTTTTTTTTTTTAATTTTATTTATTTATTTGACAGACAGAGATCACAAGTAGGCAGAGAGGCAGGCAGAGAGAGGGGGGAAGCAGGCTTCTTGCTGAGCAGAGAGCCCGAAGCGGAGCTCGATCCCAGGACCCTGAGATCATGACCTGAACCGAAGGCAGAGGCTTAACCCACTGAGCCACCCAGGTGCCCCGAATGTAAATACTCTTGATTTATTTAAATTCAGGGACTCCTGTTTTAGAAAATCTTATACTTCCCGTTTTTACAGACAGTCTCATAGTATGTATAATAATGTTGGAGAACACTGCCAGATGCTGTAGTTAATAATTTTAATACTCCAACAATTCTTAGTTTTAGTTGGCTTCATAATGACCTGTGTATTTTTTGGTAGTAAGTTTGCCGTGGTCGTTGTTTTATGTAGGCTGCTATCAAAACATCCCTTTAGCGTTTACCACCTGGAGCACAATGGAGTAGAGTAGCTAAAATTAATTAAACTGGTGATGGAAAAGTCCCTAAAATTAAAAATTAAATCTTTATTTTTCTAGTCAGTGCATATTAGATCTTGTGGCTGTTTGACCCTTTGTGTAAATAGATACTGAAATTGATAGTATTTCTTTGTTTCAGGAAAGTATCTGAGGCAAAAGAGAATTGACTTCCAGCTCCCCTATGACATCCTTTGGCAGTGGAAGCACAACCAGGTACAGGGCCGGCCTCCCTCCCAGGCTGCCTTCTCGGGGGTGGGTGGAAGGGCGTGCCAGCCTCGCTCCGCCTCCGGGTTACGCTCAGTGCTCGGTGCTCTCATCTTAGGAAGTATCCAGACTGCCCTGTGAAGGTTAGAGACGAAGAAAAACGAATTTGCATCCATATCTAATGTGACCTCTTTGCCTTTACTCATACTTCAGAATAGCAGTGAGGGTCTGCTTTCCTGGGCAACTTCTCTTCTGGTCTGCACTTGCTCTGGTAGCAGAGCTCCGTGCTGTGAGGTTCCTGTCGGATGTCCGTCCCAGGAGGGTTTAGGTGCGCTGCCAGCAGCACTAAGAAATGTCAGGCTTTATTTTTGTTGGCTCCTTCCCATCGGTTTGGAATTTATTTTTCACATACAAAGGAGATTCTCCTACCAAAGGAAACAGGAAAAATGTTTAACATGCATACACTTTTAAAAGATCTTTATGTTGGGAACTAAAAATGGGAAGGTGCTGTTTTTCTCTGCTTCTTCCCTAATGGAAAAGTTTCCCCTGGCAATTTTTGTAGTTAGCCGTAGGCCCAGGCCTCATGTTGAGAACAAGCATCAGGAAATAGAAGTTGTCATACAAAGGAGGTGAACAGGCTCCTGACCTTTGCCAAAATTCCACCAGAGTTAATTTTGGAAAGCCAGAAGCAGAGGACATTCCCCTCTGCATTCACTTCTCTGGGTGGCCTCTCTTGAATTCTAAGAGGAGCAGTTTGTTAGATATCTGTCTCCAAGTTCATGACCGTGAAGGAGACAGTGCTCTGACGGTCCTGCTGAGAAATGGAGTTGGGCTGTTTTTTGCAGGTTAATACACCCTCACCGAGACCACAGTGCTGCCTTCGTTCGTCCTGCCTCTTACTGGACAACACTGGCCAGCTGATCACCCCTGTTCTAATACCTTCCTTTTTTCCTTTTTTTTTTTCTCTGAATGCCTTCTTAATTGCAATGAGAGCTTCCTTTCCTGCCTTCCCTCTCCCCTGTATTCAGTAAATTAATTGCCTTAATTAAAATGTGAAAAGTGTTTTTCTGGAATACCCGTACTGAAAAGGCCAGGGTACTCATCTTTTTAACTTCATGTGCTAGCCAGACCATCTCAACAAGCCTTTGAGTGTTTTCCTTTCTTTTCATAGACACAAACTGAGTCTTAATGTATCCAAAAGAGTAGCCTCATCCTGCAGGGTCATTTCCCCGCAGGCTGGTTTGCGTGTGCGCCCGGCCACAGCGCGCACGTATTCCCGGGAAGCTCTTCCACATTCCTTCTCTTGTTGAATCTGTTTCTCTTGTCCTGATCCAGTAAGTCACTTCTTATTTCAGGGTAAAAAGTGAAAGCACCGAGAATTTCCCTCAAGTGTATCCAACCCAGAAAATCTTTCTTATAAATATTCCCATACGAGCAGAGCACGTGAATAATTTCTTATATTTTTAGTGATTGATGCTGCTGTCTGGTATTTGAAGTTAAATGCTATATCTAGATTTTTCTTTTTTTTTTCTTCTAGCTGTACAAAAAGCCAGATGTCCCACTATATAAAAAAATCCGTTCAAGTGAGTAACTTGAGAGCTATTTTTTTCTGCCTTCATATCATCGGTGTTCTTCTTAGCCTAGCACTTAAAAAATTATCCTCTATGTTCACAAATTACTCTTTGCTGTCTTCTCTCAAGATGTCTACGTTGATGTCAAGCCCCTTTCTGGTTACGAGGCCACCACCTGTAACTGTAAGAAGCCAGAGGATGACACCGGGAAGGGCTGTGTGGACGACTGCCTCAATAGGTACTGTACTAAAGTGACTTCTCTGAAAGCACGGGCTTCAGGGTAGATGACACTTCATTTGGAGGGAAAAGTTAAGCTCTTTTATTTCCTCTCTTGAAGTTGCACAAAGCTATATAAAACCTAATTGATGTGTCTTGGGCTGGTTCGGCAAAGTACCATAGACCTGGTGGCTTAAACAGCAGAAATTTATTTCTCACAGTCCAGGAGACTGGGAAGTCCAAGGTCAAGATGCAAGTATTTGGTGTCTGATGAGGACCTGGCTTACAGACAGCCACTTTCACCTTGTGTGTTCACATGGCTTTTCCTGAGCACATGCTTATGGAGAAAGAGCTCTCCGTTCCTCTTCCTGTAGGGACACTAATTCCTTCGTGCAGTTCCCATCCTCACACCCTCATACAAGCCAGCTGCCCTCCCAAAGGCTCTGCCTCCAAATTGCCATTACACTGGGGGCTAGGGCTTCAGCTCTTCATTCTGGGGAGACACAAGCATTCAGCCCACGACATAAAGTATTCAGGAAATTTTAGAAAATTTCCTAGATCTCCGTACGTGGTAACCATAACCAGGGAGCAAGGTAGGATGGTGACGGTGAGGAGGAAGAAAGGCATGATGTACTCTGAGGGAAGACCGGGCTGATGAGCCGCTCACATATGCACACAGGTGCACATGCGCTGACTGGGCCGGTGGCTCTGATGAAAGGTGTCCGTGCTGTCGCCAGAGAATGAAGGTATGGGGTCTGGCTAGTTTGGCGATCAAAACTATTATTTTACTTTGGGGCCATTGAGTTCTAAATGACATGGAGATTTCAAAATGGAAATGTCTGATAGAGACCCAAGAATGGAGATCTAGTTTGATGGGTTTTAGTTACATGTGCAAATTTATAGTAAAAAAGAACCGGTGAACTTGACATCAATAATTCCTCTTCTGGATAGTTTTCCTGGCCAAAGACGACTGCTTCCCCAGCGTCTGGTCGGCTGTCCTGGGGGCTGCGGGCATCCATGTTTTAAGACCTCCTGTAACAGCGCGCCAGCTGGAGCGTCCTGCTCACCGCGTCGTCGGCTCGTCACGCCTTGCACACGCACGTGCGGTTGCAGGGTCACAGCTGCCGGCCTGGTCTGTGCTGTGCGCTAATTGTTCTTTACTCACAGACGTTTTATATGTATGCTTTTTTCCTTTTCTGGTCTTTTTTTCTCTTTTTATGTATATACACACTTTTATGTGTATATGTGTATTATGTGTATCAGTGCGGTCCACAAGCTCACCGTTGTTAGTTCTCTTACCTTCTGTGGGTTGACATGCCCAGTTCGCCGTCCCCCTGTGCCTCGTCATTCCAGTTATTCCCAAGGTTTTCTATTAAAAAGTGCGCTACTGTGAAACTGTATAGATTCCTTTTTTTTTTTTTTTTTTTACCCCTTAAGGTGTATTCTGAGAAGAATTGTCTGTACAGACTACATGAACATCTGTGTCAGTCTTACTATATTTCGGACTGACTATATACTGTATACTTACTATGCCCAGTAGCTCTCATGAATTAGTCCGTTAATTTGCAGGATTGCCACCGTGATGTGAATATACTTACTTCCCTGTAGTTCACCTCCTTTAGGCAGTCACATCTAACTTCATTTTTGGTGCTTTAATATTTCATTGGTTTAGTGTTTGGGACTATCATATGTCTTTAAAATTGCTTAAATTTGCATTCCTTTCTATGCTAACATTACTGTTTTTTTATATGATATTGTATTGTCTACGAAATTGCCATGATATAGCTGCCATCACATTGGTGAGTTCTTCTCTTTTTCCCAGTAGTCTAATGAGATAGGTAATAGTTTTATATTTTATAAATGAAGGATTTTAGAGTTTGGATAGTAAGTTGCCCATATTATATACAGCACTTAACTAACAAACAGAATTTGAACCCATGTGTGTTTGATTCAAAACTCATGTTCTTTCCACTGTATATACTGCTTATTGCGTAAGTCGTTAGTCTTTTAACGACATGAAACTGAAATCTGAATGTCTGCATTTCCACAATTACATTGGTCATCTTACGTCATTTTTTATATAAAGAGTTTTATTTATTTATTTGACAGAAATCACAAGTAGGCAGAGAGTGAGAGGGAAGCAGGCTCCCCACTGAGCAGAGAGCCCGATGCAGGGCTCGATCCCAGGACCCTGAGACCATGACCTGAGCTGAAGGCAGAGGTTTTACCCACGGAACCACCCAGGCACCCCTGTGTTGCCTTTCTTTTTAAAAAAAAAAAAAAAAGTCAAATCCGGTGCTGCCGACTTTGAGACTCTGAACCCTACATCCGTACATATTCATGCGTCTAATGAAAGGGGAAGATGCACAAATACCTAAGAAAAATGAAAATATATTATCTAGTGGATGCTTCCATATATATTTAAAAGTAACCCACATAAAAATTTAGTTAAATGGAGCTACCTGAAATGTCTTTCCTGTCTTAGTAGTCAAGGCATTGTAAATATTTGTAGGGAAAAACTCAAAGATCTGTAAGATTCAGTTTTATGTCTACGTAAGGCTCATGTAGCCCAAAGGAAACTGAAATTCAGGATGGTCTTAAAAACAAGTAATGGGTTTTTATAAGATGTTTTTAGAACATGGCCTCCTCTCTTCTAAACACCTAGGAATCATCAGCGTTGTTTATAAATTCTATAAGACCTTCCTTGCTTAATACTTCTGTCTGTATGCCATCCATATCGAGCCCATTACTGCTCCAGAACATTCCACGTTCCCTAGAGCAGAGTCTCATAATTCGTTTCAAGCTGCTTTTCAACCCTGTGTCCATTTGTTCACAGCACGTACAGAGCCACCCTCTCAGCGTTCACAACAACACACATGTTGTATAACAAAGCCAAATACTTAAGGGGAGATAAAGGGGTATTGCCCAGGAAGCCTTGTAATGCCACCGGAAGCGGTGACTCCTGAGTTTACAAGCCACAGACTGAACGTCAGGGTCCCTGGCTAACCCGTGGGGGCCCTGTGTGAGCGCCTTTGCTGAGTGCAGTTTACTTCCACTTGTCCCCACAGGGAGCATCTCCAGGACCCTTCAGCTTTTGCTACAGAAGAGCGGGAGGCCTTCAAATTCTTGGTCCCCAAAAGTAGGGAGGGTCCTCTCCCATGCTTCTAAGGCTCACTTCTTCCTGACCTGGCACGATTTCTAGTAGGACTATTTTTCATGTGAAAACCCGCCTCTACTCACGGGAGATGGTCTGACCTCCGTAGCTATTAAGTCAGTCTCACTAGTACACTTGCCAGTGACTCTTAAACATAAAATCTCACCAGGTGAGGAAAAGAGCTTTCTGATCTAGGTCTGCATCTGGAAGGAGAATTCTCTCGTCTTACACTGAACGGCATTCTGTAGCTAAAGTGAGTGGCACTGTAGTGGCCGGCCGGTTAGCTCAGTGGGCTCGAGCCTGCCGCTGCTGAAGTTAATGGCAGTTTGTGCTGTAATCAGTCATGATTACATAGTCATGGTCTGCAGCACGTGCTTTCACATTGTGATCCGTTTGCAGTTTTGTTTTCCAGACACGATAACTAGAATATGTTCTACTTTTTACGTAAAGGGCTTATCTTTTTTTGTTTTTTTGTTTTTTAAGATTTTATTTATTTGTTTGTTTGAGAGAGACAGAGATAGCGAGAGAGAACACAAATTGGAACGAGAGAGGGAAGCAGGCTCCTTGAGGGAGCCCGATGCGGGGCTCGATCCCAAGACCCTGGGATCATGACCTGGGGCTAAGGCAGCTGCTTAACTGACTGAGCCACCCAGGCGCCCCCAAGGGCTTATCTTGATAATTGAAACGAATGGAATATATTTCAGTGCCTTCAATGGAAACCACAAATTTTCAACAACCTCTAAATGAGTGTTCTCCAGCAGAAATTTTTTAAAATTGATTTTAAAATCTCTTTCATCTCAGCACTCTGTTACATTGTAGTTCTTTTATCCACATAAAGCTTATTGTTTTGTGTGTTTTAAGGTATGATGAAAATTCAGGTGGGGTATTGTCAAGAGGGGTTACAGTTGAAACTGTGGGCATGAACAAGCCTTCCTCTTTTTTTTTTATTTAAATCCAATTAATTAAATGTAGTGTCTTACTAGTTTCAGAGGCAGAGTTCAGTGATTCGTCGGTCGCATGTGACACCCAGTGCTCATTACGTCTTTCATGTCCATCACCCAGTTACCCCAGCCCCCCATCCTCTGCGAATGAGCCTTCTAAAGATGGGAGGAACAGGAATGTGCCATGGAAGGGAGAGAGGGAAAAAAGGATTTCTGGGTTTTTTCCAAAAAAAAAAAAAAAAAAGAAGAAGAAGAAGAAGAATTCGTTATTGGAAAGGTGGGAAATCCATTATCATAAAAGATGAAGGAGGAGAGCATTTTCAGGTTTGGTGTTCAGTCGTATTCATTGAGCAAAGAATTCATTCAAAGAATGAAAAAAGGTAGTGAATTTGGCAGTAATGTAGTGTCTTTCTCACAAGTTCAGCTTAGTGTCTTGAATTAAATAATCTGGTAGGAGTTTTCTCTGTTTACTGCTAATTTATGTGATTTGACACTGTTTCCTGACCTTTAGAAAAGGATAATGTTTATTTGAAGAATGGCTATGAAAGTACTTTATATTATAAAATGTTAAATGCTTTCTCAACAAGATTTGTAAGTTACGATATGGATGTGTGTGTGTTATATAAACTATAATGTGATATTCTGATCTACCACTATATTCTTGACCTCCTTTGTTTAATTATGTTCAGCAGCCTTACTGTGATTTTATTTTATTTTTTTTTAGTTTTTTTTTTTTTAAGATTTTATTTATTTATTTGACAGAGAGAGATCACAAGTAGACAGAGAGGCAGGCAGAAAGAGAGGGAAGCAGGGTCCCCGCTGAGCAGAGAGCCTGATGCGGGACTCGATCCCAGGACCCTGAGATCATGACCTGAGCCGAAGGCAGCAGCTTAACCCACTGAGCCACCCAGGCGCCCCCTTACTGTGATTTTAAACCAAACACCAAAACTTAATGGCTTCTCTGAAAGATCAAGAAATACAAAAAAAAAGAAAGCAGTTAGAAGACGTGTGCATACCAACTTTTCTCTACTATATTGAGAATTTTTTGCTTGTTAATTCTCTAGAGGTTATAAGTTCAGCTAGTAACAGAGATTGGAAATGTTGTTTCCAGTATGGAGAGGTCATTTACACTAATGAAATGTAAAAATCTTTTTTTTTTCTTTTTTAAGGTTTTATTTATTTATTTGACAGAGGCACAGCAAGAGAGGGAACACAAGCAGGGGGAGTGGGAGAGGGAGAAGCCCACTTCCCGTCGAGCAGGGAGCCCAGTGCGGGGCTCCATCCCAGGACCCTGGGATCATGACCTGAGCTGAAGGCAGACACTTAATGACTGAGCCACCCAGGCAGGCACCCCCATGAAATGTAAAATTCTTATAAAACCACAACAGTGCGGGGGCACCTGGATGGCTTACTTAGGCTAAGTGTCTGCCTTCAGCTCGGGTCACGATCCTAGGGTCCTGGGATGAAGCCCCGCATCGGGCTCTCTGCTCATTGGGGAGCCTGCTTCCCCCCACCACCTGCTTCTGCCTATTTGTGATCTCTGTCAAATAAATAAAATCTTTTCTAAAAAAGTACTAAAATGTATACTTAAAAATATTTATAGTGTAAAGTTTATGTGTCATTTTACCACAATTTCAAAAGAAAAAAAAATCTGTAAATGCCCATCAGCTACTTCAAAATACGAATGCTATGTAATCTTCAAATTATTAATTCCTCTGTGGGTTGTAGTTTTATTAGAGTTTTATTCTTAGCACAGAGTTAAATAGGATAGTTGTTTATCCAGGATGCTTAGTGGGCAGTTAGCTAATAATGTATTCAGCACTTGGAAATTTTCAGTATTATTCAGAAGTTTTGAAGTTGTGCACTCTTCACCCTTGTGAACATTGTTAACCCATCCAACCTTGATAAAATAAAAATTTAATGTATTTTAAAAGTTCCTGTAAAACAAAAATGGGTTCATGAAGGCATATATAATATTAATTGGCATACAATTGTCTCTTTTCTTTCTAGAATGATCTTTGCCGAGTGTTCCCCCAACACTTGCCCCTGTGGTGAGCAGTGCTGTAACCAGAGGATACAGAGGCATGAGTGGGTGCAGTGTCTAGAACGATTTCGAGCTGAGGAAAAAGGTTGGGGAATAAGAACCAAAGAACCCCTGAAAGCTGGGCAGTTCATCATCGAATACCTAGGGGAGGTTGTCAGCGAACAGGAGTTCAGGTACAGTGATGAATGATGATCCTGCAGTAAAATGGCAGAGGTACCAGATTAGAGTGTAAAGTGGAGATTTCAAGTTTACTTTGAACTTAATCATTAATTGACTTTCACATCTTCCTCTCCTCTTTAGGAACAGGATGATCGAGCAGTATCATAATCACAGTGACCACTACTGCCTGAACCTGGATAGTGGGATGGTGATCGACAGTTACCGGATGGGGAACGAGGCCCGATTCATCAACCACAGCTGCAACCCAAACTGTGAAATGCAGAAATGGTAAGGCAGCAGGGGAAGGCGAAGTCACAAATCCTAAGAGAGCAGAAGGCATTGAGGGTATCAAGAGATGAGTCTGCCTTCAGGGTGCGTCTGCTTTCACAGCACCTCCCGCGGCTCTCCCCAGGCAGAGCTGCTGCTGCTCTTTCTTCTCTTCATCCTAACTCCTCCCAGAAGAATATAGCAGCATATATGGTGACATAATAACAGTGATACCTAAGACTTAGCGACTGCTCACTGTGTGCCCGGCTCTGTGTTATATGCTCTTCTCCTGTGAGGTCACTCAGCATATTTATTACCTGCCCACTGGCTTTGTCACAGTAAAATAGGTAAGAGTCTAACTGAAAAGCAAAAAATTACATCTAAAAAACAATTGAAAAGGGGCGCCTGGGTGGCTCAGTGGGATAAGGCCTCTGCCTTTGGCTCAGGTCATGGTCTCGGGGTCCTGGGATCGAGCCCCACATCGGGCTCTCTGCTCAGCGGGGAGCCTGCTTCCCCCTCTCTCTCTCTCTCTCTCTCTGCCTCTCTGCCTACTTGTGATCTCTGTCAAGTAAATAAAATCTTAAAAAATAAAATAAAATAAAAATAAAAAACAGTTGAAAAAAGATACTAGGAGAAGATTCTGGGAAGATGGTGGAGTAGGAAGCATCAGGAGTCTGTCTCCCCTTAGATAGTTCCACTGGCAGAATCTGTCTGCTGGAATAATTTTGGAGTCTGTGGAAGGCTTGCAACCGCTAGGGGAGGCCCGAGATGGTAAATCGCCTTCCTTTTAGTCAGTTCAGTCAACTTCAACTCTTAGAACGGTAGCAACTCCCATGCCTACCCCCAGCCACATGGAAAGTAGCTCTGCATGCATTCCAGCAGCTTGCACACAGATTGCAGATGCTAGGATGGGTAAGGAGGACCCTGTCCTCTAAAAATGGGGAGTCTGGGCTCTGATTGCTGCTTCTGATCACAGACGTGCAGACAAAGATGAGCAGCCATTGTGGTGGCCCCTCCCACCATCGTGGTGGCCCCTCTCCTGCCCCATGAAGTGACTTCCAGGAGACTTGAAGAGCCAGGGCCCTATTTTCTCCCCTTCATTTTTCACTTTTTTTTTTTTTTTTTTTTTTTTTTTTACTTTTGTGGGCCAGATATTAAAGATTAGGGCATGTGAGCCTTGGGGAAGTTGGGAGAACCTTATTTCTAGACATACCACATTATTAGGTCCAAATTTGCAGTGTTCAAGGAAAAGTCACATGGAATACAAAGAAGCGGAAAACTGTGGCCCGTTCAAAAAAATACAATCCAAAACAGTCTGTCCCTAAAAAAGACTCAGTGGCAAATACGTTAGACAAAGACTTTATAAAACACAAATCTCCAGAGGTGCTCAAAGAACTGAGGAACGATATGGAGAAATTCATGACAATGATGTGTGAGCAAAATGGAAATGTCAGTAAAGAGATAGATAGCCTAAAAAGAAACCAAAAGAGGGCGCCTGGGTGGCTCAGTGGGTTAAGCCGCTGCCTTCGGCTCAGGTCATGATCTCAGGGTCCTGGGATCGAGTCCCGCATCGGGCTCTCTGCTCAGCAGGGAGCCTGCTTCCCTCTCTCTCTCTCTGCCTGCCTCTCTGTCTACTTGTGATCTCTGTCTGTCAAATAAATAAATAAAATCTTTTAAAAAAATTAAAAAATAAAAAAAAATAAAAATAAATAAATAAATAAAAAGAAACCAAAAGAATATTCTGAAAAGTACCATAATTGAAATGAAAAGTTCACAAGAGGGAGTCAGAGGCACATTTGAGCAGACTGAAGAAAGAAGCCATGAACTTCAAGATATGACAATGGAAATTCTCAAGTCTGAGGAACAGAAAGAAAAACCTTGAAGGAAAGGGAACTGACCCTAAGGGACCTCTGGGACACCATCCAGCTGACCAACATATGCATCGTGGGTGTCTGAGAAGGACCAAAGAGAAAGAGGCAGAGTGTTTGAAGAAATATTGGTTGAAAACTTCCTCAGTTTGCTGGACGCCGTGAACATGAATAAGCACAAAGCTCACTGAACTCCAAGTAAGGTGAACTCAGAGACACACAGCAGGAAACATAATCAAAATTCCCAGTGATAAAGAGCAGATCTTGAAAGGGGCATTAGACAAGCAAGTCATAACATACGATAACATCACGTGCAGATTTCTTACCAGAAATTTTGGAGGCCTGGGGTGCCTGGCTGGTTCAGTCACTGGAGCCTGTGACTCTTGATCTCGGGGTTATGGATTCAAGCTCCATGTGGGATACAGGGATTACTTAAAAGTAAAATCTTTAGGGCGCCTGCATGGCTCAGATGGTTAATAAAGGTAGAGGCATTTCACTCCCTGATTTCAAACTGTATTACGAAACTATAATAATCAAAACAGTATAGTATTGGCCTAAAAATGATACAAATTTAATAGAGAGCTCAGAAATAAACACATGCTTGTATGATCAATTAATTCACTTCAAAGGAGCCACAAATACATTGTACAGAACAAGAAGTCTAGTCAGGAAACTGTGTTGGGAAGACCGGACCCTGTCTACACCGTACACAGAAATCAAGCCAAGATGTACTAAGGACTTAAAAGTAGCACCTGAAACCATAAAATTCTTAGAAGAAACCGTGGGGGATAAGCTCCTTGACATCATTCTTGGTGAAGACTTTCCGGGGTTGACGCCAGAAGCAAAGGGCAACAAAAGCAGAACTAAGCAAGTAGGACGACGTCAGACTATAAAGTTCCTATGCAGCAAAGGAAGCAAAGGAAAACATCAACAAAATAAGGCAATCCACGGAATGGGAGAAAATATTTGCAATTCATAGATCTGATAAGTGGTGATACATGAAATAACTCCTACAACTCTTAGCAGCAAAGCACATCACTACCAAGTCTACAGTAATACTGAAGATGTCACTTCATTTTTTTTAAAGATTTTATTTATTTATTTGACAGAGAGATCACAAGCAGGCAGAGAGGCAGGCAGAGAGAGAGAGGAGGAGGCAGGCTCCCCACGGAGCAGAGAGCCCGATGCGGGGCTGGACCCCAGGACCCTGAGATCGTGACCTGAGCTGAAGGCAGAGGCTTAACCCACTGAACCACCCAGGCGCCCCAAAATACTGAAGTTTTTTTTTTTTTTAATTTATTTGACAGAGATCACAAGCAGGCAGAGAGGCAGGCAGAGAGAGAGGAGGAAGCAGTGTACAAATTTTTAATGTCACGGTGTATGTAGACCAAGGGTCAGCAGACTTTTGGGGTGCTCCAGTAAAAACTTACAAAAACGTGGGTGGGGTTTGCTATAGTTTGCCAACCACTAGCATAGACTAAAAATGCTTTCTGAATGGGAAGGGGGGAACCTGAATATATTAGAGAAATTTCCATTTGATAAGGATAGGATCCAAGCTAAACCTTGGTGTTTCTGACATTGGCAAGGAGGCAGCAGTGGAGCAAGAGAAGAAAATCTGTGGCATCAGACAGCCTGGATTTGAGTCCCCTGGTTATAAATGCAGCTTCCTTGCTGTGTGACTGAATAAACTGTCTAAGCCACAAATATTTCCTGTATAAAATAGGGATCAAAGTACCCGTCTCATCAGGCTGTTCTGAGGGCCAGTGCGCTCACTCGTTATCAGTACAACACAGTGATGAAGATTTTGAAGCCAGACTGCCTTGATCTGAAACTCAGTTTGATTCCTTCAGTTATTAGCTGTGTGACTTTGGATAAGTTACTTGACCTCTCTGTGCCTCAGCTTCCTCAGAAACTGGAGCTATAATACTACCTAATAATAGTGCCTTTTGGGGGTGGCTTAGTCAGTTAAGCCTCCGATTCTTAACCTCAGCTCAGGTCTTGATCTCAGGATCGTGAGTTCAAGCCCCGAGCTGGGATCCACATTGGGTGTGGAGCCTACTTTAAAAAAAAAAAAAAATGCCTTTTTTATACTGTTGTTGGAAGGATTGAATAAGTTAGTACAACAAGATGTTATAATTAATGTAACAATCACTCAGTGATTATAATTATTATTACATAAAGCATCTAGAATAGTATGTGATAAATTATCAATAAGTTACATAAAATAGAACCAAAGAGAGAAACTCATAAAAGAAGTAGACTTATCATCAGAGAGACGTTGAATAATACCAAGCAAGAAAAATTAAGACCCGTTCTGACTGACAGCATAGACCCTGTTTTCCAGAAAGCTGAGTGAGGGCTGTTAGTCCGGCAGTGTCACACAAGCTGGACGGCATAGAACACAGACACTGAAGGTACAGAGACTGGCCAGGAAACCCCAAGTAATTGAACAGATAAGCAAAGGCACATTTGAAGTCAGCGTACCATTTCAGGCAGGGTGTTAGGAATCTCTGCCTTCGGGGCGCCTGGGGGGCTCCGCTGGCTAAGCAGCCGCCTTCGGCTCAGGTCATGACCCTGGGTCCGGGGCTGGAGCCCCAAGTTTGGTTCCCTGCTCAGCATGGAGTCTGCTTCGCCCTCTTCCGCTGCCCCTGCCCCCTGCTCATGCACACACCCTCTGTCTTTCAAATAAATAAATAAAATCTTAAAAAAAAAAAAAGAATCTCTGCCTTTAACCCTCTCCTCCTCCGTAGGTCTGTCAATGGAGTATACCGGATTGGACTGTATGCTCTGAAGGACATGCCAGCTGGTACCGAGCTCACTTACGATTACAACTTCCATTCCTTTAATGTGGAAAAACAGGTAAGCATGAGCCGTTCGGGAGGGAGGCGGGACTTTGCCACCGCCCCCGCACACCACAGGCCTTAAACGTTACTGAGCAGAGCCGATGAGAAGGACGCTGGAGCCGGCGGGTTCCAGCCCACTCCCTAGGGCGCCGGCTCAGAACTCGGTAGAACGAGACTCTCCGTCATGTTGGTCTTCAGCCAGTCCTTGGCCTGCCTGGCGAAGAAGTTTTCCCAGAGTTTAATCTTTCCTTTCCATGGAGACACATTTCTGTTTACTTTACTCGGTCGCTTTACCTCTGTCTAAAGACTTCGCGACTGAAGCTCCCCGTCGGGCGTCCGGACGCTCGGGCGCGCAGCTGGCCTCGGCGGGGAGGCTGCCGGCCCAAAGCGCGGCTCTCCTTCCTTTCTAAGCAACTGTGTAAGTGCGGCTCCGAGAAGTGCCGAGGGATCATCGGGGGCAGGAGCCAGCGCGTGACCGGACTCGGCGGCGGTCGGAGCGGCCAGCCCGCGGCGGCGCCTAAGAAGTCCGGACGCTCGAGAGAGAAGAGGAAGTCGAAGCACAAGCTGAAGAAGAGGGTGAATAGCGGCCTCGTTCCGGCCCCGGGCAGCGCCGGCGGGCGCAGGGGCGGGCGGCCCGGGGGGTCTCAGCCGTCCCGGCGCCCTTCAAGGGCTCCCGATTGACCCCTCCTTTCCTGCGGTCCGGTCCCTGTGTTTTCCAGAGAGGCCACCCCGCTGAAGAACCCAGTGAAAACATGAACACCCCAACGAGACTGGCCCCCCAGATACAGATGAAGCCGATGTCTAACCGAGAGAGGTAAAAAGGAGGTTTTCTTGCCTTTGTGTGATTTGCTCGTCACCTTAAAAGTCATTAAACATCTGTACGGTTGAGTCGTTTCTTTGTGCAGGAGGTCAATAGCCAAGAATAGGGAGATGTAAATTTGGATGGGGGGGATACGTGTTTGTTTTCCCCAATTCCTAACTGAAATTTAGCATTTCCTTCAAATATGACCATAGGCAAAAAGTGTGTGTGTGTGTGTGTGTGTGTGTGTGTGTAGTATTTGCAGTTTCCGTGATTTTATCACCAATGTTCACAAAATATCACATGATTTCTACCTTGAAATTACTGTTGTTGTTAAACCTACCACTAGCCACTAGAACTTGTCATGTGTTAACAAATCAATGTTTAGGGGCGCCTGGGTGGCTCAGTGGGTTAAAGCCTCTGTCTTCAGCTCAGGTCATGATCCCAGGGTCCCGGGATCGAGCCCCACATCGGGCTCTCTGCTCAGCGGGGAGCCTGCTTCCCCCTCTCTCTCTGCCTGTCTCTCTGACTACTTGTGATCTGTCAAATAAATTTAAAAAAAAAAAAAGAAAAAATCAATATTTAGGGGCGCCTGGGTGGCTCAGTGGTTAAAGCGTCTGCCTTCGGCTCAAGTCATGATCCCAGAGTCCTGGGATCGAGCCCCACATCGGGCTCTCTGCTCAGCGGGGAGCCTGCTTCCCCCTCTCTCTGTCTGCCTCTCTGCCTGCTTGTGATCTCTGTCAAATAAATTAAAAAAAAAAAAAAAGAAAAAAAAATCAATATTTAGGGGCGCCTGGGTGGCTCAGTGGTTAAAGCGTCTGCCTTCGGCTCAAGTCATGATCCCAGGGTCCTGGGATCGAGCCTCACATCGGGCTCTCTGCTCAGCAGGGAGACTGCTTCCTCCTCTCTCTCTGTCTGCCTCTCTGCCTACTTGTGATCTGTCAAATAAATAAAAATCTTTAAAAAAAAAAATCAATGTTTACTTCTGTATCACGATTTCGGGGTTTTTTTTTAATATTCTGAAAACAATTTCAGTATATTTGATTTCTTTTTAACCCTGTGTATTAAAAATTAAAATTTTTAAATTAAATTTTTTTTTAAATACTTTAAAACTTTGTTCAGGGAAGGGTGACACAGGCTTCATCAGACTGCCAGATTTCCTGCTTTGTTGATAAATTATTAGAGCAGTAAACAGGGTCTGTAGTGACCATTTTCACTCTTCCCTGTACTCGGGTAAGAGTCGTCCGTGTCAGGAGTAAGCGAAGTAAATATGCATGTGCTGGGCTTCCCGGGTCCTGGGACATATCCTCCATCTTCCCTGGCCATCTTGCTCCAGTATCTTAGAAAGTTCATCAGCATTTGTAACTTCACTGTGGTCTTGGTCCCTTTTGTCCCATATCACTTGAGTCATAGAAATTTTAAACTGGAGGAAAACAGGGATGATCTAGTCCAGCAGGTTTCTGCTCCAGCTGCATATTTGCCTGGGAGCTGTCAGCACCTCCTGCCACCCAGGCTGCTCCGCATATCTCTTACCCCGGAATTTTCAGAGGTGGGATGGAAGCATTAGTAGTCTGTAAAGCTCCCCTGATGATTTCAGTGTGACCAGGTCAGGAACTATAAAATTGGTCGAAGTTTAATTTACTGAGGCCCACGGTTTGAGACTTACCCAGTGTCACATCTGTTTGTGTGTACACTGGGGTGGGGATCAAATTGTGGAATCATCACCTTGTGTGGGGTCCTTGAAGACAGACATAACTTACCATAAGCTTACAGGTCTGTGTGGGGGCACTGCATCACACAGGGTTTGCCCAGGCCATACCTGTCTCACGTGTCTCGGCCTTGATCTGCTGGTCCGGTCCTCCTTCCTACAGCTAGTCCTGAGCCCACGCTTCGTCTGGGCGACTTCAGTGAGAATTCGTGTACGTACTCGATAAATCACAGCCTTCGAGTCTGGCTGTTTCACTCGCCAGAGTTTCTGCAGCTTTTAAGTGGTATTTGCCAGATGCTTACAAATAGTCGAGGGGAATGTTTTATGTTATATGGAGGAAAAAAAAATGCAAAACTGAATTGTTTTCCCATATATAATATATAATTATTTTATAATATGTGGATTAACTGATAATTACTGGTTTATATCATCGTTAACAATGGTTCTGGGGCACCTGACTGGTTCAGCCAGTAGAGTGTGCAACTCTTGATCTCTGGGTTGTGAGTTCAAGCCCCACATTGGGTGTAGAGATTACTTAAAAATAAAATCTTCAGGGCACCTGGGTGGCTCAGTCCATCAAGCCTCTGCCTTCAGCTCAGGTCGTGATCCCAGAGTCCTGGGATCGAGCCCCATGTTGGGTTCTTTGCTCAGAGGGGCCTCTGCTTCTCCCTCTGCTTGTACACTCTCTCTCTCTCTCTCTCTCTCTCTCTCTGTGTGTCAAGTAAAATCTTTTTTTAAAAAAGTGGTTTACATAAAGTGGGCATGTAATAAATGCTTATTGAGTTAATGAATAAAAGACCTTCCTTCCTTCCAGGAACTTTGTGTTGAAGCATCATGTATTCTTGGTCCGAAACTGGGAGAAGATTCGGCAGAAACAAGAGGAAGTGAAGCACACCAGCGACAGCCTCCACTCTGCGTCGCTCTACAGCCGCTGGAACGGCATCTGCCGAGATGACGGGAACATCAAGTCCGGTACGGCCGGAAACGAGTGCACCTGTTGGTTCCGTAGTGTTGTCTCCCACTGCTTATTTTAGTTGCTTTCATTCTATTCAATGATTCGTTTTACTCTGGACCAAAAAAGCTAAGATCCCAGCGTACAGGCATCATTGAGCAATCACCTGTCCATCCCAGCCTCAGGTTCCTAGTCTGTGCTCGAGGGAGTAGGAAGAATCCCCTTCACCAGCTTCCCAAACACCACCTGTAGCCTGCAGCGTCCAGTCATGCAATCGCTTGTGGGCGCCCCGCGTCCCTTCCTACCTGGACTATAACTTGCACATGGGTAAATCGTGATGCTGCATGCGGGAGAAAATGACAGCAGCGTAAATTTGAAGACTTCTTCCCCCCACGTTCAGATGAGCACTGTGCGCACAGACCTCCAGGTTGCTGTTCTCTGAGCTTCTTGAGTGAATAATGTAACCGCTTTCCTGAGTACAGATCTGTTGTCCATTGGCCTGTCCAAGCGTCTTTTCTAAGCCAATAGAGTTCAAGAGCGCTCGCTCCTCATTGAATCTTTCCTCCCCCTCAAGAAGTAGAAGTGTTGTGCGTGGTGTATGAGGGGAGCTGCTTACTCTGTGCAAACTTGATCGATGCGGAAATTTGCCTCCGGTCCTGTCAGTAACTTGACTGGCGTGAAGTCTCCGAACTTACACCCCAGTTAGGTCTAGTCTCCTGTAATAACAAGTACTTCTGGAGTCTGGTACAGGTCAGGGCCTGCGCTCAATGCATGAAAAACATTCTCTCATTTAATCTGCGCAGATACCTCCTGAGGGGAGCACTACCGTTATTCCCCCTTGGCAGCCCAGAAGCTGAGACACAGAGAGCCTGAGTAACTTGCCCGAGATCCCGAGCTAGGAAGTAGCGAAGGCAGAATTCAAACACAGACTCACTTTGGGGCGCAGGCTGGCAGCCGCTGTACTACACAGCATTGGGTCAGAGATCGGGGCCTCAAACGTGCAGCTTCAGTCTCTGTGGTAAACTCCAGCGTTTCCACAGATTTCTTGAAAGAAGAGAGAGAGAACTCCACCATCACTAACTAATCTGCTTCATCACTTCAAGGAAAATAGAGCAAATGGCAAGAACCCATGGGGGAGGAGAAGGCCACATGGCGCTCTCTTTTCCTAGAACTGATTCTCACTGTGTCCTTGCAGACGTCTTCATGACCCAGTTCTCGGCCCTGCAGACGGCACGGTCGGTTCGCACAAGGCGGCTGGCAGCAGCGGAGGAAAACCTTGAGGTGGCGCGGGCAGCCCGCCTCGCCCAAATCTTCAAAGAGATCTGTGATGGCATCATCTCCTACAAAGGTGACCCCACTCACCCCAGAGGCTTTCTCCTCAGCTTTTCTGTAAAAATCCTGCCACTCACCCTCACCTGAGACCCCCAAGACCAAGAACAACTGACCGACCACTCAGGGCGAGGGGTTTTAGGAGGCTTTCTTCGTTCTTTCTTTCGTCAGCATAGAATGCATAGGACTGGCTTTAGTCTTCCGGGAGTGTTGATAGAATCTAAGTCCCTTGGGGGCGCCTGGGGCACTCAGTAGGTTAAGCCTCTGCCTTCGGCTCAGGTCATGGTCTCAGGGTCCTGGGATCGAGCCCCGCATCGGGCTCTCTGCTCAGCGGGGAGCCTGCTTCCCCCTCTCTCTCTGCCTGCCTCTCTGCCTGCTTGTGATCTCTCCCTCTGTCACATAAATAAATAAAGTCTTCAAAAAAAAAAGAATCTAAATCCTTTGATCTTCTATGTCAGTCTTCGGTATTTATTAGAATTTTATCAAAGCTAAGTACTGTATTTAGAAATCACATTTTTTAGCTATAGGACAGAAAGAACAGGTCTCTGTCTTGAATGTCATTTTCCTGAATGAGGCAGTGAATTAGTAATTCAAGGAAAAGGGTGTTATGAACATGTGATTTCAGTGTTTCTTAACCTCTTTTTTTTTTTTTTAAGTTTTTTGTTTGTTTTTAAGTAATCTCTACCCCCAATGTGGGGCTTGAACTTAAAACCCTGAGATCAAGAGTCGCATGCCCTACCGACTGAGCTTTTAATGCATTTTCATGCAAACATCGTTACCTCTCCTTTCCTCTTTCAAGACATCTTTAGAGTATGTGGTGGGGGTGATGGTGGGGAAGGAGAGTTTTTAATCTGGGGGAGGTAGTGTGGTAGTGTTTGCGACTTTCTGACCAGGAAATTTGGAGATGTTTAAAATGAGAGCTTTTAACAAATAACTGCAGCTTTTTGCCCTCAACTTTGCTCTCTCTCTCCCTCGATTCTGAATAATTTGGTTTCCCTTCCCTGTTCCTTTTCTGGCTACTACTTATCTCTATACCTCAGTGGCTCTTGGCAGTTTCGTTAACCTAAGGAGATAGAGAAGATAGGGGAACCAGCCTGTCCTAACGTGTAAAGGCTTGTGGCACCTGTTCTCTTTCCATTCCAAAAAAAGTCACCCCGCCCATGGCCAGCAGGGCCGTCTGATTTACTGTGAAGCTGCAGCCAGTACATCGACATGTCCCCATATTGTGGGCATGAAGTAATAGGCTTTTTCCCTCACTGTTGCTAGAAAGTAAAGTAGCCTGTGAAGGTTCCCCAAAAAATTAAAGATGAAAGGTCATGATCCCAATCCCCGACGGACCCCCTGCTCAGCCGGGAGCCAGCTTCTCCCTCTGCCTCCTCTGCTCCCCCTGCTTGTGCATTCACTCTCTCCCTGACAAATAATTTTTCCTTTTTTTAAATTAAAGATGGGGGGCACCTGAGTGGCCTAGTCAGTTGAGTGTCTAGCTCTCGAGTCCAGCTCACATGGTGACATTTTGATCTCTGACTTGTGAAATCAAGCTCTGAGTCAGCTGTGTGCTCAGCATGGAGTCCGTTGGGGGTTCTCTCTCCCTCTGTCCCGCCCCCGCCCTGACCCACCTTCATACTTACTTCCCTCTCTCTCGGATAAATAATACATCTTTTTTTTTTTTTTTAAGATTTTATCTATTTATTTGACAGAGAAAGCACAAGCAGAGGGAGGGCTAGAGAGAAGGAGAAGCAGGCTCCCCACTGAGCAGGGAACCCAAGGCGGGGCTCGATCCCAGGCCCCTGGGATCATGACCTGATCCAAAGCCACACACTCAACTGACTGAGTCACCCAGGTGCCCCAATAAATAAATCTTAAGGAAGGAAGGAAGGAGGGAAACAAAAATAAAAAATAAATAGAAACACCATACGACTCAGTAATCACATTACTGGGTATTTGCCCAAAGAAAATGAAAGTACTAATTGAAAAACACACGTGCACCCCTGTGGTTTTTGCAGCATTATTTAGAATCTCCAAGAAGTAGCTTCCATGTCCATCCGTAAATGAATAGATAAAGGAGAGGTGGTATGTGGCAATGGAATGTTACTTGGCCATGAAAAGGAAGGAAATCTCGCCATTTCTAACGTGGATAGACCCACAGGGCATTATGCTTTGTGAAATAAGTCAGACAGATACCATGTGATTTCACTCGTATGTCAAAATTCTTGAATACAGAGAACTGGTGGTTGCTGGAGGAGAGGGGAGGGGATGGATGAAATAAAGGGGATTAAGTACAGACTTGCAGTCACAAAATAAATAAGTCACAGAATTAAGTACGGCGTAGGGAGTGCAGTCCGCCATAGTGGAACAGCTTCGTGTGGTGACAGATGGTGACTGCACTCACCGTGGTGTGCGTCGAGTCACACACACGGTTGTCAGATCATGAAGTTGTGTACCCGAAGCTAACACTGTATGTTAACTATACTTCAGTAATAAAATAGAATGTTTTGAAAGATTCTATTTATTTTAGAGAGCGCTCGCGAGCAGGGGGAGGAGCAGAGGGAGAGAGATCGCCTGGCGGGCTGCGCTGAGCGTGGGGCCCACGCGGGGCTCATCTCACGACCCTGAGACCCCGAGCGGAGCTGGAAGCTAGAGTCAGAGGCTTAAGTGACTGAGCCACAAAGGTGCCCCAGGAAATAGAATTTTTTTTTTTTTAAGATCTATTTATTTATTTATTTATTTGACAGCCAGAGATCACAAGTAGGCAGAGAGGCAGGCAGAGAGCGGGAAGCAGGCTCCCCGCTGAGCAGGGAGCCCGATGCGATGCGGGGCTGGATCCCAGGACTCTGGGGCCATGACCCGAGCCGAAGGCAGAAGCTTAACCCACTGAGCCACCCAGGCGTCCCAGGAAATAGAATTTTTAAAAAAGAAAGTAGATAAGGTAGCAAGTAGCCCCAGTTATGAATTGTTCACATAATAGAAAGTAACTGTGTTACAAGAAGATGGATTCCAGAAAGTATTTCCAGTTCTAAATCGTTCATTATCTGGAATTTAATTGAACCCAAACCAACAGAATAATACTGTGGCCGACGGTCCACAAGCAAGAACTAGAAAACCCTGTTTGGGGAAGACATTCTTGGCTTCAGTAAAGTGTGCGGAGTTGGGCATCACCCTCCGCCCCTCAGTACTTCCCCGTCTCTCGTTGTTCCTGTCCCGGGTCGTCCTGAAAGTCGTCCCCTGCCTCCCAAGAGCGCACATTTCTGAAAAGTCCTGTACATTTCATGGTCGCACCTCAAAAAAGCTTGGATTTCCCCCCCCGAACTTCTGACGTGGGGGCTTCTGCGTCCTCCGAGAGAGTGCGTGCCGGCCTCTCCCGGTCACACCGGCCTTCTGACCCCGGCCTTCTTTTGCAGATTCTTCCCGACAAGCTCTGGCCGCCCCCCTCTTGAACCTCCCCCCAAAGAAAAAGTAAGTTCCCCAGTGTAGGAACCCGGGAGGTTTCAGTCCGTGCTCGGCGTGCCGGGTTGACACGCTGGCTTCCTGCTGCAGGAACGCGGATTACTATGAGAAGATCCCCGAGCCGCTGGACCTGGCCACCATCGAGCGGCAGATCCTCACCGGCCATTACAAGACAGTGGAGGCCTTTGATGCTGACATGCTCAAGGTGTTCCGGAACGCTGAGGTACCTACACTGACTTCAAACGTGGATTTAAGATGTTTATTTTGAAGGAGAGGTGGGCAGGGGACGGACTAGCTGGGGGGCGGCCTCGATGGGGGTGGACATGAAGGAGGGCCCTTGTCGTGATGAGCACTGGGTGACATACATACGCGATGAAACACTGAGTTCTCCAGAAACCAATATCACATTATAGGTTAGATAACTAGAATTTAAATAAAAACTTTAGAAAAGGGCGCAGTCCGTGAAGCATCCGCCTTCAGCTCAGGTCATGATCCTGAAGTCCTGAGATGGAGCCCTGTGTCGGGCTCCCTGCTCAGCGGGGAGTTTGCTTCTCCCTCTGCCTGCTGTTCCCCCCTGCTTATGCTGTCTCTGTCTCAAATAAATAAAATATTTTTTAGAAGTAATTAATAACTTCTTTAGAAAATTTTTTTCTAGAGGCTTAAGATTTTTACCTTCTGTCAACCTTTATATTTCTGGCAAAGGCAACAATTTTTTTTTTTAAGATTTTAGTTTAAAAAAGAAAGGATTTTATTTATTTGAGAGAGTGAGAGAGCAAGCGTAAACAGGGGAGCAGCAAGCAGAGGGAGAAGCAGGCTCTCTGCTGAGTGGGGAGCCCCGTATGGGAGTTGATCCCAGGACCCTGGAATCATGACCTGAACTGAAGGCAGAAGCTTTAACCGGCCAAACCACCCAGGCGCCCTAGAGACAACAATGTTTACTGAGTGCCCTTGTGTAAAGGTTAGGTTTGCTAAATATTGTGGAATCTTTATATATAGTAAAGACATTGATATCACTAGAAGGAAAGACTAAATTATACTCCCTAAAAAGACATTTTCATAAAAACCTAATTTAGGGGTGCCTGGGTGGCACAGTCAGTTCCGCATCTGACTCTGGTTTCATCTCAGGTTGTGATCTCAGGGTCCCCAGGCCCACCTTGGGGCCCGTGCGTGGGTGCGCACCCACATTCTCTCACTCTTTCTAGTTGAATAGATAAATCTGGGGGGAAACAACCTAATTTGGTTTTGAACCTTTGTATTTACATAGTACATTTTACACACTTAAGTCATAGCTGTAGTTTCTTTCCTCAAGGGAGTAAATAAATGTGAAAGACACAATTGTGTAGAGTAAGTAGAAATAAATCTGAAGGATGGAACTGGGGTTTAGGCTAATGGGTGGTAGATTACACTGGTGAGAAGGTGACCTTGAACCTAAAAGAGAAGATAGAATATTGTACAGAACATGGAAAAGACGTTTTTCAGTGATTTTGAAATAGTTGGAGAGGAACGAGAGGAAAGGGGCTTCAAGGCAACAGGAGAATTGAGGTGAGGAGGTGAGGACAGAAACGAGCAGGGCCGACAAGTAGGAGAACTCGGTCCGTGCTGGGCGCCAGCACGCTTTCTGCCCAACCCGCTTTCTGCCCAACCCGCTTCCGTGTGCACAGCCTGCGGCTGCGGGACAGTGAGCGGTCACGCCGCCGGCTCAGATCGGCGTCCGCGGGGTGTGCGGGGTGTGCGAGCCCAGGACGGTGCACAGCCGCAGAGCAAACAGGAAACGCACACTCGGATCCCCTGTGCCTCCTGCGGGCGTGCGGGCGGCCGGGCCCGTCGCTCTGACCTGAGACCCCCGCCCCGAGGTCGGGAGCCGCGGCCCCGCACACTGAGCGCCCCCCGCCCCCGAAGACCCACCAGGATCTCCCCCGCTCTCCCGCAGAAGTACTACGGGCGCAAGTCGCCCATCGGGAGGGACGTGTGCCGCCTGCGGAAGACCTACTACAACGCCCGGCACGAGGCGTCGGCGCAGATCGACGAGATCGTGGGGGAGACGGCGAGCGAGGCCGACAGCAGCGAGACGTCCGTGTCCGAGAAGGAGAACGCGCACGAGAAGGACGACGACGTGATCCGCTGTGTGTGCGGCCTGCACAAGGACGAAGGCCTCATGATCCAGTGCGACAAGTGCATGGTGAGCCCCGCGGGCCGGCCTGCGGGCTGTGGAGGCGCCGCCGCGCTCGCCTCGCCGCTCGGGGGGCCGATCCCGTTCCGCGCCCCGCACCTTCCCTCGGCCCGCGGGGGCAGCGCGCGTCTGTGCAGGACGGGGCTTCCCGCGGAGCCGCCTTCCTCGGGAGCCGAGTGGACGGGGCTCCCGACGGAGGAGCGTCCGGGGCGCTGCCTGGTTGGGGAGTGGAGCCAGGAGGGGCGGGGGCGCCCGGGGCGGTCCGGGGGATGCAGCCCGGAGAGCATGGGGGGACTCACCCCTCCTGGCGCCCGGTCCCTGGGCGCACCCCTCTCCAGGGGTCCGCTTGTCCCCCGAGCACGCAGCTGGACAAGGGCCGCCCTGGTGCTGTGTTCCGTGCTCCGCGCTTCCCCACACGAGCCGGCGCGGACCAGGCAGTGTACTTGGTTCAGACAAGCTGTCCTTTTCCCGGGTCTTAAACCATTTCTGACTTTGCACTTACCTACTTCTCCCTTCGTGCCTGTTCGACCTCACCCTGTCCTACTGCTGATTTTTTTTGTTATTTTATTCTTAGCTCCCAGAGCCCTCCAAGCCCACTCTTCTCTCCCCAGGTGTGGCAACACTGTGACTGCATGGGGCTGGACTCGGACGTGGAGCACTACCTTTGCGAGCAGTGTGACCCGAGGCCTGTGGACAGAGTAAGCTGCCTTCTGCTGGGACTCGGATCTGCATGCAGGAGGCTAGCGAGCGGGCTCTCACCTGCCCTGCTGCTGGGGCACTGCATTTCCCCGATAAAGCACTCAGCCTCTCTGGGCCTTAGTTTCTTACACTCTACACTAGGGTAGTAATTCTGCCCTTCCTTTTCCCAAGCATGTGGTCAGAGGGGAAGTACATTACGTAGAGGCCTCTGGAAGGACTGGTGCTGAACACGCGGTCAGCTCCCCATGCGAGTACACAGGCCGGTCTTAGGCCCACCTGGCAGGAGAGACTGTGGGTTGGGTGTCTTGTCCGAGTTGCCAAGCGGGTTTGTCCTGGGTCAGCTGTGTTGGCGTGCTGGTCTCGGGCGGGTGTTCGCCGTGAAGGGCAGCGTTCCGTGACCGCGGTGTCGGCGTTCTGAGCGGACGTTTCTGTGCTCTGAGGGATGCACTGTGCAAAGTCCGGCATCCCTGGCCTCTGGGCACTAAATGCTGGTGGCTTCCGTGAGTCCTTGTGACAGTCACTGTCCTGGCTCACACGTGGTCGTGCTCCGCAGGGGTGCAGGAGCGGCCATACGGTTAGTTTCCTCCGGCTCCTTGGGGCACTTGGCCTGTCGGTCTCGTTCTCTGCCTTCACTTTCCCAGTTCCACTCCAGCGGCTTTCATCTGGTTCATGTGTGTTGTGTGGGCATGACTGAACAGTAAGTCTCAAATTGGTTGCGAATTCTAGGTTTGAGTTCTTTTCCTCTTGAATGGAGATCAGTAGGCTGGTGTAGTAGTCCCGGCCCTGACCCCAGCTTTCTGTTCTCACCAGGAGGTACCCATGATTCCTCGGCCCCACTATGCCCAGCCCGGCTGTGTCTACTTCATCTGTTTGCTCCGAGATGACTTGCTGCTTCGTCAAGGTGCGCGCCCACGAGCTGACCCTCCTTCCGAGCAGTGCGAGCATCTGCTCTCTGCGTACTAGTTACTGTCCCCGCATGACCACTCATAGCAGTTACATATGGTTGACCCTTGACCATGCAGGGCTCAGGGGCACCAAGCCCCCGCCCCACCCTGGATGCAGTCAGAAATCCACATACAACTTTTGACTCTCCAAAAACTCAACTACTAATAGCCTAATGTTGACCAGAGCCTTGCCGGCATCATAAATAGTCGATTTTCACATATTCTGTATGTTACATTTATTGATATATTGGATGCTTAGGACGGAGTAAGCTAGAGAAAAGGAAGTATTAAGAAAATCGTAAGGTTTTTTACATTACACCCACAGTGCTGTGCTGCACTCATTTAAAAATAAAAATCTGCATATAATTCGACCCGTGCCCCTCAAACCCACGTTGTTCAAGGCTTGGCAGTATTGGTCTGCTATCCTCCAGTCCTTGGGGTTTACACGTTTTCCCCTCCCCCACATAAAACTAATTCGGAGAGACCAGGGTGTCAGTAAGCTAAGTTTAGGACTGAGAAAAACTTGCAGGATTCCAAGAGAAGGAGGACCTCCCTCATGCCCTCCTCACAGTCCAAAACTGACGAGCATCGCCGTTACACCGCCCGTGGTAGCTCTCTGTGTTTTAGACCTTAAACCCTTCCCTGTAGATCGCGTTCACACAGGCATCGTTTAACGTGTCCTGTGCCTTCCTAGGTGACTGCGTGTACCTGATGCGGGACAGCCGGCGCACACCTGACGGCCACCCAGTCCGCCAGTCCTACCGACTGTTGTCGCACATTAACCGAGACAAACTAGACATCTTCCGCATTGAGAAGCTTTGGAAGAATGAAAAGTACGTGTTGAGGTCCTCTCTCTTCCCCCAGCTCTGCCCTTCCAGCGCAGAGCCGAATATGGCCGAGGATCTCGCCCGTCAACTAAACCTCTCCCTTTCTTCCTTAGAGAGGAACGGTTTGCCTTTGGTCACCACTACTTCCGCCCCCACGAGACCCACCACTCTCCGTCCCGCCGCTTCTATCACAACGAGCTGTTCCGGGTGCCACTCTACGAGATCATTCCTTTGGAGGCTGTGGTGGGGACCTGCTGTGTCCTGGACCTTTATACTTACTGTAAAGGTAGGTAACCTGAGCTGCTGAAGAAATGATCTCCTGCCCCCATTCCTTCCATCTGCAGCTGCCACTCCTTTCTTGTGTCTCTGATGAAAGATTGTCCCAGGCTAGCCATGAAGCTTCAAAGAGCTGTGTTTTCTCTTTCTTTTAGCTAGCACTTGGTGCTCATTTAATAAATGTTTTCTTTTTCTTTTTTTCTTGATACTCAATAAACGTTAATTTCCCTTTGTTTTAACTTAGCTAACATTTCTTAGTAAAGTCTCCTCAGCGTGCCAGTAGCATCGTCACAAGCACGTTCTTCCACCTGCCCATTCCAGAACCCCAAAGGCCATCATCAACTCTGGACGTGAAACAAACCCAAAAAGCACACTGGCTTTTTCAGCTCCGTGGTTACCGGCATAGGCTGTGGAGTGCATCTGTTCTCAGATTCCAGCCCCACCACTTTTTACCTGTGTCCCTGGGCCGCTGGCGGGAGGGATTAGTACCTGTCATGGGTGGGAAGCAGCTCACCTTCTCTGTCGTAGCAAATGGTCCAGAAGGATACATACTCCATTCACGCATCAGCTGCTTGGGGCTCCCATCATTCTGGGGACTCCATCCCCTGGCTATAAAGTCCTCATTTCCAGATGTGCCCCCTCATTCATCCTGCCTTTGCTCTCTCCTGGCGTCCCCACACTGTGCTCTGTGTTCCCGCACAGATTGCTGCAGCCCTTGGGTGAGCTGCCTGTCTGGTTCCCCCCACCCTGCGGCCCACCCCTACACTCAGAGCTATACACGCCACTCGCCATCTGCTCTTCCAGCACTGCTGTCTGGGGACTCTGCTTTCTTCTGCGGTCACCACATGCCTCTCAGCATCCCTTCAGGGTCCGCGCCCTCCAGTGGTGCGGACTCCTCTCTGGGCAGCTCAAGCTCCAGGTGAAGGAGGGAAGGCAGGAGGGTCCTTTAACAGTATTTAAACTCCTAGGGAGACCCAAAGGAGTGAAGGAGCAGGACGTGTACATCTGCGACTACCGGCTTGACAAGTCCGCCCACCTGTTCTACAAGATCCACCGGAACCGCTACCCCGTCTGCACCAAACCCTACGCCTTCGACCACTTCCCCAAGAAGCTCACTCCCAGAAGAGATTTCTCCGTAAGTCTCCTTCCTCCTACCCGTCGTACCAGGGCAGGGTGGTTCCCACGGGGAATTCCTAGGGCTGGAACCCTCAGGCTTTGCGCCACTTCATCCCGTTAGTTCATCCAAACCGTAGGAATTGGTCTCCAGTTAGGATTTTTTTCTTTGTCTTTCTCTCGCTTTCTTTTTTAAGTAGGCTCCCTGCCTAGCATGGAGCCCGATACAGGCCTTGAACTGATGACGCAGAGATCAAAGACCGGAGCTGAGACCAAGAGTCAGACGCCCAACTGACTCAGCCACCAAGGTGCCCCTGTTTGGGATTTTTAAACAGCATACATACATTTATTCTGCATTTCCCAGCACGTACATATGCTGGTTCGGCCTTTCTCGGCGCACCACGCATCTGTTTGGCATTTCCTGACACGCGCACACACCTGTTCTGCACTTCCTGGCCCGGGCTGATTCTCAGCAAGTGATCAGTGTCTGTATTATCGTCAGGTTTCCTTCACTTGTCTCTCCCCGCTTTACTGTCTTGGCCCTTGAGCTCTTAGTGTAGTTTTTAAAGATTTTATTTATTTATTTGACAGAGAGACACAGCGAGAGAGGGAACACAAGCGGGGGAAGCCGGAGAGGGAGAAGCAGGCTTCCTGCTGAGCAGGGAGCCCATTGCGGGGCTCGATCCCAGGATCCTGGATCATGACCCAAGCCAAAGGCAGATGCTTAACTACTGAGCCACCCAGGCGCCCCTTAGTGTAGTGTTTTGTTGAGTTTTCATATCCATAATTTTAAGCAAGCAAGCAGAGAGAATAGCAAGAGCCCTGAGAAAACTTTAGTGAAAATAATTCAGGGCTTTTCCCATATATCTCTCCATTTAAAATGTAAGACACCATCTTTATATAAAATGTGAAAAGTACAGAGGCATTAAGAAGAAAAAATTGTATATCATCCCACTACACAGAAAATAACCACTGTTAACATTTTCATTTCTTGCCTTTTGCGTACGCTTTTTCTTTAAATTGTTGTGAACATAGTGCTCCAGTCCTGTGCCATTCATCAGTCCGCAAAGGCTTCGGACGTCGGTCCATCCACAGCGTTTGCTGTCCTGAAACTCTGGACTGAGCTACTCATCCTTGACTCTGCTTTTTGTGGGCTTGTCAAAACTTGGGGCCGTCTTCCATTCTGTTCTTAACATGTTAAGAATGTTAAGAAACCTAGAATGTTAAGAAACCATCTAACCGGAAAGAAACTTTATGTCCATTTTCCCTATATTGTTTTTGGATTTCTCTAAACAGTACTTACTTTATATTCTCTCCACCCACCACCAAGCCCTGCCTCTCCTCTGGACTTCTTTGGTCTTGCTTGCTTGGGCAGCAGCTCTCAGGTCAGCCTTGAAGCCCCAGCCTGAACTACTCAGGCGTTAGGATGGGGCAGACCGGACTGGGAGCCCGTCCCCCTTACCATCGTCAGAGGCGTACAAGACACCGAAACCACTGTGGCCTTACAGACTGACAGAAGGACGGACCTTCCGCCCTTAAAACACAGCCACCCAGCTCAGAAGGGCTTTGCCCTGTGTTTGCCTTCCTTCGTTTCCCTCCCCATCCCGTCTCCCAGCTCCCCTGAGCCAGTTTCCGCCGCAAACTCAACGCCTTCCCTTTCTTTGCAGCCTCATTACGTCCCAGACAACTACAAGAGGAACGGAGGGCGGTGAGTGCACGGGGGACGCGAGGGGAGCCCTTGTTAGAGAGGGTGGCTGGCGACTTGAGTGGAGCAGGGGCAGCAGCACCGAGCACCCAGCCCCCCCGAGAACAGGTCCAGCAGCCTGTGGAGCGGGCAGCAGCTCAGAAGCCCTGGGTGTCGGAGGCCCAGGCCTCGACGGAGCTTTAGTCAGGGGCGGGGAAGGAAGACTCGCAGGGAGCAGAAACAGGACAAGAAAGCTCTGAAACAGAACTCTAGACCAGTGCGGAGGTGTCTCCTTTCCAGAGGTTTCTGTAAGCTTTTCCCATCACCTCGAGGCGTGTCCGTCCTCGGGGCCTCCGTCGAGGACCTGCCGTCCCGTAGCTGCTCAGGGCAGAGCGTCACCGAGCGTGGTGGCGGTGGAGCTTCCACTGGTGCTGGTTTTGACCGGAGAGTCTTGTTCTCGGAGGAGCAGTGAAGGCTTTCCTTTGGTTTCCTTCCGTTTCCTTCCATTTCCTTCTGTTTCCTTCCGTGGTGGATGGGGCCATGCGGACAGTCGGAAAGGCAGACGCCCCATGCGGATTGTCCCTGTGGTGGGACTGCAGGCGTCACAGGGTCGCGTCGCACGTCTCTGCTAGCTGGTGGTTTGACCAGCTCCGCGGTGGCGCATGCTTCCCTGAAGGACGGAAAATTGAGTTTTATAATTAGAAAGTAGATTTCAGGAAAAGGCCGTGATTTGTGCAAATAGTGATACAGTGATGGCCAGAGCCGAGGCTTCTAAGAGCCCGCTTGGGATCTCGAGCCAGCCGGAGGCCCCTCCCCTCCTCCCGCCTCCCCTCCTCCCCCCTCCCGCCTCCCCTCCTCCCCCCTCCCCTCCCCTGCAGGGCCTTAGTCAAAATTCCCACATCCCTCTGGCAGGTCGTCCTGGAAGTCCGAGCGCCCAAAGCCCCCCCTGAAAGACCTGGGCCAGGAGGATGACGCTCTGCCCTTGATTGAAGAGGTCCTGGCCAGCCAGGAGCAAGCCGCCAACGAGATGCCCAGCCTGGAGGAGCCGGAGCGTGAGGGGGCCGCTGCGGAAATCAGCGAGGGGGCCAAGAAGCCAGAGGAGAGTGGGCAGGACCCCCAGCCCGCCTGTACCCCTGAGGAGCGAAGGCACAGCCAGCGGGAACGACTCAACCAGATCTTACTCAATCTCCTTGAAAAAATCCCTGGGAAAAATGGTAAGACAGAATCGGGCTCGTGTCCCAGGTTTAAGATAAAGGGGAGATTAGGAAGGAAGGAAGGAAAAAGAACAACTTGCCACTCCTTGCCCAGGACGGGAAGTGTTCTGCGAAAACGTCCTGGTCCTCTGGTGGGCCCCGGCGCGGTCGCATCCCAGGAGGGGGACTGGGTGACCAGAGCTCCGCCCCCCGCCCCCCGCGCCCGGAGCCCGGAGCCTTCCCTCCTGAGGCTGGAGGAAGGCCCGAGGTGCCCAGAGGTCGGAACAGGAGTCACGGGACTCCTGCGAGCTCCTTAGAGCTCAGACCTGGAACGAGGAGCGGGAGGGGTGGTCGCTGAGCCTCCCTGCTTCCGTTTGCAGCCATCGACGTGACCTACTTGCTGGAGGAGGGGTCGGGCCGGAAGCTGCGGAGACGCACTTTGTTCAGCCCCGAAAACAGCTTTCGGAAGTGAGCGGCGCAGCGGCTCGGGCGTCCGCCGTCGGCGGAGCGCACAGTCCTGCCTCGGCCTGGGAGCGCGACGGGGCGGGCGGGGCCGTGCCGCGGGCAGTAGGTACTTCACACACCGTGGAGCCAGCGCAGCGGAGGGGGTCTGTCTAAACAGCGCGCTCGGCCTCGGGCTCCTCTCCACCGCTTCCCCCCGCGGGTTCGTGCCGGGAGGAGGACCGGGCACGCGGGGGTGGCCGGAGCCTCGTGGAACTTGATAACACTCGCCCCTGCCCCCAGGCTGGGTCTTTCTGTGTCACCTCCGATCCCACGGGCCCTGCCGCGGAGCCGCTTCCTCTGCCCAGGGGTCCGGGGACCCCCCACCCCCACCCCCACCCCCCCCCCCCCCCTCCCCCCCCCCCCGCCTCTTCTCTGTGGGCTCCAAGAGCTACCCCCAGAGACCTCAGACAGAAGCGGCAGCTGGGGCCTCTTTCCAGACAGATCCTCGCCGGGGAGAGTTTCTCCTTTCTTGCCCAGTCAGGTCAGAGTAAGACGCCAACTGCCGAGTCCAAGCACTTGCACCCTCCGCCCTTCTCCCTGCCTCTCCCCCCGGAATGTAATCGTGGGTCAGGGAAGGCCCCCATGGGGTCAGAGGGCACAGGACTTGCAGTCGTGTTTTTGTTTTAACCTTCATAACCTGCCAGACCTGGTTTTCTAATAAGAAGGCCAGGCCCCTGTGGTTCCCGGCCGCGCCCGCGCTGTGGCCGCGTGTGTCTGCCGGGCCCCAGGGACGGAGACGCGTCTCAGAACAGACTCACTGTAGAGCCTCCGTAGAAGCGACCCCAGCCTCCCCCGAGTCACTGCACAGACCGCCGGTCAGAGTGTCTGTCGTGAGTGTGCAGCATCAGCTCAGAACACTACTCTGTTTTCTCCGTTACACGGTTTTCAGTGTCCCGCTCTTAGAGACAGGGCTCGCCCCCCACGTCCCATGTACTCCACCCCCTGGTGACGGCAGCAGGAGGGACATCATGATGTCTCCTTCCTTCCCCTTCTCTTGGCCAGAAGTTACCAGACAATACTGTCTCTTTAAAAATAAAATTTAAAAAGCTTTGCTTTGTTGTCTTCTCAGACATACATATGCATATACGTTTTAGATGTTCTTATAAGAGAAAAGATGGATTTTAAATGTGCCAAGTTGTGTGTGTATATATGTCCGTATGGATGTGTGTGTGTGTCTGCTGCGTGACTCGGGAGCAGTAGAGCAGGACGCACGGCCCCACCGTTCTCGAAACCCGGACCAATGCTGTCCTCACTGTACATTTCCCCGTGATGCCGACGCTCCGACTTGTTTAGGTAGAAACTCGGACACCTTCCATTCCATTGAATCTTTGTTTCTTTTTCTCCTTTCTGTGTCGATCTTGAGGGAAGAAAAACAAACAAAAGAGGCAGGGGATGCCAAAGATCCCCTCGAGCAGAGAAAAAGCAGAATAAATATTTTATTAAAGAAAAAAGAGAATTAAGAAAATAGTTTGGAGTATTTTCTTACTGTAGAGAAGCACTGTACATTACGACGAGACCTGGGTATGAGATACTCACGTGCGGAGCCGGAACCGTCGCATGCCACGCCCGTTTAAGTGGTTTCCTTTGGTTTTCATTGCAGGGAGCTGGGGGGGAGGGAGGTGGGAAATAGGGGCACTTTGGGGGTCTCCTTTAGTCAAAAAGCAGGAAAATGACAAGAAAGAGATTAAAATTCAATATTTCCTTGAATAGTGTTAAACACTAAAATTTTAAAAAAGACAAAAAAAGAAAAAAACTTTGTAAAATGTGAGAACAGAAGCAAAAGACACTACGCTCTGTCATTTTATCTTTCTTTTGTTGAAAGACTAAAAACTGAAATGTTTTTTAGACAATCAAATGTTAGGTAAGTGCAAAAACTTGTTTTTTCTTACTGGTGTAGAAATTAATGCCTTTTTTTATTTTTCGGTTATTTTATAATAATGAAATAAAAAGAACCCCCCCAGCTGCCGGGTGGGTTTCGGTGTTTGCAACGCGGGGCAAGGCACTACACCACTGCGAATAGATACAGTTAGTCTGCATGTCTGTAGGCTGTGTGATTGCGGAAAACATAAATGCTGCTAATATATTTCCTTTTTACAAAAGCATATCTAAATAGATGATTGTTTTGATGTTAATCTTTGTAAATTATGTATTACCGATTTTAACATTGGATGTAATTGCATAAAAAGCTTGCATCTCAATCCTTGAAAGTCTAGTATTAAATGGAAAAACTTTTCCTAACAACAGAGTGGTGAGCCTTCTGGTTTTTTCCCCCCGTCCCTGTCCTCCATTTCTCTTCCAGGATCTCCTTCCTCCATCCTGTTCCCAGACAGGTCTTTTTACCACCACGCCGCCAGCGTCAGCCCTAAGCCAACTGCCCCGCAGACTAGTCACTGCGCCTGCGGCCGCACACACACGCACACACACACACACACACACGCATGCACACACCCGCTCGTACTCATGAGCCAGCCCCAGGCTTGGGGACAGTAACTGCAGGCCGCTGTGTCCCACCGTTGCCATAGTAAGCAGCTTCCATAATACTCATACACTCACATTCACAACAGCCCTTTCAGGAAGGTACCCAAACCCGACTCTTTTTTTTAAGATTTTATTTATTTATTTGATAGAGAAATCACAAGTAGGCAGGGGGGGGGGTGGCAGGGAGGAAGCAGCCTCCCCGCCGAGCAGGGCTCGATCCCAGGACCCTGGGATCATAACCTGAGCCGAAGGCAGATGCTTAACCCACTGAGCCGCCCAGGCGGCCCCAAACCCGATCTCCTAGGTGAGGGAACTGCAGCAACACAGGTGATGTCGTTTGCCCCGTCCTCTAGCTCGTTAGATAACCTCGTGACAGCCCTGAGGTTACCACTTCCATTTCATAGAAATGAAAATCGAGTGTCACCCAGAGGTCACCCAGTAACCAGTGCTGGACTCAGAATTCCAAAACCTTCATGTTCATCTGCAAACAGAAAAGTGTCAGAAATAGCCCGTGTGGCCCTACTAAGGAAGACAGACTCACTCCTGCCAGCAAGTGCAGGACCCAGCGGAGGTCAGCCCAGCCCGGCTCCCTGCGGCCGCTCCGAGCTCAGCGGTGCGGCTGCCCCGCAGCATCGAGAGCGCAGGCTGCGTTCCCAGGACGCAGGGTGGTTTGGTATCTGCAAGTCGGTCAGTGTGTTACCTCACATCAGTGAGAGGAGAACCACAGCATTTCGACAGATGCACAACAAACATTCGACAACGTACGTTCTTTTATCCATGATAAAAACCCTTCGAACAAAGTACGCTTACAGGGAACACACCTCAGCATGACTAAGGCCCCGTGTAAGAACCGCAGCTGACACAACACCCGCTGGTGGAAAGGTGAGAGGCTACCCCCGAGCTCGGGAACAAGACGGGGGGGTCCACTCTCCCCACTTTCGTTTGACATAGTCCTGGAAGTCCCCAGCCATGAGCAATCAGGAAAAAAGCAATAAATGCCACCCAAATTGAAAAGGAAGACGTAAGACATTCACTGTTTCCGGAAGGCACGATACTACACACAAAACACCCTGAAGACCACCAGGAAACTGCAGAACCGACGGGTGGTCTCGGGGGCGTTGCAGGACGCAAGACGTCGGGAAACCGCAGCACCGCTACAGGCCGGTGATGAAGCCTCGGGTAGAGAAATTAAGAAAGCCACCCCCCCCCCAAACCCCGTTCACAACTGCAGCAGAAACAGTAAAATACCTAGGAATAAACTCAACAAAGGGGGCGAAGGACCCGTTCTCCGAAAACGGTACTGACGGAAGAAACCGCAGACGCCGACAAACGGAAAACCACTCGGTGCTCATCGACCGAGGACGACTGCGGCGAAAATGTCCATACTCGGGGCGTCTGGGGGGCGCCGCCCGTCAAGCGTCCAGCCCTCGGCTTCGGCTCAGGCCATGATCTCCGGGTCGTGAGATGCAGCCCTGCGTCGGGCTCCGCGCTCAGCACGGAGGCTCTCTTCCCCCCACCGCCCCCTGTGCTCACTCTCTCCCGCAAGTAAACACAAGCTTACGTAAAAACTTAAAAATGTCTGTACTGCCCAAAGCAAACCATGGGTTCAATGCCATCCCTGTCAAAATGCCAACAGCGTTTTTCAGAACAAAATCCTAAAATCTGTGGGGAACCGCAGAAGACTGAGGAGCCAGAGCAATCTTGGAAAAGAAAGTCAAGATTGGAAGTTCCGACAACTCCGGATTCTAGGTCCTACCTGAGCTGCCGTCATCCCAGCAGTGGTGCTGGCACAGGACAGACACACGGGTCCCGGGACAGAGTAGAGAGCCCGGAGCTGGACCTACAACCAACGTCCATTACTCTGGGACTCAGGAGGCGAGAACGCGCAGCGGGAACACACAAGCCTCCCCGGGCGGCGAGGGAAACCGGCCGCCGAGCGCAGCAAAAGTCGGAGGGTGCCCGGACCCCGCGCAGGGGGAGACGCGGGAACTGAAGCTGGAAACATCCGAGAAGAGAGCGCCAGGCTCCGTAGCCAGCCACAGCAACATCTTCCCAGATGTCTCCTGAGGCAAAAGAAACAAAAGCGAAAATAAACTCTTGGGACTGCATCAAAATAAGCTTCTGGAGCGCCTGGGTGGCTCAAGGGGTTAAGCTTCTGCCTTCAGCTCAGATCATGATCCCGGAGTCCTGGGATCGAGCCCCACGTCGGGCTCTCTGCTCAGCGGGGAGCCTGCTTCCCCCTCTCTCTCTGCCTGCCTCTCTGCCTACTTGTGGTCTCTGTCACATAAATAAATAAAATCTTATTTAAAAAATTTAAAAGTCAACTGACAGAATAGAAGATATTTGCAAATGACACATCCAATAAAGGGTTAGTATCCAAAATACATAAAGAACACCAAAAGATAATAATTAAAACTAGCAGAAGACACGAACAGACATTTCAAAGACCTCCAGGTGGCCAACATGAAAACGCACTCAGCATCGCTCCGCATCGGGGAAACGCAAATCAAAACCACGAGGACCAGCCACCTCACACCCGCCGGCATGGCCAAAACCAAAAGCGCACGGACCAGCAAGGGCTGGCAAAGCCGCGGGGAGCAGGCCCCGGGCGCCGCTGGTGGGAACGCGGGCGAGCGCAGCTACTGCGGAAAACAGCGTGGAGGTTCCTCAAAAACTCAAAACTAGAATTACTGTCGGATCCAGGAATGCCACTATCGGAGACTTACCCAAAGGACAGAGAACCCTCATTCGAAAAGATGCACGCACCCCTGTGTGTTTTATTCTTTTAAGACGTTCTTTTTAAGTGATCTCTACACCCAGTGCGGAGCCTGCACTCGCGCTCACTGCGCCGCCCGGGTCCCCCGTGGCCTCGTGCGCACCTGCGGCCGCACTCCCAGCAGCTGCACCCGGAGAGCAGACATGTGTCCCTGGACAGATGAATGACACACACGACAGAACCCTACTTCGCTGCAAAACAAGAATGAAATCTGGCCGCGTGCAGCAACACGGCCGGAACTGGAGGGTACAATCGTAAGAGACATACGTCAAAGATAAATGCCATGATTTTGCCCACATGCGAATTTAAGAAATGAAGGAAATTTAAAAGGAGACAAACCCCAAAACAGACTCTGTTGTGTTAGAAGGGGGGTGGGGAGCGATGGGAGTAAGAGGTGAAGGGGACTTCCCATCACGAGCAGAGTGATGTACAGAGTTAAAGAATCACTGCACCACACATCAGAAACTAACATAGCTCTGTATGTTAGTTACCTTTGCCGGAATTTCCATTTTTAATCTAGTTTTAAAAAAACAGTTGCCTGGGGCTCCTGAGGGGCTCGATGGGTTAAGCATCTGCCTTCAGCTCAGGTCATGGTCCTGGGATCCTGCTCCCTGTTATCGAGCCCCACATCGGGCTCCTTGCTCAGTGGGGAGCCTGCTTCCCCCTCTGCCTGCTGGCCCCCACTTGTGCTCTCTCTCTGAAAAAATCTTTTTTTTATAGATTTTATTTATCTATTTGACAGAGAAAGCGAGAGAGCACAAGCAGGCAGCACAGCAGAGGGAGAGGGAGAAGCAGGCTCCCCACTGAGCAGGGAGCCCGATGTGCGGCTCGATCCCGGAACCCCAGGATCACAACCTGAGCCGAAGGCAGTCACTCAACCAACTGAGCCACCCAGGCGCCCCCAAATAAAATTTCTTTAAACAGAAAAAAATCAGAGTTGGCTGCAAGAGCCGGATGTCTGTCGGCTCGGTGAGGACAGGAGGCTCTCCTGCCGGGCAGGCGGTGGGGCGGGCGCAGAAACAGCACACGGCCCTGCTTCCTAAGTTCTTCGGCCTTGATCACGTAAGCGCTGCATCCGCTACTGCTTTTCCAGACAACACGGACGAGTGGCAGCACAGAGCAGACGCTCTCACACCTGCTCCACTTCCTGACGCTCCGCAAAGCCTGTGCGGCTCACTGTGTCCGCAAGCCTGAGTGAGATCCAGCAGCTGTGACGACAAACACCACCGGGTCCCAGCGACACTCCAGCACGACTGTTCCGAGTTACCAGGGGACCCCCCGGCCCCGTCAGAGCCTGTGTGTGGGGACAGGAGTCAGGCAGGGCAGACCAGGTCCTAGAAACCAGACGCTGTGACAGCACATGGGAATCACCAGTCCCTGTGCACATCCTACTGTGAGAAACACGGCTCCCCACGTCAAAGTCACATTCACTCTTTTATAATTTCATGAGAAAAATAGAAAAAGAAGAAAGAAAAAGAAAATAGAGAAGCTGCATGACCTTGAGTGCTCTGACTCCTAAGGCTGCAGCTGGCAGCTCCCAGGGGCTGAGTGTGACACGACAGCCGTCATGCCAGAGCGGCCCTGAGGGGTCAGGTCTCCCGAGTCGGCCAGCGAGGAGCCCAACTGGGGAAGGGTTGGGGGCAGCAAGAGGTGGCCGGGAACGGCAGCAGGAGTCTGGGAGCGGCAGCAACGCGCCAGCCAGCTCCTGAGGACAGCTCCCTGCCCTTCTGTCGCCAGCCTCTTGTCACCTTGATACAAGCTCCCCGCCACTGGAGGAAACAGTCCAGGGTCCTTCCCCTGTATTCCCCACCTGGTTCTGTCTCCCTGGACTCCCAGGAGCTCTCCTGCCGGCAGTCAGGGCCAACACCCCCGGCCCCTCCGAGCTCCACCTGCTGTCCCCGCGGGACTGAGACGCAGCCACTCCCACCTGAGCACCGCAGGCCACTTAGTGCGCCTTCGGAAGCCGCGTCACTGCACAGTGGGGACATCAAAAAGATCACTTCTGTTACCCTTTAATCCCTCCCAGTGCCTCTGATAGGGTTCTTGGGAGCAGAGGGGCAAGGCCCCGCGCCTCCCCGCACCCCCCTACTTCCTCCAGCTCCCGCCCTGTGGGTCTTGCCAAACAAGGCAAGGGAGCCGGCCTCAACAGGGAGGCCTCTGCATCAGCAAGGGCGGGAGGCAGGCCAGGAAGCGGGCCTCCCGCCCTCCCCACAGCCCCTGTCCCGACACCCAGTGACACACACATGTTCTTCTCCCACACTTTATTGGAACAAAGGAGGGGGCAGACCAACACCACAGACCCGTCCACCGTGGGGGGGGTCCGGACTTCAGCACCTGGCACAGCCGGAGCACATAATAAATACAGGCAAGGCGGGCGGCGCGCGAGTGGGGGGCATCCACACGCAGGAAGGACACTGGAGAACCTTCCGGTCTCCGGCAGAGACGCAGGTGGCACTGGCGCAGTCCACTCACAGAGGAACAGGGCAGGGGGCGCGATTTCCATCGTGCAGGTGGGAAGGGAGACATTTCCTTGTGCAGGTGGGAAAGAGGAGAGAGACGCAGAGAAACTCCTTTTCACGTTTCCAGGAAGAGCAGAGTTCGCCTCACACGTGGCACGAGAGGGGGAGGAAGACTGATGTCCCCCCCCCCCCCCCCAGCGCGGGGCGGGGGGGGGGGGGGGCTCATTGCGCCGCCACCGGGGTGCACAGGTCCGTGGGCCATGGGTGGTTGGTTCCCGAGGCGCAGGAGGGAGAGGCGGACCGGCCAGGGGCTCGGCCTAGAGGACGAGAGACGTGTACCCCACGGGCACCAGCCCCTCGGCGCCGTCCCGCCCGCAGCGGAGCCAGTCCTCGTCCACCGTGGCGACCACTCGCAGCACCTCCCCGCGCCGGAAGCTGAGCTGGTCCGGTCCCGCGGCCGCGTGGTCACAGAGCGCGCGCACCGCCCTGCGGGGAGCCAGAGGGACACCAGCTGTCGCCGGGGCGCCTTCCCCACTGCCGGGGCTCATGCATCAGCGCGCGGGGGGGGGGGCCGCCCGGGGGCGGGGGGCCCCCCCCCCCCCGCCGGGCCCCCCGCGCCCGGGGGGGGGGGGGGGGGGGGGGGGCCGCGGCCACTTATCTGACGCCACCCGCACTCCCTGGGGCTTCAAATCCATCCCAAGCAACCAGGCGCCTTATCGGAACCCTCCCAGGCAGGCTTCCTGGGGGGCCCCTCAGGGGCAAACACAGCACCTCCCCCCAGGGGCTGCCGGCACAGCGCGCGGCGCCCGCACCACTCCGCCCACCTCCTCTTCCCCTCCCAGGGCCGCATGCTCGCTCTCTGCACCCCAGCCCGGGGTCTGACCCCCGCCCCAGGCCCGCTCTCCACCACGCGCCCCAAGACCCTTCGGAGACACAGGCCAGCACCCCGTCCCCCGGCCCGCGCCGCTTCCCTAACCAGCTCTCGGCCCTCCGAGGCCTCCAGCCGCCGCCGCCCTCACGCCCCACGGGAGCAGGACACGTTCCTCACCCGCCACACCCGCACCGGGCCTTCCCCGACGCCCCAGACCCGGCGCCCAAGCACACAGTCCGCCCTTCCCCGCGTAGCGGCCACACAGCAACTGCGCATGCGCCCGCCGGAAGGCCCCCCCGGAACGCCCCGCGGGGCCGCGGGCTCCAGGACGCCCCGGGCTCCGGCGTCCGCCCGCCTGTTCCCTCCTGGGCAGCGCGCCAGGCACGCGGTACTTGAAAACCGCCGTCCGACGAGGGAAAAATCCAGAAACCCCACTCGGGTGACCGAGAACAGCCCCCGGAAGCCAGAGCCAAAGCAGGGGCGGCACCCCGCTCCCCCGGGGACAAACGGCGTGTCCGCTCCCGGGGGGCATGCGGACCCGGTGCGCCACCAGCCGAGCCTCCATCCCGCCCGCTTCACGCTCCGGCCCCGGCGTCCGCAGGGCAGGGGCCAGGCACGGGGACAAGAGCGTCACGGGCCCCCCCCCACCTCTGCACGACGCTGGCAGCTGAGGCCTCGAGCTCCTCGGGAGGCGACAGCGGCTCGGGAGGTGCGCCCCGCTTCACCAGAGCCAACACGCTCACGGTCGGGGGCAGCCAGCTGGACGGTCTCCTGGGGGTGAGGACACGGGGTCGCAGAGGTCACCGGCCTTCAGCAAAGGCCCCAAGAACCCACGACTTCAATGGTGGGAAGAGGTCAGGAGGGGGCCCCTTCGGGGTTCTTAGGGAGGTGACAACCCCAGACACCAGGAGGGCCGGAGCGCAGGTCACGCGTGGTTCTCAGCTTTGACGGCCGAGCGGGGAGCTGGGAGCTGACGCCCGCGGAGCTCCCAGCCGGGCCAAGGGGAGACCCAGGCTCTGAAGGGACCCCCACCCCAATACCTGGACTTCATGGGTCCTCCATCCGTTTCCGCCAGGCCCCCGGGCACGCCAAACAGCCTCCCCAGCCACAGGCCTCGGCCGGGTGCCGTGTCCTCCGTGGGCACTGGCCTCGCTTGCGGGCCTCCGGCCACCGGCCCAGGACGCCACGACCTCCACCGGGGCAGAGGGAAGCCCTCGCTGCCCCCCGAGGCGTAGACTCGAGAGGCCTGGGTCAGCTGCTCCCACCAGCTGCCTGGTGCGGGGGCACCGGCGGGAGCGGGAGGGCCCGGAGCCGTCTCCCCCGCGGCCCCCCGAAGGCTCTGGGCCAGCCGTCCCCCCCAGTGCAGCACGGCGTGCACCGTCTGCTGCAGGGCCGGGGGTGAGCCGGGCCTGGCAGCGGCCGGGGATGGGCCCAGGGGCAGGTGGTGGTGGTGCTCAAAGAGCAGGTCCAGGTGGAAGGTGAGCACCGAGAGCGGCTGCAGCAGGAGCAGCAGCTCCGTGGACAGGGCGGGGCAACCGCCCCGAGCCAAGGACAAGAATCCGGTGGGCAGGTACAGGAGGGACAGTAGGCCTGGGGAGAAGCAGGCCACCGTCAGACCCCCAGCCTCCGTCTATGCTGGGAGCTGCGGGGGCGGAGCCCGCAACCCGCAGAACCAGGAGTGACACTGCATGCAAAAAATCAGGGGGCCCGGAGCAACAGTGTGGGGGTGCACTGGCCTGGAGCCTCACCCAACAAGGCCCCAAGGCTGAGCAAGCGTGCCCGAGGGTTCGGGGGAGGACAGCCCAAGGAGACCCTGGGGCAGGCAGGCAGGTGAGGCAGAGGCAGGAGGCAGGGGAAGGAGGAAGAGGCGGGTGGACGGACTCCGGGCTCCGGAAGTTCCCTGGAGGATCTGGGTTTTCCCCGCTGTGGGGCAGTGCCATGCACTGGACGTGGGAGGCACCGAGGAACAGAGGTGGAGCCGGGGACCAGGGTCCCTCCGGCATCACTGGGACCCGCAGCAGAGCCAGCTCTCTGGCTCCCTCCCCGCCTGCCACCCCGCCCTGCCCGCAGGAGTCTGACCTGCATCTTCCTGGAGGCTGGAAAACCACAGCTCCAACTGCTTAGTGCTGGGGACGAAGGACAGCGAGGGCTCAGGGCGGTGCAGTGCCCCTGCCCCTCTGTGTGGGGGATGAGGAGCTTCCAAGAGCGACAAGGCCCCAGCGCCGCGACCCTCCCGCCCGGGACACCCGTGTAGTCCGGGCCGTGGGCGGGGCGCCAGGAAAGCGGCCACTCACTTGAGGAGACCCAGGATGAAGGCGTGAAAACGGCTGCGGCTGCTGCTCAGCGGGGCCAGGCGGCTGACCTGGCTGTACAGGGTCCCCAGCGCACAGCTGCTGGCGCCTGCGGACACCGCGCGGTGAGCCGGGCCCAGCCGCGCCCCGGCCCGGCCCACCCGCCCGCGCCCCGCGCCCACCTGGCTTCACCGACGCCTCCACCACGCTCCAGGGGCTGCTCCTGCGCTGCCCGGTGATGAGGTCCTTCCGGAAGGGCTTCAGCCCGTCGGCCACCAGGGCGTGCAGGGCCGGACAGAGGGTGGTCAGCACCAGATGACCCACGTCCGGGCTCAGCCGGCTATCCCCCAACTGGGCCTGGAGGCGGCACAACCGACACGTCCTGGGTGGATGCGGCCCCCTCCCCGCCGCCCGTTCGTGCGGCCGCAGGGCCTCCCACGGGCACCCTCACCTTCTGAACCAAGTTCCGGGCGGCCCCGAAGTGCGAGATGATCTTGTCCACCGAGGCGCTCACGGCTATCAGGAGCCCTGCGAGGGGCGGGCAGGGAGCGCGCGTCTGTGCGGCGCCCGCGCCCACCCCAGGCCCCCGCAGGCCGACCCGGGGGCGGAGAACGCGGACCCGCCGCAGCTGCCCCGGAAGCTGGGGTCAAGGAGTCCGGGCGTCCTACCTTTCTTCTGCTCCTGCAGCTGGCCAGTCCCGCTCTGGGCTTCTGCCATCCACCGTCGCTGGGCCCCTGGGGCGCCGGCGAACGACCAGGAACTCCGGGCTGGCGTGAAGGAAAAACGCGGCGACGCTTACGAGGGTGACCCGAGGACGCCGGGTTGGCGCCCCGGGCCGGAAGCGAGCTGGGGCAGGGGATGGGCGGGGCGCCTCGCGCTCGCCGTCCCCTCCCCCTCCCGGGCCGTGCACCCACCTCCGCCCCGTCTGCCCCGGGCCGGACGGCGCGCGCCCCGCCCGCTGGGCCGGTGGAGGGAGGGCAGCCCGGGGAGCACGTGGGGGACCGGGACCAATGGGCAGACAGGCCGGCCGACGAGAATGGGAGGAGACACGGAGGGAGAGGCGACCCCGGGGTCGGGAGGCTGGGAGGCGCGGGCGTAGGCACACCCGGGTCCGGCGCCCGCTTCTCCCCCACCCTCCCGAGCGAGGCGGGGACCGAGCCCCACCGCGTCCCCCGCGCCCCCGGCACCGCAAAGGCCCCGGACCGTGCACTTGCTGGCACCCCCTCAGCCCGTGCCCCCCACGCCCGGGCCTCGAGGTCCAAGGCCCTGCCCCACGGCGGAAGGCGGGGGCCGGATGCCCGCCCCCGAATCCGCTGGCGGGCGGGGCCGCGCCGCCTTCCCCGAGGACGCTGGGGGCTGAGGTCCGGCGCGGGGGGGGCGGAGCGACCCCCGCGGGCGAGCCCGGGTCCGTCTTACGTAGCCTGGGCGGAGGCGGCGGGCTCCTGGTCCGGCGGGGGGCCTTCGGCGGGCGCGGCGGCGGTGGCAGCGGGGGGGCGGGCACCTGGCAGGGCGGGGGGGCCACGGCGGGGAAGGTGCTGCTTCTGGGAAAGAGCGGGGACAGCAGCAGTGCCAGCTCGGGGCTGGCCAGGCAGGGCAGGACCCCCCGAGCCGGAGGCGAGTGGGCGCCCACGGGGGACAGGCGGACGGGCAGCAGCTGCTTCTGCGGGGGCCTCGGCGCGCCCAGCAGACGCAGCTCCGCGCGAGGCGGGCTGGCGGGAAGCGCCGGGAGCTGGGTCCCCGCCGCGCCCGCGCCCTCCAGGAGGGGGCGCGCGGCGGCCGCAGATCGCGGGGCGGGGGGCGGCGGGGGGAGGCCGGCTGCAGCGGGGATGGGGGGGCGGCGGGGGCGGGGCGGCAGCCAGGCGGGGCGGACGGAGAAAGAGGGAGCAGAGAGTTAGTGCCGCAGCCCGGCGGGTCCCCCCAGGGCGCCCCTCCCGGAGCGCTCTCTGGCCGCGGCCGGGGGGGAGGGGGTTGGGGCGGGCCGCACAGACGGAGGGGGCGGGGCCGCAGCCCGGCCCCTCCCCGCCCCGCCGTTCCCCGCGGCCGCTTACCCGCACGGCCGGCCTGCGCGCCCGGCTCCTCCGGCTCCCGGGCGGCGGGGACCTCCTGGCCAGCCGCGGGGCTGCCCTCCCTGCCCTCCTCGGGCGGCCGCTCGGCGATGGGCTGCAGCCCCGGACGGTTCTTCCTCCTCCGCGGCGGCACGGGCGGGGGCGGGGGCCGGGGCGGCACCAAGGCCCAGCCGGCCGGGGGGTCCCGGGGCGGCACCGGCGGGGGCGGGGCCCGGCTTCGGGAGCGGAGCTCCTTGAAGGTGGTGACTTCCCGGGGCGGCGCGGGGGAGCCGCCGAGCGAGCCGCTGGGGGGCAGCTCGCTGTCGGGCGAGAAGACGATGAGCCAGTCGCTGCGGTCTTTCTTGACCTGCGGCGCCAGGGGCAGCCCCGGGCCCCGCCTGCGCTTCTGGGCCAGCTCGTGGAAGGACGTGATTGTCCGGTGGGCCGCCGGCTCCTCGCTGACGTCACTCCGCCACCCCGCGTCGGTCCTGGAGCTGCCATCAGTCACTGCCGTGCGGCCTGCCCACCCCGAGTCGAGTTTTGCGGGTCGCGAGTCCCCAGCGGTGCTGCAGCCGGAGTCCCTGCTCTCCGCGGCTTTCCAACCCGCGCCCGGCGTTTCCGTGTCGATCTTCCAAATGGGGTTGATCTTCCAGCTGGGCTCGGTTTTCCCAGCGTCGGCTTTCCCGTCATCATCCGCCTCCGGGAGCTCGGAGGCAGGGAGGTCCAGCTCCCCACCGTCGTCCTCCTCCTCCGGGGCTGGGGAAGGGGGCTCCTGGCAGGTGGTCAGGGCGTTGCAGTTGGAGTCCAAGCCGGGGCCGGGTGGGGAGGAAGCTCCCGAGCAGGAATCGGGCGAGCAGCAGAAGCTGTCCGGAGAGCAGGCTCCGGGGCCGACGGAGCCCAGCGGGGAGCCCTGCTCCAGGGGGACGATGCTGGGCTGAGGGTGGACATCCTCGTCGCCCAGGAGGCCCCTCGAGTACACCGAGATGGGGGACTCGTCGGGACTAAGATCTGAGCAGGAGCTGAGAGAGGAGGAGCAGCCCGGGTCCGAGGGGGAGGCGGCCCCCTCTTCCTCCCGGGCTGGGTCCTGCCGGTTTTCTAAGCCCGGCCCGTGCTCCTGGCAGCATCTGCAGGGCACCGCTGGGCTGTTGGAATTGGCGTCCACCAGGGCTCCGCTGCAGGGCCCCCGGCTCTCCTTGCCCCCGGTGTCCCCGGGGGGAGGGGGTGTGCTCAAGGGCCCCTCCCGCAGCTCCGGACGGCGGGACAGGTGCAAGCCCAGGGAGACGTGCTGGAGGTGGATGTGGTTGAGGTTGCAGAGTAAAGCCCTCTGAGGGGACAGCATCGTGCCGGTGGCGACGGGACGGCCTCTGGAGAATCCGGGAAGTCGGGCCTCTCACCCGCCTACCTGGCAACCGCAGATGCAGACCTGGAAGACGGAGAGTGATGCCCAGCCGGAGAGGACGCGGGCCGCCAGAAGGACACCGAGGTGACGGCCAGCTGCAGCAGGCGTGAAAGGCGCCGGCCGCTTTGGACAATATTTCAATGAGACGCAAACGTCCACACTGCAGTATTTGCAGGTGGAGCTGGAGGGAGCCCCCCGGGACTGGGGCGGGGAGGGTCAGAGAATGCGGCTGCGCTCTGGATTTCCGTGGAGGTGCGGGGGCTTGGAAAAGGATGAGGCCCAGAATGGAGCCCCGGATCCTCTCTGCGGCAGTCTGGCCCTGCACCGGCCCCCCCCGCCATTTCCCCAGCCTGCCCTTCACTCCCAGGGGAAGGGGCCGAGGCAGGCCCCGCCCAGATGCCCGTTAACGGGGTGGGGGGAGGCGCGGCTGGCTGCCTAATGCGGGCAAGGGGCGGGCGTGGGGACAGAGACCGAGTCCGGTCCGCGGAGGTGGGCCAGCCGACCCCCGCAGCCTCGGTGCCGCTCTGCTCGGACCCCGCGCCTGCCCGTTCTCTCCGCGCTCGTCTCCGTCCCCCGGGCGCCGCCCCACTCTTCCGTGCAATGCTCCTGCTCGCCTCTCCCGCACCCCCGCGGGCCCCGATGCTCCATCCACACCCACCGCTGAGCCCCCCCTCACCAGGGTCCTCCTGCAGCCTCCGCAGCTGGGCTCCTCCACGACTCCCAAGGTCCCCGCCGGACCGCACCGACTGGAAGGGGGGCGCTAGGACAACCCGCCGGCGCCGCGCAGCCGCGCCCCTTCACGCAGAGGCGGGGCGGGGCCCGGGCCCAGCCCCCATCGCCTGACGTCGTGCGCGTGTCCCCCACCTAGGCCCGCGCGCGGCGTCGGAGGCCTGACGCAGCGGGTGCCGACCGGTCCGCGAAGCCAGCCCCAGGGGATCCCGGCCGCCCCCCACCCCTGCCCGGGCTGCCAGAAGCAGGCGCAGAAGAACCACAAGAAGCTTCGATGATTTATTGAGAGCCGCCCCGCCCTGCCCCGCCCGTGCAGCATCCAGGTCACTTCTTCCTCTTGTAGATCTTGTTCGCCAGCCCCAGGAAGATGGCCCGCGGTAGGGGCGACGCGTGCTGCTCGATGAGGCCCATGAGGCGGGCGTAGCTCTCCTCCTCGTACTGCGCGAACACGGCGGGCAGGTCCAGCTCCTCGTACAGCGCCTTCACCCAGGCCACCTTCTCCGCCTCCTTCTGCCCGTAATTCTCCTGGGAGGGGCGGGAGGCAGGGAAAGGGCTTAGCACCCCCGCAACGGCCCTCATCCACACATTCCAGCCTCCACCGTCAAGGGCTCTGGAGCGCCTGCGGTCTTGTCCTTTGCGGCCGGCAAACCGTCAGAGAGCAGCTCGTCCGGTTTCCTCCACCTCGGCACTACCAAGGCCGGGGCTGCCTAAAAACGCGGGGGGCTGTTGTGTGCAAGGGGGGGAGGGGTGCTGTCTGGAGGCTCATCTGGCCTCTACCCACTGAAGATCCCCATAGCACGTGACAGAAAATGTGTGCTGATGATGCCAGACATCCCCTGGGGTGCACAGTCACCACCACCCCCTTGAGAATCCTTGCTCTGTCCCTTTCCTGGGAGCTCTGGGGTCGCGGCCACACAGGAACCTGCAGCAGCCGGCGCTGTTCCGGGGACGCCCGCTGCAGACACTGAACCACCAGCCAGCTGCATTTGTTGTCCTGGATGTCTGTGCCGATCTTGCCCGTCACACTGGGGTCCCCAAAGAGGTCGAGGTAATCGTCCTGGGCAGGGGGCAGAGGAGGACATGTGAAGAGGCTCCACAGCGGGGCCCTGGGGGCTGCTGTCGCCCAGTCCCTGCCTTCCCACCTGGATCTGAAAGAACTCCCCCATCTGCAGCAGGATCTCCTTGGCATTGGCGTGCTCCTTCTCGCCGTCGATGCCCGCCTACGGCGAAAACGGAACCAATAAGCCGAACACCGGGGGGCCTTCACTTTCCTTGCTGCACCTCCTGGGGGCCCCCAATGCGGGCCCCGGATCCCCTCCCCTCTCTGTTCAGACGGCCCTGGCTTCGGGGCTCTAGGATGTCTTGGTGGTCCGACCTCTAGCGCGCCTCTTCCAGCGAGGCCCTCCGGCATGTGCCCTCAGACGGGAGGCCGGCGCGTGCCCAGCCCGACTCACTCTTCCTGCTCCTGCCTGGATCGAATGGGAACTGGGGAGAAGTGAGGCCGGGGCGCGAGCAGGCCGCCCGCCACCAGCCTTTGCACCTGGTCTTCTTCCGCTCAGTGTGAAACCACCCCCATTCCGACCAGATGGAGGGCGTAGTGCTCCCCCAAGGCGGGCGGACCCCTCGCATATCCCGGCCTCCGCTGGCCTTCACAAAAATCTTGAGGGGACTCCATCATCGCACAGACCCCCTCAGACCTTCAGTGACTTGCCCGGGGTCACAGGCCAGACAGCAAATTGTCCGAAGTCCTCTGCTTTGTGCCGTCTGTCCAAAAGCCCCACCGGTGAGCAGCAAGGGGTGGGAGGCTCACTCACCATGTACATGGCGGCAGCCACAGGGAGGTAGAACGAGTAGAAAGCGGTCTTGTACTTGACAATAGATTTGTACCTGAGTAGGGGGAGAAGGTCAAGTCCTCAGAAGGAAAGCGCACGGCAGAGCCCTCCCTCACCGCCTGATTCCCTGTCCCTCACCTCTTCTCAGTGAATCTGCCAAGATCCACGTTGCCCTGGGGGGCTGTGATGAGGTCCAGAGTCTGTCCGATCTCCGTCTGATAGGAACTCTGAGGAAGAGGGAGACGGCCCCTGAGCTGGGCTTTCCCTGGGGCCGGGAAACCCTGAAAGGCAGCCCACGCCACAGGCCGAGACCGCGCTGCCCAGCTCCGCTCCCTTCCAGGCGAACCCGGCGACACCCCGGACCCCGAAACCCCCGAGGCCGCACCAGCTGCGGACAGCCTGGCCCGGAGCCCGGGCCTGCGCCGCACCTGAAGGAAGAGCTCCAGCAGGTTCAGGTAATAGGGCTGCTGCCGGCAGCGGAGCCTGAGCAGTCGGTAGACACAGGCCTCCAGCAGCAGGGCGTCGTTGACGGCGTCCAAACCGATGCCCGGCTGGCGGGGACACGGAGGAAAACAAGCTGTGGGCCCCTGGCCGTGCGGAACAGCTCCGCGCGCTGTGCCGCCCCGAGGCCTGGCCGCTCTACCTTCTGATACCAGCAGATCTGCCCCCGCCGGGTGAGGGAGGAATCCATGATGTCGTCGGACACCAGAAAGAAGGACTGCAGCTGCGAGAAGGCAGACCGGACTCAGCCGCGGGGCTCCTCCCGGCGCTCCTCCGACCCGCTGCGGGGCTGCCGCTGCCCAGCGCCGAGCGAGGAAGGGCGGTCGGGCCGGGGAGACCGAGGCCCGCCGTTCTGCGCTGTGGGGCCGGGGAGGTTCTAGGACCTCGCTGTTCCGGCTTCCGAGCAGCAACCCGGGAGACGCCAGCGGGTCTCGCCCATCGCCTCGCGAGCAGCCCTGGTCGCGGGAGGCACGGGTGTCGCATTCTGCGGGCTTCTCTCGCCAAGAACTTGAGCGACTGCTTAAGGCCCCTCCCCGCAGTGCCTTCCAGGGACTTCTGTGAGGAAAGGAGGCCCGTCCCGTGTCACCCCCAGGCCCTCCGCTCACACAGGACAAAGCCACACTTCGGGGCACTGACAGGCCAGAGCTGCAGCCTCCCTTGGCCACGTCTGCCTGCAGGTCTCCAACGTGTAACCACGCCAGCGGCAGCCGAGGGCCTCTCCTCTGGGCACCGGCCGGCCTCGGAGGCCCAGGATGAGCTGGTTTTCCCAGCAGGTTGTTCAGTCCCTGGAGGCCAGGACGTGTGCCCACCTGGGGCCGAGCACGGCACTCGCCCCAGAGCCGGTGTGTCCTAAGCGCCTAATGAATGCGACGCTGTCCCGAACCCCAGACTTCCCGCGTTCACGCTACACCTTCCCAGCCTTTAAAAACAGCTTTTCAGGACGTGGTTTTAAACCTTGGCTCCGTCCTGCTGTGTGGACCCACGGGTCTGCCTCGCTCCGATTCCCCAACGCTGCCCGTGGCCTCCAGCACGCTCAGTGTGCCGCAGCCTGCGGTGGCCACGGCTCTTGCCCCAGGTGACCCCTTGAGGAAGGAGGCGCTGATCCGCGCCCGTACGTCTGGCCACACACGGGCTTTCCACGCGGGAGGCGTGTGTGTTTATGGGGTGCTGACTTGGGGCCCCTGAGGACACAGGCCCCTGACTCCCCCACCTGCTTTCAACCAAGATGCTCTCCAAAGGGCCTCACTGCACAGCCTCCCTCACGCCCCTCTGCCCCACAGCAGTGGTTCTTAACCCAAATGCACTTCCTCTTTATTAGGGGACCTTTAAAAAAACAAAATACCAGCGCCAGAGTCCCACCCCCGGTCAATTAAGAGAGAGATCGATCCGCAGTATTAGTTGCAGTGAAGGCCTGTTCCGACGGTTAAGGCCTGAAGAACTGAGAGCCGCCAAACACGGTACCCTCGATGTGACCTTAGATGCTTAAAAACAAAACAAAAAAACCTAGAACAGACATTTTGGGGAGAGTCAGGAATATGTAAACACGGACTATGCGTTAGACACTATCACCGTTACTGGGGTCTGAACGTGTCCCCCCTGATGCACACGCTGAAACCCTAACCATCAGAGAGGAGCTGCCCAGCCCCTTCCCCACAAGGGGCTGCGGCTGGCAGGGGCTGCTGAGCCAGGAGGGGGCCCCCAACCACACTGGGGCCTTGGTCTTTGACTTCCAGCTTCCAGAAGTCGACAAAATAAAGCTCTGTTTTTTCTGCACTACGCGGTGTGCAGTCTTTCGCTGGGGCGACCCGCGTGAGCGGAGACAGACGTGACCAGGCACGGTGCTGAGGCGGGCAAATGTCCTCGCTCCTAGGAGGTGACGGCTGAAATGGACTGTAGGACACGAGGCAGGAGGAGAAAGATAAAAGCGGAAATTGTCACAGAAGTCCCCCAAGCGAAAACAACAGCGGGCAGCTCAGGTGTACTGGCAGGTGCCGGCACCGCAGCCGCGTGTCATCCCCTACCCGCCCCCGCTGCTCCCTGGGGAGCAGCAGGCAGCTCTGACTCAGCTCTGACTTGTGCCGTGTCCTTCCACCAGGTGACCCGCCCTGGCCCCACAGCTCTGCTCCTCTGTTCTGCCCAGACCTGCCCGGCCTCCCTGCCTTGCCCCGCGGTGTGTATGGGCTCCTTGTCCCCAGCGCCCAGTCCCGCAGTGACGCCACTGTCCCTTTCCCTCCTTGGAGGCAGATCCCGCCTCCCCAGCCCCATGGCAATTCCAGACTCCACGGCTCTGACGGGTCCACCCACGCTGCCCAGGTGGAGGAGGCAGTGTGGTTGGCCCCAAGCACATCACACCACCCTTGAGGTAGCTGCTCCTTTCCACACGCCAGGTCCTGAGTGCCTTCCCTTCTGAGCCCACTGCCACTCTCCTCGGGGCCTGGCGCCGCTCCTGGAATCCAGGCTCCTGGCCACTAATGAAGCTCTCAGGCTAGGCAAGGAAACTGTACCCCTCCTCAGGGGCAAACGAACTGGGTACAGGAGACAAGGACACATGGGGACTGGAGCCAACCAGAGAGCAAGCGAGCCACACAGGCGCACATGCCCCGCCAGCCGGGCTAGGACTTACCACCAGCCCGCGGATGCTGCAAGGGAACCTGGGCACAAATGTAGCAATTTTCCAAGCGATGCTAGAAATCTGGGTTTTTATGCAACCTCTCTTCTTGCTTAAGTTTAGAGCACTTCGCTTTAGGAAACGGCCAGCTGGCGGGCTGCAAGCCTTCCGTCTCTGCTTTAGAACTGCCCCTGGAAGAACTATGCCATGCTGACGGCTGTCCTTGCTCAGAGGAAAGAGCGGACGCCTTTATGCCCGGTTCCAAGGCCCGGGGCCCACAGCGGGCTCAGTCTGTAGGTGAAAGGTGCTCCCACGGGCAAAGGAGTCCCCGCGTTTGTTAACCCTTAGAGTGAAGCACGGCTAAATCTGACTACTAATGTCCAGAAACACATGGAGAAATTCGTCTCAAACTCATCCCTCCCCTTCCCCCCAGGTCAGCCCCGACCCTGGTTAAGACCTCTGCGTCTCCTGCCGTCCCCGCTCCTTACCAGCTCAACACACCAGCCCACGGTCAGGGCCCGCCCGAGGCTCTCGGCGTCCTGCTTGCTGGGCTCCACCAGCTCCCGAAATGCTATCAGCACCGTCAAACCCCGATTGTACTTGCCCCCAGTCACATTGTACTCCAGGACCTGGGGGCGAGGGCAGAGGAACAAGACAGCAGGTTCCCCAGAGCGCCTACTCTTAAGACTTCTCCCAGCCCTCTCCCGATTCCAACCCAGACTGGATTTTAACCTCCTCAGGCCCCATTCCTCCTCCCAGAGCCTGTGGAATGGCAGCCTTGGCTGCCATCTCCAAATCCCAGAGCACAGCTGGAAGGGTCCCTCTGCCCTCTCTCTGCCTGGTCTTCCTCAGGACATTTGTTTCCTTTTAAGCTCAACACCGGGCTTGAACTCATGACCCTGAGATCAAGGGTCACACGCTCGACGGATTGAGCCAGCCAGGCGCCCCGTTCCTCAGTAAGTGGTTAGGGCTCCACGCTGCACATTAGAATCTGCTCCCAAGCGCCCGAATGCACTATACATACCACTAGAATGGCTGGCTCGTCCGGACTCTGCTTCCCAGCTTCCAGCCCCATCCCCACCTCTCCGAGACCTCCCTGCCACTTACCCCTCCCCACCGTCCAAACCATCAGCAAAGGAAAAGCCTGTCTCATTGGAGGAAAGACAAGCCTCCCAAAGTTGGCCGGAAGTGCGCTCAGGAGGGGGAGGGGACCCAGGCCTATCGCCTCCTGCTGGGAGCTCTCTTTTTTGCCTTCTGCTGCCCTGCAGTCCCCCAGCTCCAATGCAGTGTCAAAACCTCCCTTCTAATCGTCATCCCAGTGTAGGCAAACCTTCTCCTTGGTTCTCCTCAAACAAACGAGACAGTATTTATAAAAAGAATTACTAGATATCCTAAAAGAATAAAAAATTAGGCAGCTCAAATATACCAGCTGAACTTCCTGCCCTGGAGCAGAGGTTTCATTTCATTTCTTCTCTTTTTTTGAGTACTTATTTACTTTAGTGGGAGGAGCAGAGGGAGAAGGAGACAGAGTCTTAAGCAGACTCCACACTGAGTGCAGAGCCCAACACAGGGCCTGATCTCATAACCCATGAGTTCATGACCTGACCAGAAAATAAGAGTCGGAAGCTTAACTGACTGAGCCACCCAGGCGCCCCAGAGGAGAGTTTCTGGTGATGCTCAGCTTCCCCGGAAGCTCCTCGGGCTGCCTTCTTTCCAGCTCCCGGACAAGTGGCACCTGAGAACTCCTGGACACCTAATTCCCTTTCTCAACAAAATCCAAGACTTAGCAGGCACTCCAGGGGCCTCCATCCCAGAGAACGCAGTCTGGATGGCTCACCTGAACCGCGAGGCAGGGTGGGTGGGCTGTGTAAGGGTCCCTGCTCCCACCCTGCCCCCTCCAGAAAAGACTGAGTCACTCAGGTAAAAGCCGCCCCTCCTCTCACCCCGGTGTCAAAGATCCCCCAAAAGCCACAGCTGGATCCCACACATCTACAGAGTGAACTGAACCTCAGATTAAGTCTCTGAAGTCACCAATCCTTCACCTCCTTGAGCCGGGCAATGGCATCTCCTGTCTCTGGGTGGCCCACGCCATCCTCGGTCAGCACCTTGACAATCTGGGAGAAGTGCTGGATGAAATCCTGCTTTGCTTGGGCGTAAGAGTCCGATTTCTGGTCTCCGTTCATTGTGAAGGAGGAGTAAAGTGCTCTGTGGAGAGAGGAAAACCAGGTCAGAAACCTGAGCAGCTGCTTCCCTCCCCGAGGCCCCTCACCCCCCACCACACTCACCGAGGCTCCTCTGTCCACGCTTGGCACCAGCAGCGGGCACCATGCCAGGCCCCCAGGACTGGGCACCCGCGCACCAGGGAGGGACGCCGAAGGGGACCCAGCCACCTCTCCCGGGGGACCCAGCAGGGGACTGGCAGCAAGAAGACGCCCACAGATCTCAGCCAGCGGGACAGGGGCATCATGGGGGTGGCATAGGGAGGGGGCACCGAGCACTCCCTGCAGGGGCAAGCACCAAAGGCAGATGCGCGGCGGCGGCTCCTCAGGTCATCCCCACCACTCTTTTATCTCTGGGCCCAGAACGCCGCGCTCTCTGCTGAGCTGGGCCTGAGGGCATTTCCAGAGAGAAGGAAATGCAAGGAGCAAAAGGCATCTGGTGACCGACAGTCAACGGGTCGCGCTTCACGCAGCGCGCACGTGACACCGCAACTCAGTGCCACCTAACCGTCCCCTCCAGCGCTGACTCCTGCAGCGAGCCTCCGGAATCGCCCCCCTCTCGGCTTCCTCCCCCAAGCCCTGGGGCACAGCCGGAGCAGTCCGCACTAGAGCTCCGGAGGACGAGGGCCGGGAGCGCCCGGGCAGCGCCCTGCTTGATGGGGGCCAGCTGAGGCTCTAGGACGCAGGAAGACCCGGGGGCAGCGGCGCCAAGTCTAGAACCCGGGTCCCCCCGGTAGGCGGGGAAAGGGCTGTGCAGGCTCGTGGATACCCCAAGAAGAGGAGAACTGCGCCGTAACCGGGGGACCACGGACACGAGGTCCCGGGCTCGGGGACTGGGCGCCCCGAGCCTCACAGGCAGCGCTGGGACCTCTCGGCCAGCCTCGGAGCAACACGGCGGCCGGGGAGGCTGAGGCCGCACACAGCCGGAAGACCGGCCGGTCAGGCCACCGGCCCCCGACACGGGGGACCTCCTGGACCCCGCGGTACTGCCACGAAAGTGGGGCTGAGGCTCCCACCGCCGCCCCAGTCCCCGCCGGAGACCTCTCTCACCTGCTCCTGGATGCCGCCTAAGGTTCAGTCCTAGCCGGGAACTCAGAAAACCGCTCCGCTCGGCGCGCGGCCCTCTGGGTCCGGTAGTTCCCGAGCTCCCTTCCTTCTGGACGGAAAAGCCTCACCAGACTACAATTCCCGGCATGCCGCGGGAGGGACAGGCCCACACGGTCTCTCGCGGGCCGCCTGGGCGGAGACGAGCCACGCTGACTGGCTGCCTCCCCTCGTGTGAGTATGGGGCCCTGGGCCGGACAACCAATGGCAGGGCTGCGTCCCGGGCGGGAGGAGCCGGCCGGGGCTGGCCGCGGAGGCGGGAGGCAGGATTCCCTCCCGCAGCGGCCGCCGCTCCCTGCGCGGGTGGGCGGTGGGCAGGGCTGCAGCGGGACCGGCTTCGCCGCGGGCGGACTGGAGAGACGGACGCAGCCCGCAGCCCCACTTCGGAGCGGCTGGGGCCGCAGCTACGGAACATCCGCAGGTGCCGAGCACAGCCCCGACGGGCGGAACCCAGCGACGGGCAGTCTCGGGAGGAGATGAAGAAAGCGCTGCGAGCGGCCGCCGCGTCTAAAACGACGGAACACGGCGCCTGCCTTCCGCCCAGCTCGTGGCCTCAGGGTCCTGGGATCGAGCCCCCGTCGGCCTCTCTGCTCAGCGGGGAGCCTGCTTCCCCCTCCCCCTCTGCCTGCCTCTCCGCCTACTTGTGATCTCTGTCAAATAAATAAATAAGATCTATAAATAAATAAATACTTAAGAACAAAATTTAACCAATTTGTACATTGAAAACTATAAAACACTGCTGACAGAGACTAAAGAACACCTAAACAAATGGAAAACAGCCGTATTCCTGGAGAAAAGACTTAATATTGTTAAGATGTCACGCAAAGCAATCTACAGATTCGACACAATCCCTGTCAAAATTCCAACGGATTTCTCTGCAGCTATGGAAAGACAATCTGCCAATGCGTATGGGGTTAGAAAGGGACCCTGGATGGCTAAAATAATCTGGATAAACTCGCACTTCCCGGTTTCAAAATGTACTACACGACTATGATAATCAAAACAATGTGTTCCTGGCATAAGGATAGACCTACTGACCAAGGAAACAGAATTGAGAGTCCAGAAATAAACTCATACATCTGTGACCAGTAGGTTGGTTTGTTTGTTTTAGGATTTTATTTATTCATTTGAGAGAGAGAGATGGAGCACACAAGCAGGGGGAGAGGCAGAGGGAGAGGGAGAAGCAGGCTCCTGGCTGAGCCAGCCAGGAGCCTGATGTGGGCTGGATCCCAGGCCCTGGAGACCATGACAGGAGCCGGAGGCAGACACCCAACCCTGTGAGCCACCCGGGCGCCGCCACCAATAGGTTTTTTACAGAGGCACCAAGTCCACTAAATGGGGAAAGGACAGTCTCTTCAACAAATGGCACCAGGTAAACCCAACTGTCTTTCCTCAGGCAAAAGAATGAAGTTGGACTCCTACCTCACACCATATGCAAAAATTAACTCAAAATGGATTAAAACCTATATAAAGAAGCTAAAACCATAAAAAATCTTAGAAGAAAACATAGAGATAAGCCTTCAGACCTTGTCTTTAATAGTGGGTTTTTTTGCGGGGGGGTTAAGTTTGTTTGTTTGTTCGTTTGTTTTAATTTTTAGGGGCACCTGCCCAGCTGTTGAGCGTCTGCCTTCAGCTCGGGTCACGATCCCAGGGTCCTGGGAGCAAGTCGCAAGTCAGCGGGGAGCCTGCTGCTCCCTCTTCTGCTCACCTGCTTGTGCTTGCTCACTCTCTCTGACAAAATCTTAAAATTTTTTTTTAGGTAATCCCTACCACCCAACATGGGGCTCAAACTCACAACCCTGAGATCCAGAGTCACAGGCTTCACCACCTGAGCCAGCCAGGCACCCCTAGTGATGGATTCTTAAATACGACACCAAAGGCATAAAAGGCAAAAGGTAATCCGAACTTCATCAAAATTGAAAACTTTTGTGCACCAAAGGACACCGTCAAGAGAGTGAAAAGAGAGTGTACAGAATGGGGGGGGGGCACCTGGGTGGCTCAGTGGGTTAAGCCTCTGCCTTAGGCTCAGGTCAGGGCCCAGGGACTGAGCCCCTTGAGTTGGCTCAGTCTGCTTCCCCCTCTCTCTCTGCCTGCCTCTCCGTGGGTGCGTACTTTTGATCTCTGTCTGCCAAATAGATAAAATCTTAAAAAAAAAAAAAAAAAAAGTCTTCCAAAAACAAAAGTGGCATATTTTACCATGATTAAAAACAAAAACAAGGGGCACCTGGGTGGCTCAGTGGGTTAAGCCTCTGCCTTCAGCTCAGGTCATGATCTCGGCGTCCTGGGGTGGAGCCCCGCATTGGCCTCCCTGCTCCTTGGGAGCCTGCTTCCCCCCCTCCCTGACCCTTCTCTCTGCCTGCCTCTCTGCCTACTTGTGATCTCTCTCTGTCAAATAAATAAAATCTTGAAAAAAAAAAAAAACTGAAAATCATGTGCTTCCTTGGAGAACTAAAGTGAGGTCCAGAAAACGTCATTACACACAGTAAATTACACGCCAGGGCTCAGCCAGCCACACCCAGAATGGACTTCGCGGGCCTGTAAACCTGCACATCTCCCCTCTGAGGAGCCTGTGGATTCTTCCCCCAGACCCGCCTCTTCCTTCCCTGGCCGTCCTCGGCCAAGGCCACCCTGGGACAGGGCTCCCCGCTTCCCACAGGTGACCACGCGCAGGGGGTGGGGCAGGGTGGGGGGCGAACGAACAAAGGATACGGACCCTGAGATGGGCAGAGGAGTGGCGGGAAGCCAAAGCAGTCCGGAGAGAAATGACCCTCCAGGAAGGAGGACGCTGACCTGGTATGGAGGCTGAGGGCGCTGCAGGAGGGAGCTGGGCTCCCGGATAATGGGTGTCAGGGGCTCGGAGAACGCTGGGAGGAGCGCTTCTCGCAGGGCGGGGGGGGGGGGGGGGGGGGGGGGGGGACTGAAAGCGGCTGGAAAGGGAGGCTTCTACTAGCATGGGTCCTGCCCGCTCCTCGCCCAGCCGAATTGGAACTCCCCAGCCTCAAATGCGCGGCGGGCTCAAGCCTTGGGTCCACCGGACCCGCAGCGAGAACTTTCAGGAACCCACAGGACCTCTCTGAGCTGGTGTACTTTTAATGAATCAAAGTATAAATGTGCATCTTATCCAATTTATAGAGTTGAGTCAGGGGTCAAAAGTGGCAAAGTGGGAGGAAAGTCTGTTTTTATTTTAATATTTTATTTATTTATTTGACAGAGATCACAAGTAGGCAGAGGGAGTGGGAAGCAGGCTCCCCGCTGAGCAGAGAGCCCGATTCGGGGCTCGATCCCAGGACCCCGGGATTATGACCTGAGCCGAAGGCAGAGGCTTTAACCCACTGAGCCACACAGGCACCCCAGAAAAGTCTTTTTTTTTTTTAAGATTTTATTTATTTATTTGACAGAGAGAGAGATCACAAGTAGGCAGAGAGGCAGACAGAGAGGTGGGGGGGAAGCAGGATCCCTGCTGAGCAGAGAGCCCGATGCAGGGCTCGATCCCAGGACCCTGGGATCATGACCTGAGCCAAAGGCAGAGGCTTTAACCCACTGAGGCACCCAGGTGCCCCCCAGAAAAGTCTTAATAAATATTCAAGTCTGCTTAAATCCGAAGAATTATTTTTTTTAAAGATTTTATTTATTTGACAGAGAGAGAGAGTACAGCAGGGGGAGCAGCAGCCAGAGAGACAGGGAGAAGCAGGCTCACTGAGCAGGGAGCCAGATGAGGGACTCCATCCCCAATCCCAGGATCCTGGGATCATGACCTGAGCCAAAGGCAGACACTTAACCGACTAAGGCACCCAGGCGGCCCCCAAGAAATTCTTAATCCACTCTCTTTGCAAACTCCAGGTTAAGGAAATGGGGAGAGGGAGTCAAAGAAGAGAGGGGGGAGGCCATGTGTCCCAGAACTAAAGCACTCTCACTTCCTCATTCCCAGCCTGGGACCTCCTAGAACTGACCTTCGCTATGGGACACAGCGAGTCTGGGATGGTCTAGACTCAGCCTGGCTAGGATGAGAGCCCCTGGGCTCTCCTACACCAGACCTAATCCTCAGTGGGAAACACTGGGCAGCACAATAGACCGTGGCTTCCTACACACCCAGGTCCCTGACAGCTCAGAGCCATCCCCTCCCCCAGTCACGAGAAGCCTCCAGCACTTAGGGGAAGAACGCACCTTAGCAGGCAAACAATCGTGGGTTCAAACTCTGGTTGAACTCCTTATTGGTTGTGTACTTGGGGTTCATTACCTAAACTCTTTGAACATCATTTTTCTCCTCCCTAGAACAGAGATGGCATGTATCTTGGGTTGGTGCTGGGCTTTCTTCTTCATATGGTGAGAGCAGCACTCCAGCAAGAATGTACCAGGCCGGCTCTTGGCCATGTCCCCAGACCATTAGGCCGCGGTCTGCTTGGAGCAGTTGTGTTTTGTGGTATCTTTTTTTTTTTTTTTAAGATTTTTTTTATTTATTTATTTGACAGACAGAGATCACAAATAGGCAGAGAGGCAGGCAGAGAGAGAGGAGGAAGCAGGCTCCCCACCGAGCAGAGAGCCCGATGCGGGGCTCGATCCCAGGACCCTGAGATCATGACCTGAGCCGAAGGCAGCGTCTCAACCCACTGAGCCACCCAGGCGCCCCTGTGGTATCTTGATAGGCCAGACAAACTGTCCTCTAGGAGTGCCCCCTCTCACTGGGTCAGGTGACCCTTTCCAGCTCTCTGTGGCTCCCAAGCTCACCCCAGTCACACCCTGATCACAGAACACCGATGGGGTCCGAGCCCTCACCTGTCTTCTCCATCCCCTGGAGCTTCTTGTGGACAGGAACATAGCTTTGTCGTGGCCTCCCAGAGGAGAGCACACAGTCCGCCCTAAGAAGAAACCTAGATGGAATTTATCTTGATAAGTAGAGAAATATTCTCTTTTTCTTAAAGGTTTATTTATTTATCTTAGAGAGAGGGGGAAAGAGAGAGCACAAGCCGGAGGAGGGGCAGAGGGAGAGGGAGGGAATCCCCTTCCCACTCTCTGGGAGCACAGAGCCCTCGGGCTCCACCCCGTGACACCGAGACGGCAACCTGAGCATATGCCAAGCCTGGACGTCCCACTGATGGGGCCACCCAGGCGCCCCAGGATTCTCACGAACACGCCCAGAACTGTCACCCCGCTGGTGCAGAGGCCGCACGGGGCGCGACCATCCGATTCTGTCAAACACCCTGCTTTCCCCCACAGCAGCCACACACTCTGCCTCGGCAGGGAGAGCTTCCGTGAAGCCTCCACCGGCAATACCACAGACACTTCAGGACACATCTCTAGTGGACAAGGAATTTTTTTAAACATAAGGCACAAAATTAACAGTAATTCCTTAATAGGAATTACATGCTTAATAGCATGTAATAGCCAACCTGTGTTCAGATTTCCTGGATGGTGTCAAAAATGCATTTTGCGGGGCGCCTGGGTGGCTCAGTGGGTTAAGCCTCTGCCTTCGGCTCAGGTGATCTTGTGATCTCTCGCTCTCTCTCTCTCTCTGTCAAATAAATAAATAAAATCTTTAAAAAAATGCATTTTGCGATTGGCTTGTTCAGATCAGAATCTAATTCGGGGTCTCACGCTGCACTCGGTCGGTCGGCTGTGTCTTAAACTGTTTTTAAACAAACAGTTACTCCTTCCCCCTTGTTTTCATGCTGTTTCATTGCTGATTAACTGGGTCTTTTGCTGCTAGAACTGCCCGAGTGCTGGGTCTGGCTGATGGCGTCCGCATGTGATGAACTCATTCCTCTACTCCCTGTGCTTCCTGTGGACCGGTTGGCTGGGAGGCGCCAAGAGCACCAGAATTTGTCCAGGACATGTGCTTCCTCTTGCCTCCTGCAAGGAGCAGTGGCGCTCCGTGGCCCCACTTCTGTGTGCCAGACTTGATGGTTTTAGTGGCTATTGATGAGTATTTTGTTTTATTTACTTTTAAAGTACGCTCTCTACCCAATGCAGGGTTGACTCGCAACCCCAAGATCAAAAGCCACATGTTCTACGCCCGAGCCAGCCGGACACCCCTGCTGGTGAGTATCTTCCATCTAACCTGATGGACAAGAGAAGCCCCGAACAGAGGGGATGAGGAAGGGCACCGAGGTGCAGGGAACCGCACGTGCAAAGGCCCGGCCTGCAGCAGCGGCGATGCAGAGGGTGTGGGTTTGGAAAACATCCGGAATCTACAGATTCTGGTGACTGACGTGAGCTGTCGGTAGCAAGAGGCTCCCAGTCTCCCTGCGGTTCAGAAACAGTTGAGACAGGTCGGGTGGAGTCGGGGCGGGTTGGGGTGCAGGTAAGGAAGGAAGAAGACGCAGACTCGGCCGCCGCAGTACAAGGTGCAGGAGAGAGGGGGCCGGATGGGGTTGGGGCGCTGGATCTGAGGCCTACAGATACAGAGAGAGGCTGGAGCCGGCTGAGTCGCCCCGAGAGCCCCTCACCATTCAAAGTTACTCACTGATCCCCTACCAGGCACCAGGAATATACCAGTGGGCAACAGAAACAAAATGCCTATTCTTCTGGAACTGACTTTTGGCGGGGGGGGGGGGGGGGGCGGACGCAGGGAATAAGTCCAGTGTATAAAAGCTGGGTGAGGGGAGCACCTGGGGGGCACCTCAGTCATCAGGCGTCTGCCTTCAGCTTAGGTCATGAGGTCCTGGGATCCAGCCCCACATCGGGCTCCCTGCTCGGCGGGAAGCCTGCTTCTCCCTCTCCCTCTGCCCTGCTTGTGTCCCCTCTCTCGCTGCCTCTCTCTGTCAAATAAATAACTAAGTCTTTAAAAAAAAAAAAAAAAAGCTGAGCTGGGAAGGACAGCAAAGCACGGGGAAGCCTGCCGTGGTCCGTGGGTGGTCCCGGAAGGCCTCACCAGCAGCGGTGCCCGGACAGAAGGGAGCGAGCCACAGAGCCCGCAGGGGCAACAGCGTCCTCCGTTCGTGGAGGGAGCTCAGAGCAGCCCCCTTCTCCGGTGGGGGCTTCTCTTCCTTGTTTGAGAAATGTGGGGTGATGTAGGAAAGACCGCTAGGGTTCAAAGCCCCCAGGCAAGAAAGAATTCTTGAGACGTCTTTGGTGCAAAAAGGTGGTTTTATGAAATCACAGGGACAGGCCCCACGGGGAGAAAGGCGCACGGAGGCGTCAGGCGCGGCCCATTGCCCACATCCGAGATGGGAGAGGGTTAGGGAGGGTCCAGCGGGGAGCGGTAAAGGAGGTTTCCAGAGGAATCTCTGTTATGTTACTGCGGACTTACAAGGTCCAGGCAGTTGGGCTAAGGTCACCTTTGCCCTCAGCAAAGTTCAGCACGTCTGAGTCCCCCAGCTGAGTCCCCAGAGGAAGGTCACTCTTCCTGTTTCAAGGCCTTGTCAACGGGCCGCGGGCAGTGAGATTTAATAATTTTTCTTCCGCCTTTTGTTTCCCACGTCACCAGGGCCAGCATGACTAGATTTGTGGGGGAGGACTGTGAAGGAGCAGGGCCTCATGAGGCCTTCAGCCTGCGCTCTGAGTGAGGAGGGAACATTGGTGGGGGTCAAGCCACGAGCCAGGTTTGCACCCTCTAGCCCCCTTTCCAGACCCTGTCCCCATGTGAGGCTCTCCCACCGTCTCTCTTCTCCCTAGGGTGGACCTGCCCACCCGGCCCCAGAGGCAAGACCAGAGCTGCAGGGAGGGTGGCGGGCCTTTCCAGAAGGTTCCATGGGCCCACACACCTGTCCATGCAGCACCACTCACCACAGCCGGAAGGTGGAGAAAGCCAGAGGGCCGGTTCCCAGACAGAGGGATAAACAAGGTGTGACCTGGACACAATGGAGTATTATTCAGCCTGAAGAAGAAAGGACGTCTGGAGAGACGCTGCAGTCCAGAGGAGCCGCGGAAACACGCCGAGTGGAATAAGTGAGTCACGAGCAGACAGCGAGTGACTCCACTTTCACAAGGTCCCCAGAGTCCGCAAATCCACGGACACAGAAGACAGAACGGCAGTCATTGGGGCCTGGGGGGTGGGAGCAGGGACTTTGTGCTGGATGGGGACGGAGTTTCTGGTTGAGTTGGTGAGAACCATGTTGGAACTACTATTGTGGTTGCCCAACATGATGAATGTACTGGAAGCCACTCAACTGTACGCCTAAAAACGGTAAACAGTCCGTTTCTTCTTATGGATATTTTACTACAATTTTTCAAAACACCAAAAGCGACCTGGGCGCTGGTTCTGGGCAGTTTCCTCCCCTGCATGTGACAGCTCCCACCGCGGACTTCAGGGAATCCAAATGGTGCCCCAGAGGACGGCCTCCCTTCCTATGCGAGAAGCCCATGGCGGGGTGGGGACGGGGAGGGGGCACAGAATGCGGTGTTCCGTACCCAGCTACCACTTGCATTGACGCAGAAGCTTCCGGAAGCCCTGTCGCCTCAGTACAGAAGGCGAACCTCGATCTCTGACGGGCTGTGAGTTTGAGCCCCACATCGGACACAGATTACTAAAAATAATAGTAATAAATAGGGGCGCCCGCGTGGCTCAGTGAGTTAAGCCTCTGCCTTCGGCTCAGGTCATGATCCCAGGGTCGTGGGACCGAGCCGCATCGGGCTCTCTGCTCAGCAGGGAGCCTGCTTCTCCCCCACCCACCCCTGCCTGCCTCTCTGCCTACTTGTGATCTCTGTCAAATAAACAAAAATAAAACATAAAAATAAAACAAAGTAAAATGTTCCTATATTTTTAAAAGGGGGGCATATATTGTTTGTGACAGCGTGGTCGTTTCGGAGACACAGAAACTTTGGCAGCATGCGGGGGCGGGGGCGTGGAGCGGCTGCACCTCTGAGGCTTGAATATTGCGCAAGTGTCCGCGCAAATCACCGTGAGGGCACGTGCACAAAGTCCAGGAACCTGCTGGAAGCGCACACGCAGGGCCACCCCCCGAATGGGGCCGCGGGCGGGGCGGTCGGAGGCGAGGGTCCAGGCGCAGGGCCCCCGCACCCCCAGGACCGTCCGCCCAGAGCCGCGCAGGGGGAAGTTGGGGGTCCTGGACGCGCAGGGGCAGGGCCGGGCCGGGGGCGGGGCGCGCGCGGCGCCCCTGGGGCGGCTCTCGGGCGCCCCCTGCAGGCCGGCCGCGTCGTGCGTGCGGCGCGGCGGCTGCAACTGGCGTGTCTCTGGGTCCGTGTGTCCCCGTAGGGCGCGTGTGCGCGTGCGCCGACGCTGGCCAGTCCGCCCCCGCCTCCCTTCAGCTCTGGCGCGGCCTCCGTGAAAGCACCGTGGGAGCTCCTCCGTCACCCACAACCCTCCCCTCCTCCTGTCCCCACGAAGGCGCACTTCTCGAACCCTAAGGGCAGCAGGCCTATCTCTGTCCCGTCGGGCTGGTCCGGCTCTAGGAGCCCCGCGCGGGGCAGGGCACGAGCCGAGAACGCATGCAAGCGCGCGCGCCGAAGGCTGCGGGGGCTCTCGTGACACGAAGCGGAGGCCTGGATCCTGTAGGCCTACTGTCCCTCCAGCTTTGTCACCCATGGGCCACCTGCTCAGGGCTGCTTGACCCTGGGACAAAGTGCAGAACACCCCTCACGTGGTGTGGTCACTGTGGACCCAGGGTCAGCCCCAGGGCTTCTCCTCTTTGACCTCATTTCAGGTCAAAACTTTTGGATCGGACAGGGGCTGCTTTGGGGCACCAACCGCACTGTCTGTTAGCTCCTCCGGGCTTGGATCTCTGGGATTCTGCTCCTCCCAAAGGGTCTTTGAGTGAGATTGAAATCCCCAGGCCAACTTTAAACATCCCATGTCTCTCCCCAAGCCACAATCATAAGACCTAGTTCCCCGATCCCTAAAGTCTACTACATTCCCTCTGTTTACATCTTTCAACTATCTTTGTTTGTTCTGTCTTCTATAAACAGAGCCTAGTATCCCGGGCTCATTCCCTCTTGTAAGTCCTTCCTGCTATCTAACCTCTTTCTGTTCCACTCAGAGTCTGAGGGTCAGGATGGAGGTTAGTGGTTACAGCTCAGCCCTAGCAACCACACTGAATCTGATTCCCAGCTCTGCTGCCCACAAGAGTTTTAGCCCCAGATGAAGTATATCAGGCACGGTTCCATCAGGAACCGAGGGCTCTCTCAAATCAGATACACTGAGTAATGTTTCCTAACAGGGTTATATCCCACGGTGTGCACCGATGCTGCGAAACCCCCAGGGGTACAGCATTACATAACAGTGGGCTTAGTACCACCTTTAGGAGCCCAGAGCATGGGGAGAGAATGGGTCCTAGAATCTGGAGAGGGTCCCTGGCAGGAGCTGTGACCTCCAACAACCTGGCTGGAAGAAGGAGAGGGGAAGTCCCCAGCCTTCCTCTCCTCTTATCTCATCTTCTATTGGTGCCCCTGGCCAAGCCCAACAGAAGCCCTGGGCAAGGCCTTCAGCCTCCCAGCCCCAGACAGAGTGGACAAGGGTGGAGAAAGGATCTGGAGTGGCAAAAGATGCCTAGCCAACCCTCCTAGCCTCAGCTCCCTCGCTGTCAAACCAGCTCTCAATCCCCCTTTCCTTCCCGGTTGTCATGGTGATAGAGAACCTGCCCGGGAGATGTACAACACTGTCCCAGCCCGCCACAAGTGCTCGGTGGACAGGTCCTACTGTCTGCCTGTTGATTCTAACGATTGATTGGCAGCTCAAACGTAGCCTTTCTAAAACTGAAACCTTGCACGTTTCCCCTGAAAACCTGTCCTTCCCCCAGTCTCGGTAAATGGCACCGCCATCTACCCAGCTGCTCGCACCAGCCCAGCACCCTCCTTCGGGGGATGGAAGCCTCCCTCCCCCACTCCCCGCATCTGTCCCTCTGCCCTCTGTGCCCTTCTCCAGAGAAGCCTCAGATCTGTCTCCCTCTCACTGTGTCTACTGCTGCCGTTAGGCTTCGCCTCCCGCCCAGATCACTCTTACAGTCTCCACTCTCGCAGCTGCTCTGTGATCTCCACCCGCCAGTTGGAGGGATCTAGAGCCTGTGCTGGGTATTGTCAGTCTGCTGGCTGAAACTGGTGCCCTCCAAGTTCCTGCTTCCAGTCTCCAGCCTCACAGGGACCGCGCCCCTGTGCGCCCAGAGCCTGCTGCTTCCTCCCTGCAAGCACCCGTGCCAGAGCAGCCTTCTCTCTCTGTCGCACTGGGCCTTTTCCTTCCTCAGAGACGCCACAGGTAGACCCCTAACCCCACAGAAAACTGCTCGCTTCAAGTTGTCCCCACTAGATCCTTCTCGTCCTTCCAGTTTCAGCTGAAATACTTCCCCATGTCAGAGGCCTTCCCAAATCACCTCATCTACAACACATGTCTCTCTCCTCTCCCAGGTGGCTCTGCTGTTCTGTGCCCCTGTCAAGTCCTTAACAGCACTTACAAAGCTTGTGTTTATGGGCACACCTGGGTGGCTCAGGCCCAGGTCTCAGGGTTGTGAGATCACAGATCCCTGCTTCCAGCCCTGGCTCAGGGCTCAGCAGGGAACCGGCTTGAGATTCTCTCCCTCTGCCCCTCCCCTCACACACATACAAGAGCACTCTTTCTCTTAAAAAAAAAAGAAAACCTTAGGGGTAGCTGGGTGGCTCAATGGGTTAAGCCTCTGCCTTCAGGTCAGGTCATGATCCCAGGGTCCTGGGATCGAGCCCTGTATCAGGCTCTCTGCTCAGCAGGGAGCCTGCTTTCCCCTCTCTCTCTGCCTACCTGTGATCGCTCTGTCAAATAAATAAATAAAATCTTAAAAAAAAGAGAGAAAAGAAAACCTTACAAAAACACCACGTTTGTGGTTGTATGTTCATTTTTTTGGTGCTTGTTTTATTTATTTATTTTTTAAGGTTTCTATCGGTCATCTCTTATTCCCAACTTGGGGCTTGAACTCAGGACCCTGAGATCAAGAGTCACACGCTCTTGCTACTGAGCCGGCCTGGTGCCCCAGTGGTGCTTGTCCATTGTCAGTGTCCCCACACTGGAAATCCCTTAGAAGGGTAGAGGCCCTGTCTGTTTTGCTCACCATTGCGTCCTTGGGACCCAGCACAGACTAGGTGTTCAGCAAATACTGGCCAGCGAGCAAATGGTGGCCTGTGTTACCGTGGCCGTGATGCTGTCAGAGGCCTGCCAGAGAATCCCAGCACATTGTCACGATGCTCCCCATCCCCTTCCTTCAGGCTCCAGTCCCCACCATAACCCCCTCCTTCCTAGATTCATCTTGGACTACTGCAAAGTACAAAGGAAAGGGGGCCGTATCACCAAAATCTCTATTCAGGTTGATGACAGCATGAATGAGTTGGAAACTTATCAGAAAAAATGGATGACAGAGGGGGTATGCCAGAAGATGGGGTGGTGAGCCAGCAAGTTGGGGGAGGGACCCTGTGGGGACAGGGACAGCCCGCTGGGTGTGCCCCTTTTCTTTTCTCTGTCTCCCTTAGATAAGACCAGCAGTTCTGTCCTCCTCTCTCCCCCTCTCTCCACAGCCTCTCGCTTTGTAAGCATGTCCAGCCAGGAGAACATACACGCCCAAGAGCTTTGCTCAAGGATCTCTAAGTCCCAAAGGGACTTAGCAAAGTCCATCCTGACCGGGGCTCCAGGAGGTAAGGAAAGGGGAAGCCAGTGAACAGGGTAGGGAATGAGGGTGGAAATCAGGAGCGGGGTGGGGACACACATGACCAATGTCTGCTGCTGGCCAAGAGGGCCTCGGTGGTGGGGGTGGGGGTCTCTGCTCACTGGAGTGTCCCCTATGTTCAGTTTTGGGCTCTGGTCCGAGCCTCTATCTCAGCCTCTGTAGGCGGGGCGGCGGGGGTTATCCTGCAGCCTGGGAGCCACGGGGCACTCCCGTGTTGCCTGGACTCTGGCCCCTGGTCGTGACATTTTAACCAGCATGCAGGACTGCTCCCTCAGCCCGGCGTGCCTCTCGCAGCCCGACAGCGTGCAGCAGACCCCCAGGGACAGGGGCTCAGGGCCATGGAGGGTATGGCTGGGACTGGGGCTCCTCTGGGCAGGGCCGGGCAAGCCACAGGGATCCTAGGACTGGAGAGGCATTGAAGGGACTGGGGAAGCTCAGAGGAGGGGGTCGGGAAGCCAGCCAATTGGAAGGAAGAAAACGGGGAGCTTAGGAAAGGGGACAGGGCAAGCGTGAGCAGCGGCTCCGGACTAGATAGAGCGAAGGGCTGAGGCTGCGGGAAGCCAGCAGCTGAAGGGCAGGGGGTGAGGGCTGGGAGGGCTCGGAGAGCTGGCTGGTCAAGAACCAGAGCCTAGAGCCGGCCAGGCCTGGATGCGAAGCCCATCTCTCAGATAACGTCTGTGTAGTGCCTGTCTTCTAGGAAGGGCTCTGTGAAACCTGGCATGGACAAAGGGGACTTGGGGTGTGCTGAGGTGAAGGGATTGGGGTGCAGCAGTGGCCCACACAGCCCTCTTCCACTGCAGGGCCAGCGGGGTACCTGCGGCGGGCCAGCGTGGCCCAGCTGACCCAGGAGCTGGGCACGGCCTTCTTCCAGCAGCAGCAGCTGTCGGCCGCGATGGCAGACACCTTTCTCGAGCACCTTTGCCTGCTGGACATCGACTCGGAGCCCGTGACGGCCCGCAGCACGAGCATCATTGCCACCATCGGTGAGTGCCCCCAGCCCAGAATCAGAGAAACCCTCAGAGACCCCGCGAAGGTTTCTCAAGATGCTTCCCCACCTGCTGTCTCCTCTGAGACCACTCTGTGTTTGACAGAGTCATTCATTCAGCAAATACTGGCAGGGCGTCTGGTAGCCAAGGTTTGGGTCTCTGGGAGCTGATCGGTAATGTAAACAAAGATCCCCGTCCTTGAGGAGCTGACTGTCTAGCTGGGAGAGACAATAAATACCAAACATACTAACTTACAAAGAAAAAGATCGTTTAATATGTGAGAAAGTGGTAGGAAGTATGGACACAAGGAACACAGCATTGCAAGGGGCGGCAGAGGCTCGAGGCAGGAGGCTGCGGCCCCATGTGGGGGCCATGAAGGAGATGAGAGGAGGCCACGCTCAAGGTTGGGGGTTGGGTTCCAGACAAGGAAGCAGCCAGTGCAAGGGCCCCGAGTCAAAGAGGCTGGAACTGTTAGAAGCCACCTGGGGGGAAGAGTAGCAAAATGAAAACATTGTAGGGGAGGAGATCAGGGCTTACAAGCCATTCTTAGAGTTTGAGTTCAGTTTTCCTCTGGAGAAATGGGAGAGGGCTGCCAGTGCTGGAAGGAGAGTGACTTGCTCTTATGCTGTGATGGACTGCCTGGGAAGAGGTTGAGGGTGGCCCTGGGGGCCAGAGCAGGAACGGCTGCTGTGACATTTCTGGCTCAGACCAGGTGTGGGGGGGGGCAGTGGCATTGGTCAGACGGGATCAGATTCTGAGAGCATTTGGAAGATGGAGTTGATGGGATTTCCAGATGGTTTGGACATGGGGACGGGGAGCAGAGAGGGGCCCAAGGCTTTCAGCGTGAGGCACTAGAAGGACGCATTATCAACGGAGCAGCAAAGATCTTAGTGCAGAGGTTTCCGGGGGAGGAGATCAGGAGTTGGGCTTCGCACATGCAGTTACAGATGTGATCAGATACACAAGTCTGAGTTTGGGGCAGAGGTCTGAGCTGGAGATATACATGTGGGAGTCATCAGCATGTCGATGGTACTTAAAGCCCTGAGACTAGGTGAGACCACCCCCGAGAGTGAAGGGAAAACGACAGAGAGGAGAATGAGGCAGCTAATGTTGGGGGGGGCGGGAGCCAGGGCTGAGACGCGGCGGCCTGCGGGGTGGGAGGAAACAGGAGAGGGGGCATGCCCTGCGCGCCAGGTAAGGAAGGTGCGGCAAGCGCGGGGTCCGGAGCTGTGGATCCGCCAGCCGGGATGCGCACTGAGAAGCGATCCCTGCATTCAGCCACGGCACAGAGGTTCTTGGCGACCCTGGCAGGAAGAGCGGCAGCAGAGAGGCCCGCGCCGCAGGGAGTGAGAGCCCGGGAGAAGCGGGGAGGAGGGAGGCCCGCAGCTGCGAGCGCGGAGGGTCCTTGCAACGAGTTTTGAGGCAGAGAAGAGCAAAGGATAGGGCCGTGGCTGGAGGGGGTCCTGAGGCTCAGAGACTATGTCATGAGGAAGGAGCCGCGCGGTCCGTGCTGATGGCCGTGATCGACAGCAGGGCGCCCGCTGGTGCCACAGGCCGGCGCAGCGCCGACTCCGTCTTCAGCAGCTGAGAAAGGGGCCTCGCGCGCGCTGGCTTTGGGCAGGGACTGGAGAGGCGGGTCCGGCGGGCTCCCAGCGGCCCGGCCAGCTCAGCAAAGATCGCCTCTCCGCCGTGCGTACGGCCTCTCAGCTCTGCGGGCCCAGACGGACCCCAGATGCCCTCACCGGGCACGGTACCTCCTGCCGTGCCCCTCACGCGCCGGGGGACTCCCCCTCCGCCGCGGCCACCCGCTGCCAACACGGCCCGCTCGGCCGCGCTCAGGACGCCCGCCCCGGGCACCCCGGACAAGCAGGTGCTGGCTGACCTGTGAGCGGAGGTCGCGTCCGGAGTAAAGGCCGGGCGGCGGGGCGGCCGCGGACGGGCAGACGGCGGTCTGAGCGGCCTCCCCGCTGCAGGGCCGGCCTCGCACTCGGTGGAGCGCCTCAAGGAAATGATCAAGGCCGGGATGAACATCGCGCGCCTCAACTTCTCGCACGGCTCCCACGAGGTCCGGGGCGGGGCTAAGGGGAGGGGGCGGGGCTAAGCTCGCCGGTGGCGTGGGGTGGTGGGGGTCCTTGCCGCCTTCCCCGGACACCGCTGCCCGCTCGTCCCCAGTACCACGCTCAGTCCATGGCCAACATCCGGGAGGCGGTGGAGAGCTTTGCGACTTCTCCGCTTGGCTACCGGCCGGTGGCCATCGCCCTGGACACCAAGGGACCAGAAATACGCACCGGCGTCCTGCTGGGGGTGAGCGTCGGACCCCGCGCCGCGGGCTTTCCCGGTCGCCCCCCTGCTGTGCGAGGGGCGGGGCGGGGGCGGGGCGCGGGAGGGTGGGGCAAGAGGCGAGTCTCAAGGCCACTCTGGCCCCGCCCCTAGGGCCCGGAGGCCGAGGTGGAGCTAGTGAAGGGCTCCCGGGTGCTGGTGACGGTGGACCCGGCGTTCCGGACGCGGGGGGACGCGAACATCGTGTGGGTGGACTACCCCAATATTGTCAAGGTCGTGTCGGTGGGGGGCCGCATCTTCATAGACGACGGGCTCATCTCCCTCCAGGTCAAGAAAATCGGTGCGGATGAGCCTTTGCTCCAGCCAAGCGGGGACGTGGGCATACTCCCTTCCCTGGGTCCCCTAGCCCGCTAGACCCGCTGCCCTCTCTCCTGGCCAGCACTCTTCCCCTCCCGTCCCCAGGGCTCCTGGGGTCCACACTTGTGGGCTCAACCCTGGGTGGGGCTGGACTGCCGGGTTTATCTCTTGGACAGACGTCCACCCGGGGCCTTTTCCGTGCGCAGGCCTGGCGGAGGGTGGAGAGACACTAGGACATGGGTTCCTGATCCCTTGGGGTCCCAACACCTGGGCTCCCTCTCCGGGACCATGCCCCTGGCTCACCCCTGACCTGAGCGGGCTCTTTCCATGCCTGCAGGTCCAGATGGGCTGGAGACCCAGGTGGAGAGTGGAGGCCTCCTGGGCAGCCGGAAGGGTGTGAACTTGCCAGGTGCCCAGGTGGACTTGCCCGGGTTGTCTGAGCAGGATGTTCTGGACCTCCGTTTTGGGGTGCAGCATAACGTGGACATCATCTTTGCCTCCTTTGTGCGGAAAGCCAGTGACGTGGCTGCCATCCGGGCTGCTCTGGGGCCCGAAGGACGCCACATCAAGATCATTAGCAAAATTGAGAACCACGAAGGCGTGAAGAAGTGAGGCTTGGTTTTTGTCCCTAGCAGGCCCTAGCCATCCCCACCACCCTCCTCTTCTCCAGTCTTCCTCTCCCTGGAATCTCCTGGCTCTTCCCCAGCCCTGACTCCCCCAACCGCCCAGGTTTGATGAAATCCTGGAGGTGAGCGATGGCATCATGGTGGCGCGGGGCGACCTGGGCATCGAGATCCCAGCCGAGAAGGTTTTCCTTGCCCAGAAGATGATGATCGGACGGTGCAACTTGGCGGGCAAGCCGGTCGTCTGTGCCACACAGGTCTGGAGTGAGCGCTTGGGGCCCTGGGCCTTCTCGGGGTGTTGGGGATGCCTGAGGGCGGGTACCCACACCTCAGGTCTAAGTATGTTCTGCTGTCCCATGTTTGATCCTCAAACAACGAAGTTGGGAAGAGATTCTGTGAGCCCCATTTTCAGATAAGGAACCAGAATCACATACTTTGTGACCATGACCCTGGCTTTCGGGGTCCTCTGAGGGTGGCAGAGAAGTAGCTGGGGCAGGGTCCCAGGTCAGATGGGAGTCGTCCAGCTCTGATCCCCCATGTCACCCAGATGCTGGAGAGCATGATCACCAAGCCGCGGCCCACCCGGGCAGAGACGAGTGACGTGGCCAACGCTGTGCTGGACGGAGCGGACTGCATCATGCTGTCGGGGGAGACCGCCAAGGGCCTATTCCCAGTGGATGCAGTGAAAATGCAGCATGCGGTAGGAGCTCGGTTCGGGGCCCCAAGCCCCTCCCAGGCCCAGGGCCGCACCCCTGGCTGACTTCCTGGTGCTTGCAGATAGCTCGGGAGGCAGAGGCTGCTGTGTATCACCGGCAGCTGTTTGAGGAGCTGCGCCGGGCGGCACCCTTGAGCCGCGATCCCACTGAGGTCACCGCCATAGGTGCCGTGGAGGCCGCCTTCAAGTGCTGTGCGGCTGCTATCGTCGTGCTGACTACGACTGGCCGGTGAGATGGACCCTGGCAACACCAAGACACAGCTCTGGGCCAGGGGCAGGCTGGGATGGGCCCCAGGCTTGGGTTTTGTCTTGACGTAGGAGACGAAGAGCATCATTCTGTGGCAAAAGGAGAGGCAGCTGGAGGCCAGGAGAGGCAGATCTTGGAGCAGGGGGACGTGCCCGTGAGCTCCAGGGGGCTGGAAGGGCGCCAGGACACTTTAGGACCCTGCTTTTAGCCCACAAGCCCTGAAGTGCTGAGGTGTTGCAGAAGGGCCCAGAAGGCCTTAGTCCAAGTCTTTGCTCTGAAATCAGCTATGATCCCCTGCAGATCTGTTTTCTCGGGTTTCAAGGATTAACAAGAGACGTTTGTGAGTTAAGTACTAGGTCTAGGTACCTTCTCAGAAGGGTTTTATGCTTCTCCAGAAGTTTCTTATTATCTGCTCTGCTCTGTCCTTCATTGTCTCTGATCTGCCTTGTGTGGTGAGGAGGGCAGGCGCTCTTATGCCCATTTTACAGGTGGGAAAAGCAGGGCCCTGAGGACTATGATCGCTCACCCAGGGCTGCACAGCTTGTTTGCGACTCCTGGGGCCCGAAACCCAAACCCGTTTCCTGGTTCCACACCCTTTCCCTGTTCTGAGACCTTCTCCAACCCCTTCAGCTCAGCACAGCTGCTGTCCCGGTACCGACCTCGGGCAGTGGTCATTGCTGTCACCCGCTCTGCCCAGGCTGCCCGGCAGGCCCACCTGTGCCGGGGGGTGTTTCCCTTGCTCTACAGTGACCCTCCGGAGACCATCTGGGCGGACGATGTGGATCGCCGGGTCCAGTTTGGCATTGAAAGTGGTGAGCCGTCTACGTTTCCTTCCCTCTGCCCTCCCTGGCCCTGGACTAGCATCTTCAGTCCCCTGACCTCACCTTCCACACCCACTCAGAGGGCCTTGTTTCTCTCCCCTGGTGCCAGAGTCTCTCCGAGAGGTTCACAAAGACATGGAGATGTCCTGGCCTCCAGGGGTTGGGGGACAGGCTGGGGAGGAGGCAGGGGCCGGGGGGGCATGTTGGGGAGGGGAGCAGTAGAGGAGAGGTCAGCCTGGGTGCTACCCGCAGAGGCAGCCAGAGTAAGAGGTGAGAGTCCAAGGGGGACCCGGCCTCCCCTCCCCCAGGCTGGAATGAAACTCTGATTTCCCGACTGATCATACCCCACCTCTTCTTCCAACATAGCCACAGAGGTGGACAGTGTGACTCCTTAGCCGCACAGCCCACGCCAGCCCGGGACATGCCTGTAGCTCTAGCGTCCTGCAGGGGTTGCGGTCCCCACAGCATCACCAGGGCCCCTCAGGGCTGCCCTGGAGGAGGTGGAGGGTGGTGGCCGGTTCTCACAACAGGGCTGGTCTCCGTCCCTCAGTGTCTGACTGTCGCCTTCTCTCTGCGCCCCTGCCAGGAAAGCTCCGTGGCTTCCTGCGCGTGGGGGACCTGGTGATCGTGGTGACAGGCTGGCGACCTGGGTCTGGCTACACCAACATCATGCGAGTTCTGAGCGTACCCTGAGATGCCCCACGAGCCAGCCCCCTCCCCCCACAGACCCCCTGCCCAGGCCACACTTGCTCCCCTCCCCTTCACGCAGGCCCTGGAGGGCTGTGTCCAGAGCAGCACAGGACATATGGCAGCACCAGCCCCTGCGCCCCACGCTCTCAGCTGGGCCCTAAGATGCTCTGATCCCTAATCCTAGCTTAGCTGGTTAATTCGATTCCCCTGGGCTTCCTGTACCCAGGGGGTGTGGGGCAAGGGGCACAGGGCAGTCCCCACAAGATCACTATCGTGCATTCTGATATTCTCTGATGTGGCCCCCACGATGATCTGAGGCCCCCCAGGACAGCGCCCCCTTTTCCTCCATTGTGACGGACAGTGACATCGAAGCACCACCCTTTTGGGGAAGTGAGGCTGGATGAGCGCTAGGGAGCCTGAGAACGGGGAGTGGGGTGGGGGCTCATCTTGTCACTATCTTTACAACCTCTGTGGGGTTTGCAGGCCCCTCCCTGCCCACCTCATGCCTTGCGGTCCCGATGCCCTGCGGCCTTGTCCTGCACCCAGAAACTCCTTCATGCTGTGCTCCCCCACACAAACCAGGAGCCCAAATGAGTAGCTCTATTTTCCTTTTCAACCCAGCTGTTCGGGAGCAATTATAAAACCCCAGGACACTATACTCAAAAGGAAAGATTTAGGGTCCTGGTCCCCATTCGCTGATACTGTAGAACAGGCATGGGGACAGAGGAGAGGAGCAAGAGATTTCTCTTGGTACTGGCTAGCCTACTCTTCCCCAGGCTTGGATACCTCAGGTCCTCCCCTCACTCTTGCACCAGCAGTCAACTCAGAAGGGGCTAAAACCCCTAAAAGTAGCAAGAGTCCTCCTCCCCGCTCTCTGGGGCAGCTCTCCTGTCACTCCCTAGGTCGCTCCTAGGTCGGGAGAGGGCTCAGGATTGCTGCCCGGTGTTGGAGCTGAGCCAGGACCACAAGAGCTGGCATGGGGGCCCTGCTCCTTCCTCTGTCCCTATAAGGAGAAGTGGGGAGGGATGGATAAAGGAAAGCTGAATAAAATGAACTAATGATAAATGAAACTAGCAAATGAATAAATACAATTATTATGTGATTGAATAATAATAAACAAGAAAGGAAAGGAGGGAGGAAGGAAAGAAAAAATGACATCTGAGGATTTTAGCCACTTGCCCCCTGCCTGGGGGGGATCCAGGCCAGCACATTAATGAGGGAGGTGCCAACCATCCCTTAGCCTCAAGGGGGACCCCAGCGGGACAGGGGCACAGGGAGGAGGCCCCCCACACCCCGTCTACAAAAAGATAGTTCTAGCCTGGGGGCAGATAATGCAAGGGACTTGACAGGAGAGTGTTCCCCCTTGGGTGGTAATGAGGGGGAGGGCCCGCACTTGGCAGTGAAGGCAGAGGCCCAGACTGGGGAGCCAAGACATCTGTTGACAGTAGCAGAGGCACAGGGGGTTGACAGTGCCCAGCTGTGATGGGGACACAGAGGACAAACGCAGCCGACAGCACCTGCAGGGTCACTGGCGGGAAACAGAGACTTGAGTTGCTTGGCAGTGATGGTGGTGGCAAGGAGTTGTGCTTGGTGAGTTGGGGGCCTGGGCCTGAGCCTGCACCGGCAGGACCATGCCCAGGGAACACCCTCCTCAGAGGCCTTGGAGTCATTGTACTTGGCAGTGAAGACCAATTCTTGAGCATGGCGGACGCTCAGTACACTTGATGAGTGGGTGAATGGGTTAGGAGGACCTCAGACAGGCTGCAGGGGGCCTGAGCTGAGGACAGAGACCATCTTCTTGGTAGCAAAGGGAGATATTTCCACAGGGCCACATTTTAGGTCTCCTTGGCCTTCCCCAAGAGGCGTCTGCCCTTGGGTATACACCGCTGCCCCCAAGACCTCATTCAGGGGTTTCACATGTTGGCAGAGAGCTGGGGGCCCCGAGGGGCAGCTGGCTCAGGCACTGATGGCCTGGGGGGCTGGGCTGTCCCTGGAAGCTTGGCCAGGAGCCCTGAGGAGGACAGGCGTTCACTTCCTGAGCCTTTGCGCCCAGGAGAGCCGTCCCCGGCTGCCCGTTGAGGCAGAGAGGGTTGGGAGGCTGAGAGTGGGCGGCCCCGAAGTCCTAGTCGCCGTCCACCTCCTCCTGGGGGGGGACCCAGCAAGGACACCTGGGAGCGTCCGGCCCGGGACAGGCTAGCATGGAGGGTTCGGGCAGGTGGGACAGGCAGGCGGGAGGTAGAGGCCCACGGACCCCGGGCCAGCAGAGGGCCACCTCGGACAGGCACTAGTGGGGAGGCTGGGGAGCCTGCAGAGCGTCGAGCAGAGCGAGCAAGGAGGGCGGCTGGAGAGTCAGGGGAGAGGGGCAGAGGGCCCCGCTGGTGAGTCAGGGCGATGGCCACACTGGAGGTCACTGCGGCTGCCTGCAGGGGTGCGTGCACCAGTGGCTCCCACAGCACCGGCTTCCCGCTGAGCCGGGCTCCTGTGCCTGGGGCTAGGCCCCGAACACCCCGGGCCATGTCCCTGTCGTGTTGCACCAAGTGCTGCTCCATGGTACCCCCGCTGCTCCCTGGACTGGGCTCAGAACGCTTCCGCTGCAGCACGGAGTTCTTCTTGCCTAGACGGGGTCCCAGAGGGAGAAGGAGGAGAGGGAAGGAGTCCAAGGGGAAGGTTGGGTACCGGAGAGCAGGAGGAGAACAAGACGGAGGCAGAGGAGGGCAGCAGGGTGGGGGCAGGGATGGAGAAAGAGGGTCAGGGCCCAGAGTACAAGAGTACATATCAGAGATGGTGTGGTTCAGGGACAGGTACTCGGGGAAGGAGGACTCTCCGCATGGGGACTCGGGGCCGTATCTCCAGGGGCAGGAGACACTGAGTGACAAGGACAGTAAGACACGGTGTTGAAGGTCTTGTGGGGGCATCTGCTGAGAACAGGGTGGGCTGGGGTGTGACGCTGATGCCCTAGAGCCCGGGCCGTGGGAGGCAGGGGTGCCTTGCTATGGGGTGGGGCGGGGGTACAGCCAGGACCCCGGGGGCAGGCAGACCAGTCTCACCGATGCGGCGCAGCCGATCCATGGCCACGGTCTCGAAGGCCCGCCGCATCATGGGGAACTCCTCCAGCACCGCGTTGAAATGGTCCACGCTGAGCGAGTAGAGGCGGCAGTAGGTGTCTGCCCGGACGCTGGCTGTGCGTCGGCCGCGCGTCAGCAGACAGATCTCTGTCCGAAGTGGGAGAAGGCCCTCAGAACCACCGGCCCCAGATTCCCTCGCGCTCCTCAGGCTCCTCCCCACCCACACCAGGGTCCCTTAAAAACCCCAAGTGTTGTCTTTCTCCGCAAGCGCCGTTAACAATCCCTCGCACTCTCTCCAGACTGAAGCTGACTAACGGTGGGTCTTCCCGGCCCCCACGCGCCTGGTTATCCCGCTCCATTTAATTCATACCCACTCCCCTGCTCTGGCCCAAGGGGCAGGCCAGGGGCAGCGGATGAAGTCCAAGGGCAACCGAGGAAAGCAGTGCCCAAGGGCAAAGGGCAACACGATGGGGGCCAGAGGGCAGCAGGTGGTTTGGGGTCCAAGACAGGGCAGAGGCTCAAGCGGCCCTGGGCAGCATCTGGTGGAACGGCCCCCAGGGCCCTGGCCTGACCCTTGTATGCTGCCGTGGGGGCATACCCCCCGGGAGCTCCCGAACCCAAGCCCCTGGACCAGCAGGGCTCTTTTCCTGTCTTTCCTCCATCTCCTAGGGTCCTTGGGTTTCACTGCTTTGGGGTTCTACAAGCCCGCTGGCCCAGAAATCGTGAAGTTGGCCACGCACCAGACTCCCTTAGGAGGCAAGTTAGAGCCGCAGAGCCCCAGGCCCCGAGACTCTGGGTAAGCGGGCCTGGGGGTTCTGCACACAGCCAGGCAGGGACCCTGATCTAGGGGAGCAATCGCCCTCTGGCTTCTGCTCCAGTCCCCCCATCCTCCCCGAGGCCTGCTGACCCCCAAAGTAGGATCCGTCAGTGAGGCGGGTGTCCCGAGCGCCGCGCGCCAGCACACTGAGCAGCCCATGCTGGATGAAGTACATCTTCCTGCCCACGGAGCCCTCACGCACCACGAGGTCCCCCGGCTGGAAGACCTCAAAGCGCAGCTTGGTGAGCACGGCCGTGACGAAGCTGGGGTCAGCGTGGGCGAACAGTGGCATGTGGGCCACCAGGCCCCGGCACGTGAAGTTGATGATCTCCTGGACAGGGGAGATGCCTGTCAAGCTGGTGGTGCCCCCTGCCCCGAGGTGCCCCCCTTGAGCTCATGCGTTCCCAGAGGCCCCACCCCAGGGGCCATGGTCTGCCAAAGGACGGGGATGCTGTAGTCAGCCTGGGACAAGCCCTAAGCTCCTGCCTTCAAAGCTCTCCCATAAGCCCCTGCAGGACTGTCCCCCGAAAACAGAGATCCCTGCGGCCCCTCCCCATAGGACCTTCCAGAAAGACCCTAGTCCCCATAAGCCCCCCACAGTCCTGGCTTCTGATGCGGTCCTCCGCAGGCCCCGCTCCCTGCAGCTGCGCCTATGGACCAGCAGCCCCTAGCACGGAGGGCGCCCCACAGGCCCCGCCCCACCTCCCGAAGTGGCTCGCTCAGCTCCCCCAGGATGCTCTCCTCGTCGAACATCTTTCCCTGGTATCGGTGCTCGTAGTACTCGTGGATGCGCTGCCGGGTGTCGGCCGGCAGCTTGTGGAAGGACATGTACTGCTCCACCTGCTTGTACTGGAGAGCCAGCCAGAGGCCCGTGCGCGGCGGACACAGAGCCAGGTGCAGGGCAGGCCACGGGGCGGGGAGGGGCACGTGGAAGGACGACCACAGGCACCGGGCAGATCCGAAGGGGTGAAACACAGAGACACGAGGGCAGACAGCGGGTCATGGGGAAGACACACGGCACAGTCCCAGGAAAACCCAGACGTGGGCAGAGAAAAGTCCAAGGACAGGGACATAGGTCCAAACAAGGAAACAGTTACACACAGGGGCATGGCACAAAGGGACACAAGGCAGGGAAGGGACATGGAGACCCAACAGGGGCATGTGTCAGAATCAGCCTCAGGCGGGGCTGTCCCACCTCTGCCGAGCTGCCATGCCCACCCCTTCCTTCTCCCGCCCCTGCTGACCTTCTCCTGGTACTGACGTCGGGAAGAGTCCAGGGACTGGATGAGCGCTGTGGCGTGGCCAATGAACATGGCGTAGCATGTGGCGCCCACGATCATGCTGAGCATGGTGAGCCAGACGTCGGGCGTGCCCACAGGCGCCTGCTGCCCGTACCCGATGCACAGCATGTGGCTCATGGCCTTGAACAGGGCGTGGGAATACTGGCGCCCCCACGAGTGGTTCTGGAGGGCAGAGCGTGTCACCCAGCTAGGCACCTCATTCTCCTCCTGCACCCCCCATCCTTCGGTCCTTCCGCCTGCCCCCCTCTGCTCCACACTTGGTTCTGGGGGCTTCCGGGGCAGACGCGGCCTCTCCGCAGCAGGGGGAGCCCTCCATGGCTGCGCCCCACAACACGAAATCACCTCCTCTAGGTAAACCCCCCCTCCTCACCTCCCCACCTCCTTACCCTATCGTCTCCCGCCTCCTGACCCTGGTGTTTGGGCAGAAGAGCCCCGAGAAGGCCCACAAGCGACAGAGCTGTGGGGAGTTCTCACCACCATGTGGTTGATGGCGACCCAGCAGTCGGGAGGGAAGTCCTGCAGCATGGGGACCAGGAACTGCAGACAGCCGTCCCAGTGGCACAGCAGCAGCATCATTCCAATGAGGTTGCCGATTCGCACCACGGCGCTGGCCAGGTCATAGGTCATGTGAAAGATCTGAGGAGTCGGAGCAGCGGCGGCTGTGGGCAGGCCCCCCGCCCCGCTGGTCCTCCTCTTCTGCCTAGCCCCAGCCCCCACGGGTTTCCTTAAGTGCGACTGTTATTCATGCCTAGAGAGCCCCGCAGCCCAACGGAAGTCAGCTGTGTTACGAGCATCTTAGGGATATGGGAAATCGGTGCCAGCCCCGTGCCCAGAATCAGTGTCACAGCAGAAACTCAAAAAACTCTACTGCACAATCTGCCCGGGCTGTGCCCTCTGGGAGAGAGCAAGAGGGTGTTTCTCAGTGCAATGCACCCAAGGCGTGCATGCAGGCGTCCACGCTGACAGCCCCCTTCCCCACCTCCCAGAACACTAGTGGAGAACTTGCTGGGCTCCAGGCACTGTGCCAGGAGCTTTACCAGCATTACTGCCTTTAATCCTTTCAACCTTCTCATACGTAAGTCTATTTAACATCTTCATTTTATAGAAGAGGAAACCGAGTCTCCTATAGTAAATAGTCAAACGGGGTTAGGATCGCAGGCAATGAGATTGCAGGGCCCACTCTCGGAGCCTCCGAACTGCCCCCTTGAAGCTGCAACTCCAGGCCCTTCCGCGGCCTGCTCCTCTCCCAGTTCCTCCTGCCCTGCCAGGGGCCAGCTAACCCGCAGGCCTTCCTCCGCAGCTGTGCTCCACCCTCCTCCACTCAGGGGCGTGGGGGGACCCACCCCCGCCTCCACCCTCCCCCAAACCCTCCTTGTGCCCCGCGTCTGCCCCACCATCTGGAGAGAGCCCGCCCAGCCGCCTCCCCGCATGAAGTCACCGGGAGCCCCACCCATAGCGCTGTCCCGGTGGAGTACGCGAGCCCCCCCTGCCCACCTCCCCGCCCCACCTCCTCCCACTGGTGGATGTAGCGGATGAGTCGGGAGAGGCGGAGCAGCCGCAGCAGGCTGAGGATCTTGGTGAAGCGAACGATGCGCAGGGCGCGCGCCGTCTTGTAGACCTCGGCGTCCAGTCGCGGCTCCAGCTCCACCACCAGGAAGATGTAGTCCACCGGGATGGACGAGATGAGGTCGACCAGGAACCAGGTGCGCAGGTAGCGCGACCGGATGGCCCGCGGGGCCAGCAGGATTTCAGCGCCCTCCTCAACCACGATGCCCGTGCGGAAGTTGAGCACCAGGTCGAGCAGGAAGAAGGTGTCCGAGAGGACGTTGAAGACGATCCAAGGCGGGGAGTTCTCCTCCTTGAAGAAGGTGATGCCCACAGGCAGCACAATGAGGTTCCCCACCATCAGCAGGAGCATGGTCAAGTCCCAGTAAAACCTAAGGTGGGGGCGGGACGGGGAGTGAGACCGCGAGGTGGCCCCAGACAGACAGACAGCAGGGAGGCCGGCGCGGCCACGGCTGGGGAACGTGATGACCCTTCACAGCCGGGGGGGGGGGGGGGGGGGGGGGGGGGCGGCGGAAGGTGGAACCACCATCTGGGAAAACAGTTTGGTATTATCTAATAACCTTACACATTTGCATTCCCTGCAACCCAGCGGTTCCATTCTAAGTAACTGACACTCCAGGGAAGCATGTGGTCCAGGAGAGACACATGGGGATGTCTGCAGCAGCATGAAATCTGGAATTAATCCGAAACGTTCATCGGTACAAAAATGTGGATAACCAGACTAAACAGCGTGGAGTCATAGACAGTGATATACTCTTGCCCTGGGAGGACCCACAGCCACAGCCCACAGCACCAGTGCACCGCACTGCTCTAGCGCTCAGCGAAAGAGAAAACAAAATGATACATGCTGGGGGGTCCCACCTGCACAAACGTCAAACACAGGTAAGACTAAACTGCATTATTTAGAGATTCACAGAAAAGTGGTGAAACTATTAAAAAAAAAAAAAGTAAGGACATGGGTGTCACAGAAATTAGAATAATAGGTTAGGGCAGGGGTTGTGAGAGCAGTAAGGGAGCTTCTGGGTATGGGCAAGGTAGTCTCTCCTTGTTGGGCGGCTATTACACGCGGGTGTGTTTTGTGGTTATATATACATGTGTGTATGTACGTGTGTGTGTATATGTGCGTGCACACACACGTATTTTGAGTATATATGCAATAGAATACACTGTACCGCTATGTAGATGTCCACTGTATCTGTACCTACTGGAAAGGTATCTCTACTGTATATATCCCACTACACACACACGTATCTCTCTAATATGTATAACATATACGTAATGTCTTACCATGTACGTGCTTTATGTCACTATCGTTAAATATTTTTAAAGTTAAAAAAAGATAAAGTAGGGGCGCCTGGGTGGCTCAGTGGGTTAAGCCTCTGCCTTCGGCTCAGGTCGTGATCTCAGGGTCCTGGGGTCAAGCCCCGCATCGGGCTCTCTGCTCGGCAGGGAGCCTGCTTCCTCCTCTCTCTCTCTGCCTGCTGCTCTGCCTACTTGTGATCTCTGTCTGTCAAATAAATAAATAAAATCTTTAAAAAAAAAAAAAAGATAAAGTACCCCGTGCTAACCCCACAGTGTTGTCGAAAAAATACCCCCTGAGACAATGGATAAGACAGTGCTGTACAAGCACTAGCTGATTTTGTGACTCACCCACCTTTTGTTCCCAGATTTCTGAAGAGGTTGCTGCTTCTTCCATCTCCAGCTCTCTGCCCATTCCTGGTGTAGGACTTCACGCCCTCCCTGCCCCAACCCTCCTTCCCAACACAGCTGGACCCATGATTCCTGGTTCTCTGTTGGGACCTGCTCGCCTATGTTCCTGGGTGGGGTGCTCTGTTCTGCTTCCCCTCTGAACTGAGCTTTTTAGGGATGGTCCACCCCACCCCACAGCCCTTCAGACAGGGTTGCACCCAGAGAGGCTCCATAGGAGATCCCGAGGCAGCAAAGCTTAAAGCTCTGCACTCCTTTCCTTCCCTAATCCTTCCGTGCCTGCTGGCGCTCTGGCTGAGCCTAGGCAAGGGCACTGGCAGGAGAGGGCCACACAGCTGTGGTGGAATTGTGGAAAGAAGAGGTCAGGAGGAAGCTAGGTGAAGCCTTCATTCAGAGATCACTGGACCTTCTAGGGCCCCCATTAGCTATGGTGGTTTTATTTCCATTTTTAAAGATCTATTTACGTATTTGAGGAAGAGAGAGGCAGGGGGAGGGGTAGAGGGAGAGGAAGAGAGAGTGTTAAGCAGACTGAGTGCTTAAGGAGCCTGATGTGGAGCTCGATCTCACGACTCAGATCATGACCTGAGCCGAAACCAAGAGTTGGACGCTTAACTGGGGGCCACCCAGGCACCCCAGCTATGGTGGTTTTAATTCCAGGACACACCTAATCACAGCATCAAACCCGGGCCCAGCGCCTTCCGAGTCTGACTACAAAATCAATCTTTTCAGCTTCCGAAAGAAACACGGGGGCTCCGAAATGCAGGCCTCCAGGAAGCCCCTCAGAATGTGTGCTTTCCATCAACAACAAATCCTTGAGCCCCTCTTCCTCCACCCCCTGGGCCACTGGAGAAATCCTGTACTGTGAGCTTGGGGAGGAGAGGAGAGGAGGGCTCGCCCAGCCGTGGAGAATCTTCACAGCCTGACTCACAGGCAGTCACAAGCCTAGCGGGTGATGCAGGAGAGAGGACAGGGAAGAAGCATGATAATAAGGGGGTACATGGCTTCTGGGGTTACATCTGAGGGTGACCTGGAGGAGGGGAGGGAGACCACCGGAGGCTAGAACAGGTGCCCCGGTGATGTGGGAATAAGGCAGTCAAGAGGGGAGAGGAAGGAACAATGGGAGAAAGAGGAGCATTTAGGGAGAGTGTGTGGTTGTGGACTCGAAGTGCTGTCCAGGTCTCCTACTGTGTTCCCAGGCTCCTGATTCACGCCTCACCCTTCCTGCTCATTCTGCTCCCCACCTTATGTGCTTTGGACACATCCTTGCCTCCTCCAAAAGCTGTCCTTCATTTCCCCCAAGGACAGGACTGCTCTCCTCCCCTAGCGACCTTGATGTAGAGGTACAGCCTGTTGGGGACTATGAAATAGCCCCACCTCCACCGTCCGTCCCTACGTCTCTCTGATAGTCACCTGGGAGGGCGGCGGTGCCCCAACGCTGCTGCCTCCATCGCTCGGAGTCCCGGCCCTGCCCCGCGGCATCCCGGCTTCAGCACCAGGGACAGCGACAAGAACGGCTGCTGCCCCCCCCCCCGACCCCCCATCCTCGGGGTAGCCTGTCCTGCTGACCTGTGCGGGTGCTGGGGGTGCAAGGGCGAGGTGGGAGATATGGGAGCTCGGCTTCTCCCTCGGGCTGACCCCGAGCCGTGGAACATGACATAATTTCCCAGATCCCCAGCAGACAGGACTGCAGGAGGCAGTGGTCCCTAACTCCCGTAGATCCTGTGGTCCAGGGGGAGTGCCGGGTTCCCCGGTGTCTGCTCTGGTGTCAGGGCACCGAGGGCCTCCGACTGGGAATCCCTCGCCCAAGAATTCCCAGGCTAGATCGGGGAAAGTGACTCTGTCATCCCACCCCAGGACCCCTGGGCCGGAAATGGAGTGTCCGTGGAAGAGGGGCGGACCCTGCCCCCGTGTCGCGGCCCCTGGGGGTGGGATCTGTGTCCCCCGCCCTCCTTGCCGGGCCCCCAGTACCGGAAGTCGCTGTAGGGGTGGATGATCCAGGCCCCCGCTGACTTGACCCTCTCCTGCTCGATTTCCACTGCTTTGTGGCTGCCAAACACGCGAAGGGAGAACTTGTTGACCGTGGGCTGGAGCAGCGTCCCGAGCTGCCTCCGCTTGGGCTCGGGCCCCGATGCGGGCCCGGAGAGCGGTCCCGAGGCCGCGGCCGCAGGCGCGGGGGCAGCAGAAGGCGCCGCCTCCAGCGCAGGGGTCGCCCGTTCCTCGGCCCCCGTCGTCGGCCGCTGCTCTGCCTCCATGATGCCCGTTGGTTTACAGGCTTGGACTCGTAGACCCGGCCGCGGCCATCCCGGACCCCGGCCCCTCCCGGAGTGCGGGCTCGGAGCTGCCGGCGCGCGGGGCGGAGGGGGTGTGTGCGCCAGACTCGCCCGCGGGCTGCAGACAGGTTGCGCGGCGCCCCCTGGCGGGAGCCGCCTCCGGAGGGAGCGGGGCCAACGAAGCCCGCCTCCAGGGAAGACTCCGGCGTGGGCGTGGCCTGGCTGGTGGGGGTGCAGCTCTAAGCGCAGGAAGAGGAGGAGGCGGGGAAACGCACGCCAAAGTCACGGAGGGGGCGTGGCCTAGCGTCGGTGGGGTTTTAGCCAATAAGCGCCAGGGAGGCGGAGTCGCCCGAGTGGCGGGAAAACCGGAAGGTAGTTGAAGGTCCCCGGGCGAGGAATTGAGGACCAGTGGAAGAGGCGGGAATGGCCGCTCTTACTCACGGACTTCGGGCATTTCACCTTCTTTCTCAGCACTCTCCCAGGCATATTCCTTTCTTTCCGTCTCCTCCATCCCCCTCTCCCTAGTGTTTCATTTCCGAGGTCGTCGCGCCAGCCTTCACCAAGAGTGACCCTACCGGTCACGGAGTGGACGCTGAGGACACAAAGATGAATACCCGGGTCCCAGACACAAAGCCCGTCTCGCCCATGCCCGCATACAGACACAAGAGCTAGAAGCTCCTAAACATCTCGAATTCCTCCCCCCGCTTTGGTGGCCGCCCTGGGAAGCCGGGCCTCTGGTCCTGCTGAAATGCTGTGCTCTGCCTTGCCCCCAGCCCTCTGCAAATACTCTTCTGCGGGGGCATTCCTGTCCAGCTCCTCCTGACGGCTGGCTCCCAGGGCAGCTCCTCTAGGAAACCCAGAAACACGTTGCCAAGTCTCCTTTCCCCAGCCGGGGTCTGGTCTAGGCTTCCTACAGTATGCCCGAAGGCGGTGGCCACGAGGGTTTCTCTCCCATTGCACCCGAGGGCTCTGAAGAACAGGGGTCTTGCGCCCGGCACAACGCCAGACCTGCCGGACACCTGCAGGACACGCAGTCAGTGCCTGCTGCGCACACGGACGGTCTGGGAGGGTGTTAGCGGAAGAGGAAGGGACCCTCCAGTCGTCCCGTCAGCCCCCTCATTACGCCTCCTCTCTTATTTTCGGGAACCTTCCCTAAACCACTTCTGGCTAACTCATCTCATCGCCATCTGACTATCCCCCATCCCTGTCCCATCCGATAAGTCCCGACTTTCACGTAGTCATACTCGAGCTATGCCCGCTTTCTTTTGTAAGATTTTATTCATTCATTTGACAGAGACACAGCGAGAAAGGGAGCACAAGCAGGGGGAGTGGGAGAGGGGGAAGCAGGCTCCCGGCCGAGCAGGGAGCCGGATGCGGGGCTCGATCACAGGACCCTGGGATCACGACCTGAGCCGCAGGCAGACGCCCAACGACGGGGCCCCCCAGGCGCCCCGCGAGCTAGGCTTTCTTTTCCCTTTGGGACTGTTTCTGCGTCCAGTTTGTGTCAAGGTCTCCTTCTCTTTCCTTTTTTTCCTTTTTCAGTTCAGCTGGTTAACCACTCGCGTACCCTCGTGTGCGACCTGTGAGTTGGGGGCTAAGAGCGGTCGCGGGACTTCCCCTCCCAGCACCTGCTTCTCTGTCCCTCCGTCTCTCATCCTCTCCTCCACGGCTGCACCCCGACCCTCACGGGCATACCGCTTGTCCAGGGCAAAAGCGGGGAGCCCCTGTGCTGCGGTTAGGTGGCCCGACGGCTCTGAGGACTGGGTATCTGCAGACTCGGCGGGAGAGTCAGACCTCACACCAAGCCTCAAAAAGTGTGCGGAGCGCCGGCGCCCCCTACACCACAACGTCCGGGTTCCTCTCCAGCCCGCACAGCGCGCGGAGTCAGCCGCACAGGGTCCCGACCAGGGCACGCACCCAGGACCGAGAGGGCAGCCAGGCCCCAGGGCCGCCAGCCCGCAGGATCTCCCGCGCCCCGCCCCCGCGCCCCGCCCCCGCGCCCCGCCCCCGCGCCCCGCCCCCGCGCCCCGCCCCCGCGCTCCCACGGCCGCGCCCGCCAGCTACGCGAGGACGCGGCGGCGTGCGCGCCGCCCTGGGGGCGGGGCCCGGGGTCGCTGGGAGGTGGTGCGTGCGTGCGTGCGTGCGTGCGTGCGTGCGTGCGTGCGTGCGCGCTCGCGGTGGCGGCGGCGGATCGGAGAGGCCAGAGCGGGAGACCGAGCTGGGATCGGGCCCCGGGCGGGGGCGGTGCGAGCGGCGCCGAGCGGACCCTGGGGGCGGGGACGGAGCCGGGGCGGGCGGGACTGGAGCGGAGCCCGGGAACGAGGCGGGAGGTCCCCGGGTCTCGGGTCGGGGGGGTGGAGCCGCACTTCGTCGCCGCGGGGGTGCCGGGACTCCGGCCGCAGTGCCGCCGCCATCACGGACTTCCTGTGGGACAAGCGCACGGGCCTCGCCGCCAGAACGGTGAGCGCGCGGGCCTGCGGGCCGCGGGGCCGCGCGGGAAGATGGCGACCGCGGAGCGGGCGGGGGCAGAGTGGGGTTGGGGGCCCGGCCGCGGGGCGCGGGGAGAGGAGGCGGGGAGAGCCCTGCGAGGCGGCGGAGGTGAGGAGAGGGGAGGTGAGGAGCAAGACCGGCCTGCCCCGAGTGGACCCGGGAGGCCCTGTGGGAGCCCGGGAGGGGCCGGAGTCGGAGGGGGCGACGGGGCGGGGATGGGAGGGGCTCCAGAGACGGAAGGGAGCGCAGCCCCAAAGTTGGACCCAGGCTGGGGGCGCGGGGGACGCCGCCGGCGTCCTGGGAGCGCAGGCAGAGTTGGACTCGAGAAGTCGGTCCTGGGTTTTCCGAGTGGGAAAGGAGGGTGGGGGGAGGCGTGGAGTTGAGAAGGGTCATGTGCAGCCGCCTCGGGGTGGGGGGCGGCTGTGAGGAACTTCGGCGCGGTGTGTTGTGCGGCGAGACGGTTACGAGGCTGCGCCCCGCCAGGTGGGAGTACCTGGGGAGCCCTGCGCCCGCACCTTCGCTGCAGGCCTAGTTAGACCCGCGCCGGATCCGGTGTCCCCCTCCTCGGTGTTAGGTCGGGCAGTAGCGCCCGGAATGAAAGCCAGATGTTGGAGTCATTAAGCCTTTCCACACCTAATGGCCCCCCAAGACTTGCGTCCCTGGGTGTGTGTAATTTATTTTGTTCTCATATCCTCATCTTCTGGATTGTGAGGGTGATTTGTCCGTGGTTTTTTCCTTTAAGGAAAAAAGCGCTTGTGCACCGTGGTCTTTCAGTTCCAGTAACGAACTGGAAGGGGGCGTGATGCTAATTAAACACGGTTATTCAGTAATTCCTAAACCCGAGAGGGGAGGAGCCAGATGGGAAGCCGACTGCAGCCTGGGGCCCCCGGTATTACAAACTTTAAGGGGGAGCTGGCCAGTGATGTGAGATGGCCAGTGATGAGGGCAGTTCAAGAGGTCAGACCGAAAGCCCTGGAACTTCCTTGTATTTGGTGGATATCGCTGTCTTCAGAAGCCTGGTAAAGTGCATTCCTGGCACAGAATGCCGAGTGGTCTGCTTGGGAAGACAGAGATCCGGTCCTAATAACTGTAGAACGTTTTTTACGATGATGTATCCTAAGATGCTACTGTGTCGAGCTGTGAGGAAGCGCGGAGTGGGGCAGATGTAGTGTAGCTGCCAGCCAAGGACAAACTGGCCGTCTCCATCAGTTACACAGCGTCCCTTCCAATGAGCTGGGGCCCACACCTGAAGTGCTTCCTGGAGCCTCGTTTGAGGAGAGTCTGTGCAACAATGAGATGAAGGGGCCGGTTGGGATGGGGGGTGGGTGCTTCTGGAGTTTCCCACCAGCATTCGCAGACGACCCATACCGCACTCCGCTCAGGAGAAGTTACGAGCACGAGGAAGGCCGAGGAAGTTGTAGTTTGTGAAAGGAGTAAAAGGGCTCAAGGCAGCTCAGCATCTCTGGAACAGCCAGGCCTCGGAGCAGAATCCTGGAAACGCAGAGCTTTTCCCCACTATTTCTGTTTTTCCTTCCCTTCCAGATGCCTCATCCCCGAAGGTACCATTCCTCAGAGCGAGGCAGCCGGGGCAGTTACCATGAGCACTATCGGAGCCGAAAACATAAGAGACGAAGAAGCCGCTCCTGGTCCAGTAGCAGTGACCGGACACGGCGGCGCCGGCGGGAAGACAGCTACCATGTCCGTTCCCGGAGGTGAGGTTTCAGGAGGGGAAACTCCGGTCCAGGGTCACTCACTCGTTTATTAAACAAAGATTTCGTGGTTACACCCTGAGCAGTTGGATAACGTGATATTCAAGACCGTTACTGGAGGCGGCCAGTTGTGCTGTGTGTGTTCGTGTAGAGGAAGTAGATCGTAGGGGCTGAGGAAGCATCCAGCGGGTTTGGTGGGAGCGCAGCAGGATGAGTAATTCAGGGAAGTTTCCTCAAGAACTTGCCATCTAAGCTCGTCTCGGGCCGAGGGAAAGGAGGCCCACACAGAAGGCGAGGGTCTATAGGGAGCTACTGACCTAACAAAAGACAAAGTCGGGTCTGCGTGGTTTCAGTGACAGCAGCGTGTTCTGTGGGAGGGGCAGGGTAGGGGCAGTTTGGAGCAGAATTGGATGTTAGGACAGAAATGGCTCTTTGCTCCCTTCGTTGTAGGGGAACGGAGGGGAGGCCTCCAGAGGCGATAGTTCTGTCGGAGTCTGTCCGCAGGCCTGGGTGACATGGCGCTGTGGGGTCTTCCTCTTCCGTCTCTGGTCCTCGGTCCTCAGAGTGGCCGAGAGCAGGTTTTCTGGTAATGCCACTTGTCCCGTCAAGGCAGGGCTAGTTCTGTCCCGTGTGAGGACCGTGGCCAGAGCTGGCGCAGCTAGTGGCTGTGTGTTGTCCCCCAGCAGTTACGACGATCGCTCGTCGGACCGGAGGCTGTACGACCGGCGCTACTATGGCAGCTATCGGCGCAACGGTTGCAGCCGGGACCGGGGAGAGGCCTACTGTGAGCCCGACTACCGGCATTCGTACGAGTACCACCGGGAGGACAGCAGCTACCGCAGCCAGCGCAGCAGCCGCAGGAAACACCGGCGGCGGAGGCGGCGCAGCCGGACTTTCAGCCGCTCGTCTTCGGTGAGTGCTGGCCCGGGCCCCTCCTCTCCCCACTCCTCTTCCGCCCTCTAGGACCCCGGTAAGTTCTTGGCCGAGTGTGGGGGCATGAACGCTGGCGTGGGTGCTGAGTCTGTCTCCTCTCTTGGAAGCCCTCCAGCTCTTGGAGGGCCCTGGACCTGCTCTGGCCCTGGATGGGCACAGAGCATTTGTGAACCCCAGTGCCCTGCTTGCAGGCTGGGCTGACCGCGTGGGAGAGTGGCTCCTGTGTCCCAGAGGCTTCTGCTCTCCCGTGGGGACCTTGCTTGTGAATAGCCTTTTTCCCCACAAGCTCTGGGCTCTGTGGCCCCCTCAGTAGGTGGGCTTGGGTGGGGGCAAAGGGAGATCTGTGCCTGTCTGGAAGGGCATCGTGTAGAGCATGGGGCTGTGGGTGACACTGGCAACGACACCACTTCTCTGCTCTGCCGGTTCCTCTCCCTGTTCCCGTTTTGGGTTTGGGGACCTGGGATTTTGCGCCGCTCTCTCTTCTCACCCCAATCCGCCTTACTGCATCTGACGTGTTCCCTTCCACTGTCCCCCATCATCGTCTGTCCCCCCTGGCTGGGCGCCTGTGACCGGTGACCCCTCCACCACCCACCCCGCCTCCCTCCGGCCCCCGCTCCGACACCTGGCTTGCTCCGACCCCCCCCGCCCCCCGACAGCAGCACAGCAGCCGGAGAGCCAAGAGTGTAGAGGACGACGCTGAGGGCCACCTCATCTACCACGTCGGGGACTGGCTACAAGAGCGATGTACAAGCCGAATCGTAACGATCCTATAGCCTGTAATGGTCCCATAGCCATCCCAACGTCCCGAGCCAACCCGTCACAGCCTCTGGCCTTTCCTCAGTGGTGTTGTTTATCTGGGTGGTTTGAGTTGCTGTTGAGAATTGACCTCTGCTGTCCACTCCCAGCTCTCATGGCCCCTGGGTTAAAGGTGGTGGGAATCACGCAGGGGTGTTCTCCCCCTGTGACCATCTGTATCTGTTCCCCTTTCCTTCATCTCCTCACCCCAGGTTGCTGTACCCCTTTTCTTCCTACTCAGCTCATTCCCCACCTTCTCTCCCTCCCTCTCCCCGACCCTGCTCTTTTTCATTTCAGATGAAATTGTAAGCACTTTGGGAGAGGGGACCTTTGGCCGAGTTGTACAGTGTGTCGACCATCGCAGGTAGCTACAGCTCCTTTCCTCCCTGCTTTGTATCTTCGAGGCATAAAGAGGTAGTGAGGGTCATCTGGGGCTTTTTTGCTGATTAGCCAGAGGTAGGATTTCTTAATCCCCGGACGGTCCCATTCAATCTGGGATGTTTTTGACGACCCAGCAAATGCCTTTTGTGCCATCCTACAGGGGTGGGGCTCGAGTTGCCCTGAAGATCATTAAGAATGTGGAAAAGTACAAGGAAGCAGCTCGACTTGAAATCAATGTCCTGGAGAAAATCAACGAGAAGGACCCTGACAACAAGAAGTAAGCAAGCAAAGGAGTATGTGGGGAGTCTGAGAGGCCCCACTCCTATACCGGAGTACCTTCCCGGTCTCGGTTAGGCAGGCAGGGGAGTCCTAGACCTTCTCATCCATCCATTCTTTGTTCATCATCTTAGACCAGTAGAACGGTAGGGCCGGAAGGGAGGGTCTGACATGCGTAATCTGTTCCCTTTGTTTCTGGGGCAGTCAGAGTGCTCTGCAGTTTGGGCCTAGCCCAGGATGGCCTTTGTAGGGCTGTGCCCTGGAAATGGCCCTGAGACTGGGAATTCTCATTTCCATCAAAAAATCATTTGAGCTTTCTGTGCTGATGAGGCCCCAGACATTTGTACGTACCGTTTCTGTCCGTGGACTTCTGTAAGCTAAGCGTAGAATAAGGCATGAAGCAAAGACGCAGAAGACAGTATGAACGTGGACCCGCTGGTAGCTGGTGGTCAATGAATTCGGGAGTGGGAGCTGGGGTCAGGGTTTAGGAATGACAGTTTGACAATTCAGGATCTACGCTGGAGCCTGGAACCCCACTCTTCAGCCAGGGGAATCGTTTTAACTATTTAAAACGATGCGGGAAAATGGTCTGAAGTTTGGCAGGTAGTATCTCTCTCCTTGGGTCTGCCAGAAAGGCCATCCCGCCACGGAATTGAGTTTCGTTGGTGGTGCGAGCTGGCGTGTTTTCACACAAGCGGGTGGAATCAGCAGCTTTGCGGCCCCTCCTTGCCGGAGGGGTGCTGGGCACGTGGGAGCTCAACAGACCTCCCCCTCCCCCGTCTCTCTTCTCAGCCTCTGTGTGCAGATGTTTGACTGGTTTGACTACCATGGCCACATGTGCATCTCTTTCGAGCTTCTGGGCCTTAGCACCTTCGATTTCCTCAAAGACAACAACTACCTGCCCTACCCCGTCCACCAAGTGCGCCACATGGCCTTCCAGCTGTGCCAGGCCGTCAAGTGTGAGTGCGGCGGGCCGAGGTGGACTTGGGGCAGCCCCTCCCTCTGCTGGACCTCCTCTGTGTCCCTTTACACTGGCGGAGCCCTGTACCTGTCCACCCGATTATCTGCACTTCTCTTACCGTTGCGTTGACAGCTCCCTCACTTGACTCGGTGACCCGTGTCCTCACCATCCCTGAGGAGTCCTATCCCGCTCCAGTCGAACAGGAGCCAGGGGAGAAAGCTTTGGAAATCAAAGCATTGAATTACGTCTTTTTTTTTCTCATTTTCCTTCCTCGGGAAAGTGTTCAGTCAGGCTGCAAGCACAGAGAGACAGAGACTTCCCACGCTAGAGGTTTATGCTTGTCCACACTGAGGTGCTCTCCGTTTCCAGCAGAGCAGGTGGCAGCAGGGACGAGTGCGACCAAGGGGCCCGGTGGGGGATCCAGACAAGTACCTGGTTCCTCTGGGGTTTTCACGACTAAGCAGTTTTACAGAGTTGAATTCACAGGATGTCAGGCACGGATGTCAGAAGACGGAAACAGCGCGTGGCAGACCCGTGTGCGTCAGTTGAGGGTTACATTCGTGTCTTAGCTGAGGAGCGCGGGGTGTCTTAGAGCAGGCATCTCACCTGGAGGTGGAGCCGGGAGCGCCGAGCAGCTCTAGGCCTGTTGGTCAGACTTGGGATCGCCGGTGCCGCTCAGCCCTGGCCGCCTGGACCAACCTTGACTTGGCCTTCTCCCCTGCAGTCCTCCATGACAACAAGCTGACCCATACGGACCTCAAGCCTGAAAATATTCTGTTTGTGAATTCAGACTATGAGCTCACCTACAATCTAGAGAAGGTGAGAGGGGCCGGCAGCCGTGCCACTTCTTTCTCATAGCCCCGTTCCTCCCCTCCGCTCGCTCCCGTGTTCTCTCCCGGTCTGGCACCGGGGAAACCAGAGTAGCAGAGTAGGGTGAAAGGGAGAAGTCAAAGAAGACTTAAGTTGGAGGAAAACTTGGGAGGAGGACTTCTGCTAACCTTCCAGTAGAGTTCAGATGCTTCTAAGATCCTTGGTTTAGACTTTCTTCTCTGTAAGGGAAGCTCCGTTCTCTTGACCTATTTTCAGAAACCCTGTATACCAGCCGCTCGGAGAAAGTCAGACGCATAGGGGCTTGCCTGCCGTGTCACGATCATCCCTTCATCCTCTCCCATTCCTAAATTACCTGAGGGACACGGGGGGGCTGTAAAGCGGGTTCTCCGTGTGTACGGGACCAAGCAGGAGGCCAAGGCGCTTCCTTCAGGTCTGAAAGCACTTTAGAGAATTGTGGTAAGAGTCTTGGTCCGAGGTGGCTGGGGTCCATCCCCTCCCTGCTGTGCTCCTAGAAGCGAGATGAGCGCAGCGTGAAGAGCACGGCGGTGCGGGTGGTGGACTTCGGCAGTGCTACCTTTGACCACGAGCACCACAGCACCATTGTCTCCACTCGCCATTACCGAGCACCGGAGGTCATCCTCGGTGAGCGGGGCGAGTGGGGGACCATGGTTGTCCAAGTATGGGAGCGTGGGTGGTGGGGCGGGGAGGGCCCCCTAATCACCCTAATACCTTGTCCCTCCTGTCCCCACCCAGAGCTGGGCTGGTCGCAGCCTTGTGACGTGTGGAGCATAGGCTGCATCATCTTCGAGTACTACGTTGGCTTCACACTGTTCCAGGTGAGTGGGGGGCACCTTCTGTAGCCCCCTGGCGTTCTCCTACCTGGTCTTGTCTGCTCCCTCCACCCCGCTTACTGTTCTGGAAGCTGGCCCTCAGCAGCCTGTTCCCAGTCCCACGCTCAGTTCTGTCTGTTTCCCAGACCCATGACAACAGAGAGCATCTAGCCATGATGGAAAGGATCTTGGGTCCCATTCCTTCCCGGATGATCCGAAAGACAAGGTGAACCTTGCGGGGGGGGGGGGGGACTTGAAACTCTTTTCCTTTTTCTCCACAAAATCGCTCTGTTTCACATCATTTTCTTTTTTCTTTGAAACCTCCCCCCTCCCCCCACCGCCCCAGCTACTCAGATGGGGGATTAAGGGCAGTATCCCACAACAAAAGGAAACTCCTGAACCCTCAACCTTCCCTTCCTCTGTAGGAAGCAGAAATATTTTTACCGGGGTCGCCTGGACTGGGATGAGAACACGTCAGCTGGGCGCTATGTTCGAGAAAACTGCAAACCGTTGCGGGTGAGCCACGGGATGAGGTGGCGCCTCCCCCCAGAGGCCATTCCCTTCTCAGGGGCTTTGCCTCTGGATGGCCCCTTGTGAGCAGTGTTGTTAGGAAGGAAGCGGGGAAGCTGAAAGAAGACACCTTTGGTCAATAGGAGAGAGAAGAGGGAGTGGTTTTGTGAAGGGAAGGAGGTTAGACAGCCATGTCTTTCTTGAGCCAACCGGAGACCAAAGCCATGTCCTGGCTTCTTGAGGTCAGACAGGAAAGGAAACTCCCTTTGAAGAGCTTGCATGTTGGTGAGAAGCTAGAGAGCAGCACGAAGTTGACAGAGATACGCCCGTAGAACCCGTCTCCGGGAGTATGAAGGAAGTGATTGTGCATGTGGGAAGGTATGCGGAGCAGTAACGTCAGAAATGCTGGTCACGGTGTGCTCGTGGGAAGGCAGTATTCGTGACATTGTCCTCGGAGGTTGGATGCTAGGGCCTTGAAGGGAAAGGCAGCACTTCCTTGTAGGGCACCGTGCCTCACCTTTTTCCTGCCCTCCACCACCAGCGGTATCTGACCTCAGAGGCAGAGGAACACCACCAGCTCTTTGATCTGATTGAAAGCATGCTGGAGTATGAACCTGCTAAGCGGTTGACCTTGGGCGAAGCCCTTCAGCATCCTTTCTTCGCCCGCCTTCGGGCTGAACCACCCAACACCAAGTTGTGGGACTCCAGTCGGGATATCAGTCGGTGACGATCAGGCCCTGGGCCCCCCTGCATCTCCTCCAGCAGTGGGTGTCCAGTCCAGGACACTGGTGCTTTTTTATACAAGAGAACAGAGCCGGAGCCCTCCCCTTCCTCCTGGCTCCCTGTATACCTGTGAATATGTGAAATAGTGTAAATACGGAAGGACTTGTACCTGTCGCGCTCTCCCCAGCCTTGAACAGAACGCTGTTCCGTCCCGCACACTTCCCGGCCTCCCCTGCCCCCGCACAGTGGCGTTGGATGGGGGCAAGAGGCGGTAACCAGGTGGCACCTCTCCCATGTTTTATAAGGAATTTTGTACAGTCTTTGTGAAATAAAAATGACGTGCTTCATCAGACCCCCACCCCTTGAGTTTGAGCTGTGGGGCGCTGGGCTGCAGGGATGGGAAGATTGGCAGCCCTCCCGAGTTTGCGGATGAGGGGTCCGTCTCACCCTCCCGAGTGTCCCACCCCCCACCAGCCCACCGCCCGTGGGTCCCTGTCTGGTGATGCGGGGTGGGGGGGGTGCTTCTCCCAACAGGCGAGCTGAGCCAGGGAAGTTCCGGCGGCGGTGGCCGGGAGCCCAGCCTAGCCGGAGTCCCCGCGGAAGGTGAGCTGCCGGCGTCGGACGCGGGGCTTCTGCCCGCCGTCTCGCCGGAGCAGACCAGGAACCCGCCGCGGGGCCTGCCGGGAGCTGTAGTTCGTCGGTGGGCGGGGAGGCGGTCCCTGGCGTCACGTGGGGCGCCCCCGTCGGCGCCGTGAGCCGAGGCGCAGGCGCAGCGCGCCGCCGCTGCGGGGATCCTCGGGGCCCTTCCGGCCTTCGCGGCCAATCCGTGCGCGGCCGAGCGGGTGGACCGGGAGGAGCGGAGGGAGCGCCGGGAGCCGCCGCCGCGCAGGGGCGTGGAGGGCAGGGGCGGCCCAGGCCGCAGTTGCAAACATGGCTCAGAGCAGAGACGGCGGGAACCCCTTCGCCGGGCCCGGCGAGCTTGACAACCCCTTTCAGGTGACGCGCGGGCCTTCTCTGGCTAGCTCGGTGCACTCTGCTCGGTTCTGGACGGGCCCGCTTGTCTTCCCGGTCCTGACATTTGTTTCGGGGAAGGGCCGCCACGTGGGGGTGACGGTGACTCCAGACCAGTGGGCACCCTGGGGGGCGGGCCCTGCCCCTATAAGGAGCCGGTGCTGGCAGTGCGGGGTGAAGGGTTGGGGGCAGGTGTTGGGACAGCAGCTTGGCCTCCGACATGCAGTCCTCGCAGCCACAGGCGTCGGAAGAGGCCCCAACGAGTTCCCCCAGAGGCACCAGGTGCCAGCTGAGCCCAGCTCTGCCCACAGGACCCAGCTGTGATCCAGCACCGACCCAGCCCGCAGTATGCCACCCTTGACGTCTACAACCCTTTTGAGACCCGAGAGGTGAGGCTCTGGGCGGTACAGGATGGCAGGGAAGGGGAGAGTGCGCCTGTAAGCCCGCTCTGTCGGGTACAGGGGACTTCTCTGCATGCAAACGGTCTTAGCCCCGGGAGAGAGGCCAGTCTGCCATGGCTTGCCTAACCCTTCTGGGGACACGAGGGCGAACGATCCCGTTTGAGCTCTAAGCCTCCGTCCCAGGATGACTTGGAGACTGGCCACGCCTGGACCAAGGCTTGTGTCTGGGGAGGCTTCTCTGAAGAAAATACAGAATGGGGCTGGTAGGAGTTGAGGGGGAAAACCAGTTATGCTTAGGGGTGCATTTGGAGCTAAGAAATGAGGAGGACCAGACCTGTTTGTCCCACAGAATAGAAAATTCTAAGAGCTTTAAAAAGTGAAGGGGGTGGTTTGGTGGATGAGTGCCTTGAGTCCTGGTCAAGGGATAGGATGTGGGAGCTGATGAGGGCTGCCGCAGCTTAGAGAAGACCTAGTTCTCTGCCAGAGGTTCAGCTCTCTTGGTGGGAAGCCTGGGGAATGGGTTCGGAGTCTCAAGGTCCTCAAGCAGGCTCTAAACACCTGCATTGGAAGGGACTAGGTGGTCCCTAAAGTCTTTTCCAAAATCAACAGCCCCCACCAGCTTATGAGCCTCCTGCCCCTGCCCCGTTGCCTCCACCCTCGGCTCCCTCATTGCAATCCTCGAGAAAGCTCAGCCCTACAGAACCCAAAAATTACGGCTCCTACAGCACCCAGGTAAATAGGGGGCCGGGATGGCAGTGGGGGTGTGGGGAACTGGTCTGGGCCCAGGACTCACATCTCCCGCTGCGGGTCATGGGCAGGCTTCAGCTGCGGCAGCCACCGCTGAGCTGCTGAAGAAGCAGGAGGAGCTCAACCGGAAGGCGGAGGAGTTGGACCGGAGGGAGCGGGAACTGCAGCATGCCGCGCTGGGGGGCGCGGCTGGTAAGCGGGTTCTGGGGTGGGGGCACTGAGGACGACGGGGAGGCATTGGACACTTTTTTCCCCCAAAGATCTTTATTCATTTGACAGAGAGAGACACAGGGAGAGAGGGAACACAAGCAGGGGGAGTGGGAGAGGGAAAAGCTGGTTCCCTGCTGAGCAGGGAGCCCGATGCCGGGCTCGATCACAGGACCCTGAGACCATGACCCGAGCTGAAGGCAGAGGCTTAATGACTGAGCCACCCAGGCACCCCCATTTGATACTTTTTTTTTTTTAAAAGTTGTTCCTTTTTTTTTTTTAAATATATTTTTTAAGATTTTACTTATTTACTTGACAGAGATCACAAGTAGGCAGAGAGGCAGGCCGGGGGGGGGGGGGGGGGGGGGGGGGGGAGCAGGCTCTTCACCAAGCAGAGAGCCCGATATGGGGCTCGGTCCCAGGACCCCGAGACCATGACCCAAGCAGAAGGCAGACTCTTAATGACTGAGCCACCCAGGCGCCCCCATTTGATACTTTTTTAAAAATATTTTACTTATTTATTTGAGAGAGAGAGAACATGAAGGGGGAGGGTCAGGGGGAGAAGCAGACTCCCTGCTGAGCAAGGAGCCCAATGCTGGACTGGATCCCCTGACTCCAGGTTCATGACCTGAACCTGAAGGTAGTTGCTTAACCAACTGAGCCCCCCGGGTGCCCCAACACTTTTGAAGGAGCAAAAAAACCCTGGGAGTGTGGGCTCTGGAGCCACATTGCCGAGTGTGAATTTGGGCACTATTATTTTTTTTTTTTTTTTTTAAAGATTTTTTATTTATTGATTTGACAGAGAGAGATCACAAGTAGACAGAGAGGCAGGCAGAGAGAGAGAGAGAGAGAGAGGGAAGCAGGCTCTCTGCCGAGCAGAGAGCCCGATGCGGGACTCGATCCCAGGACCCTGAGATCATGACCCGAGCCGAAGGCAGCGGCTTAACCCACTGAGCCACCCAGGCGCCCCTGGGCACTATTATTTACTGTGCATGAGCTCTTAGATGAATTCCTTGATCTTGAGTGCTTTGGTTTCCTTACTTATAAAACAAAAGTAACATTTGTACCTGTTTGACAGGAATTTGTGGCAGTTAAATAAGGTCATTCATACAGAGTGCTGGGCATAGTGCTTAGCAATTGTAAATAGTAAACACTGTCAGCGCTGGTTTTGCTCCTGTCCCATTCCCATGTCTCCTTGGATCCCGCGTTGGAGAATGGAGAGAGAACCTGGGGTGGGAGGGAGGGGCGATTCCTTTGTGGGTCTCTGCCTCAAGTCTCGGGTCCTCCTGCTCTCTCTCTGCCTTACAGCTCGACAGAACAATTGGCCCCCTCTACCTTCTTTTTGCCCGGTCCAGCCCTGCTTTTTCCAGGACATCTCCATAGAGATCCCCCAAGAATTTCAGAAGACCGTGTCTACCATGTACTACCTCTGGATGTGTGAGTAGTGAGAAGCCTGTTTTAGAGGACCAGTAAAGGAAGTGACCGTGACATCTTTCCTGCCCTCAAGCCCACCCGCCTAGAACTCAGCATTTCATCTCTGCCCTTTTGAGTTGAAAGCTAGCTTCTCCAGGAATTTTCCTGGGTGACTCCTTTCATACTATTTAGAACGTGTTCTCCCACCTTCTAGAAAACATACAATCTTGTCCTTTTCCCCTTTCTCTTGTTCTCCTGCAGAAACGTTTTCTGAGTCCTTTATTTTTTGTTTTTTAAGATTTTATTTATTTATTTGACAGATCACAAGTAGGCAGAGAGGCAGGCTCCCCGCTGAGCAGAGAGCCCAATGCAGGACTGGATCCCAGGACCCTGGGATCATGACCTGAGCCGAAGGCAGAGGTTTTAACCCACTGAGCCACCCAGGCGCCCCTCTGAGTCCTTTAAATGTCTTTGCAAAGGTGATCACATGTGATAGGGCTCTGTCTCCGCAGCTGAGTGGAGGATTCTGTGGAGGCAGAAGCTTCTCTTCTGTACTCTGCAGCGTTTGGTGAGGGTTTCGTGATTGCCGGCCATGCTCATTGTCCTGTACGTCCGTCCTTCAGGTAGCACGCTGGCTCTTCTCCTGAATTTTCTTGCCTGCCTGGCCAGCTTCTGTGTGGAGACGAGCAATGGCTCAGGCTTTGGACTCTCTATCCTCTGGGTCCTCCTTTTCACTCCCTGCTCCTTCGTGTGCTGGTACCGCCCCATGTATAAGGCTTTCCGGTAAGTTGAGGGGCAGGGCTGGTGGAGAACCTCGGATGGGCCCCACAGCTCCTGTCCTGCCCTGACTCTTCTCCCACTCTCCCTGCTTTTCCTGCCCACAGGAGTGACAGTTCATTCAATTTCTTCGTTTTCTTCTTCATTTTCTTCGTCCAGGATGTGCTCTTTGTTCTCCAAGCCATTGGCATCCCAGGTTGGGGGTTCAGGTCTGTGAGGCTGCCCTCCAGCCCCCCCACCCGCATCCGTCCCCTCATTCCTCTATACCGAGTCAGCACAAGGTCTTGGGGTAGGATTTGCTCAGAAGGAGGAAATGTGGTTTTGATCCCCAGAAGGTGCTTGTTGAGTGCAAGAGACAGGACCTACCCAATCAGAACTCTAGACAGCCTAGGTGTGGGGGAGGAAAAGTACCTGTGGTCAGAGCTGGCTTCCTAGAGGAAGCGCCCAAGAGCGCTTCTGAAGAGGGGGTGGGGCCTCCTCCACAGAGAGGTCTGTTTGGACTGAGGATGTCTTGGAGGGGTCTGGAGAGGTAGGAAAACTGCGGGGAAGCAGGAATTAAACTTTGAAGAGAGTGAATCAGGTGTGGGGTTGTGGTGCTTGGAAAGTGCCAGACTGACGGCCAGGGGGTGGAGGGAGCCCTGGTGGGTTGGGTAGGATGGGGCCCGCTTGCTGATCCTGGAGAGGCTGGGAGGACAGACGTGGGGGGTTGCCCCTCTTGACGGCCGGCGCTGTCCCTTCTGGCAGTGGCTGGATCTCGGCGCTGGTGGTGCTGAACGCCAACAAGGCGGCGGCCGCGCTCATGCTGCTGGTGGCCCTGTTTTTCACCGGCGTCGCGGTGCTGGGGATCGTGATGCTCAAGCGGGTGAGGGGCTGCGCCAAGGTCATGGGCCCCGGGGGCCTGGGAGGGGCACTCTGGAGGCCCAGGAGGGCGCGGCGCCCCGGTCGGGGCCCAGATCTGGGGGGGTGGGGTCATTCCTCCCCTCTCCTTGCAGATCCATTCCTTGTACCGCCGCACCGGGGCCAGCTTCCAGAAGGCCCAGCAGGAATTCGCGGCCGGGGTCTTCTCCAACCCCGCCGTGCGAACCGCCGCCGCCAACGCAGCCGCTGGGGCTGCCGAGAATGCCTTCCGAGCCCCGTGACCACCGACCCCCCGAACGCGAGGCCCCGGCCCTGCCGCTGGAGGGCGCTCCCTCCGCCCCCCCACCCCCACCCCGTCCTGGACGTCTCCGGGACTCGGTGAGACGTCACGACTTGGGGTCTTCTCTCTGGTGCCCCCAAGCCCGCAGCCACGACTGCTGACCCTGAGTTCGGGGTGCGGGGAGCCCACGGGGGCCCCGTCTCGCTTCCCCCGCCACCCCCCGATTAGGCCACACTACTGCCAGCCCTTACACACCCCACCCGGCTCCCCTCCGCTGTGCCAAGGCTGTGCTTCGGTTATTTAAATAAAGAGAAAGAGGAACTGGAACCGAGTCCCCGTTTCCGGGATCTTTATTGGGAGCGAGGCCGCTGGAAGGGAGAGGGGAGCGTGGCGGGGACGGGAGCGGAAGCAGAACGTGACCCCGGAGGGGGCGGGCCGTGGCGGGCAGGGCTGCGGAGCCCGCAGGGGCTGCTGAAGGGCGGGGCGCGGGGCGCGGGGCCGGGGCCCCAGAGGCTGGGCGGGGCTGGGGTCGGACCCCTGACCCCGGGAGGCCCGCGAAGACCCCCGCCCGCCTTAACCCGGCCCGCGTAGCCCCGCCCTACTCCTGCCCCTTGCACCGGGCTCGCGGGCGGACGCCAGCTCCCGGGCAGCCGTGCGCAGCCCCGCCCCACTCCGGCCCCGCCGCCCGCCCCCCTGCCCCGGGCCTGTGGGCCGACGCCGGCTCCCGGGGTGCACCGCGCAGTCCCGCCCCCGCCCCGCCCCGGGCGCCGGGCCGGACCTGCTGCCGCCCAGCCTGGGGAGCGCAGCGTGTTGGGGCGGAGCGGGGAAGGCGGCCCCGCAGCCGGCAGCGCCCCGGCTTCTCCCCGCCGGACTGTCTCAGACCTCAGGACCCCTCCCCTCTTCTTCCCACCCTCCTCGCCTTTACCCTCCCCGCCCTTCTCCCGGGTTCCCGACCGCGGCTTCTCCTCACGCCTGAACCTGCCCTTCTCGGCGCCCCTGTTCTCCAGGGAGATGCGATGAGCCGGCGCCCCCGCGTCCTCATCGCCGTCCCGGGCACGGTGCCCGTCCGGTGCCCGCGGTGGGGAGGGAGCCCCCCGCGACCCCTCCGCGACGCCCCTCCCTTGGGCCCCCGCCCAGCTGGAGGCCCTGGGCCATGCCCCAGGGGACCCAACCCGTTGGTGGGCTCTAGAGCAAAGAGGGTGGAGAAGAGGGAGGACGGGGCCTCGGGCGCCTCTGAGATGCTCCCAAGCGCCAAGGGAGGCCCAGCGAGGCGCCGGCAACCGGGCAGCAGGCATGATGCCCTCGCCCAGTGACTCCAGCCGTTCGCTGACCAGCCGACCTAGCACCCGGGGCCTTACCCACCTTCGCCTCCACCGACCCTGGCTGCAGGCCCTGCTCATGCTGGGGCTAGCCCAGGTGCTCCTGGGCGTCCTGGTGGTCACCTTCAGCATGGTGGCCTCCTCTGTCACAACCACCGAGAGCATCAAAAGGTCCTGCCCATCTTGGGCTGGGTTCTCGGTGAGTTGGGTGCACAGTCCTGGCGGGGGTGGGGGGGGGGGGGGGGGGGGGTGCAGGTTCCTGGGGCCCCTGCGATACACACTAGCGGCTGATGCAAACGCTGGCCTCTCCTCCCTCTTCTGGGTGGCTGTCTTCTTACAGGGCTGGGCACACCCTGTGGTGAGGGGCTCACTCATGTGCCTCCCCCTTGCCAGGCTGAGCCTGTGCCCACTCTGTCCCCAGCTGGCGTTCTCCGGGGTGGTTGGCGTTGTGTCTTGGAAGCGGCCATTCACTTTAGTGGTAGGTGTTAGGGTCTGGTGCTCCCCGGGAGGCAGGTGCCCCGCTCCGGCATGTGCCCCCAAGAAGGGAGGGAACTGGCCGTGCAGTTCATGCCAGCCAGGCATAATTGTGTGTGAGGGGTGGTCCCGTCCGCGGCAGAGGTACCCCCCCGCCAGGACCCCAGCCCTGAGTGTGCTCCTGCTTCCCCCAGATCTCCTTCTTCTCTCTGCTTTCGGTGCTCTGTGTCATGCTCAGCATGGCCGGCTCTGTTCTCTCCTGTAAGAATGCCCAGCTAGCCCGAGACTTCCAAGACTGCTCCATGGTGAGCCTGAGGAGGGCGGGCCAGAGAGACCTGGTGGTGGGAGGTGTGCGGGACCCCTGGGTTTGTCCTGACTTCGCCCTCCCCCCTGCCGCTCAGGAAGGAAAGGTCTGTGTGTGCTGCCCCTCTGTCCCCCTACTCCGGCCCTGTCCAGAGTCAGGGCAGGAGTTGAAAGTCGCCCCTAACTCCACCTGTGACGAAGCCCGAGGAGCCCTCAAGGTGAGTGCGCCCTCCCCGATTCAACCATTCTTTTCTCCCCCTGACCCCATCCCTCTGGTTTTCACCTTTGCCTCCCCTTCTGGAGTCCTCACAGGTCCAGAACTTGTGGGACTCACCCCTCCCTAGGCCCCGCTCACACCCTTCCTCCTCTCTCGCTCTCAGAACCTGCTGTTCAGCGTCTGTGGGCTCACCATTTGTGGTGCCGTCATCTGTACCCTCTCCGCCATCGTCTGCTGCATCCAGATCTTCTCCCTGGACCTTGTGCACACGGTGAGAGGTGGGCCAGGGTCAAAGCCAAGCAGGTGTGATGCGGGGCGGGTGCGTGTGTGTGCTGGGACTGGGCTTAAGGGGACGGCGGCTACTGTGCTGGCTTCTGAGCACCGGGGGCCGTGGGTCGTTTATTAGGCATGTCTAGTGTAGGGATGTGTAGGGGGGGTTCGAGGAAGGATGAGGAGGGGAAGGGCGGGGAGTGGGAGAAATCCGTGATGCCAGGCAGCCCAGAGAGCGGACATTAGACAATGGGACTGCAGATCGGGTGGAGTCCAGAAGATCCCAGATAGGGCCAAGGATAGAGGGTTGGTGTTCTGGTAGGGGCAGAGAACAGGTGGCGATTTGGGGGGTAGGTGGGGCCATGAAGTGGAGGACTTTCTAGATGACTGGGGCAGAGGGAGAAGGGGAGCTGGCTGTGGCGTGGGGGGGGGGGGGGGGGGGGGGGGCAGGCCCAGGACAATGTGGCGGCATCTGGGAGCCTAGAAGCTGCATTCCCAGAAACCAGACCCACTGAGCCGCTTGTGCCCCAGCAGCTGGCCCCCGAGCGCTCGGTCTCAGGCCCCCTGGGGCCCCTGGGCTGTACATCAGCGCCCACAGCGCCTGTCCTTCACACCACGCTGGACTTGGAGGAATTCATACCACCAGTGCCCCCTCCGCCCTACTACCCCCCTGAGTATACCTGCAGCTCGGAAACAGATGCGCAGAGGTGAGGCCGGGCGGAGTCCTGCCAGGGGAACTAAGCAAGAGGGCAGGGGCTGCAGCCTGGCTTGCTGGGGGGAGGGGGCAGGGGGAGGTTTGTGCAGTAGGAGTGCTTTTCCAGGCTCTGTCCTCCCTGTCTTCCTACCAGCATCACCTACAATGGCTCCATGGACAGCCCGGTGCCTTTGTACCCTACGGATTGCCCTCCTTCTTATGAGGTCGTCATGGGGCTACGAGGAGACAGCCAGGTGAGAACAGGGCTCGGCGTGGCCTGGGGAGCTGGCGACAGAGCCTGAAAAGCTGAGGGAGCTGCTGTCCCTGGACAAAGAAGACAGTAGTCCTCACGGTGTTTGTGGCACCTGCCATCTGGTTTTCCCTAGAGCCGGGGCGGGGGTGTGGGCACGCAGGAACGATTATTCCTTTCTTCCAGATGTGGAAACTCCGGCCCCCATAACTGACCTGTGCAGGGTGGCAAAGCCGGCCTGAACGCGAGGTCTTCAGAGACCTGTCCGGCGCGCCGCATGGGGGGGAGGGGGATGGCCGCGCCGGCCGCAGTGCCGGCCCCTGACCCTCGGGTTTCCTGCAGGCCACTCTGTTTGATCCCCAGCTTCATGACAGCTCCTGCGTCTGCGAGCACGTGGCCTCCATCGTGGATGGTGAGCAAAAAGCGGGGAGCGGGGGGCAAGGGCTGGGCTGCCTGGGAGGGCAGAGCTGGGTGGGGGGTGCCAGACTCTGAGGTCTCCAGAGGGCTGTGGACAGACGGCTGCCACCGCACACCCCCCGCCGCCCACAGTGTCCATGGACAGCGGGTCTCTGGTGCTGTCGGCCGTGGGGGACCTGCCCGGGGGCTCGAGCCCGCCGGAGGACGCGTGCCTGCTGGAGCTGCCGGGCTCCGTGCGCTCGGTCGACTACGTGCTCTTCCGCTCCATCCAGCGCAGCCGCGCCGGCTACTGCCTCAGCCTGGACTGCGGCCTGCGCGGCCCCTTCGAGGACAGCCCCCTGCCCCGGCGGCCCCCGCGGGCCGCCCGCTCCTACTCCTGCTCGGCCCCCGAGGCCCCGCCCGCGCTGGGAGCCCCCACAGCCGCCCGCAGCTGCCACCGGCTGGAGGGCTGGCCGCCCTGGGTGGGACCCTGCTTCCCCGAGCTGCGGCGGCGGGTCCCCAGGGGAGGCGGCCCAGGAGGCGGCCGGCCCACCGCAGCCCCTCCCACCCGCGCCCCTGCTCGCCGCTTCAGCGACAGCTCAGGTTCCCTCACGCCTCCACCACCGCCTGGGCACCGGCCTCCCCATCTGGCTCTCCCGCCGCCCCCGCTGCTGCTGCTGCCGCGGTCCCACAGTGACCCAGGCATCACCACATCCAGCGACACCGGTGAGCACGCCCCACCCCTGCACACACAGCCCCGAGGGTCGGGAGATGGCAGGTGGGGGGTTAGAGGGCCAGTGGTGCCCGCAGGGCTTAGGACAGGTGGTGGTCCCCAAGGAACAAGAAGGGGTGAGTTCACTCCCGCAGGAGACACTTCTGAGCGCTCCCCTTCTAAAACCACACTGTCAGCAGCTGAGCGGCAGAAAGAGGAAGAAGCTTCCACAGCTCCCTGCCAGTTCCCATTACCCACCCTCTCCCAGGCCCCCCACCTGCTCCTTGGGCACAGGAGCAGCCCCTCGGCCCAGGTGCTGGAGTGACTGAGGAATGAGGGGACCCAACAGCATTTCAGCCTTGGCCTCGTGCTCCGCGTCCAGGGGGCCAGCGTGTGGGGGGATGCAGCTGCCATGAGACCGTCTTAGTCCCTGTCTTGCTGGGCTGCACCATCGGGTTTCTGGCAGACATGGGCAGACGTGACATTTTGGTTGAGGGTGGAGTGTGGGGCTGGGGAGGATCCTCGGGGGTTGAGTCTCTCCTGGGAGGGCCTGTCGACCCGGCATTTCCACTCCCTCCCTCCCCCCACAGCTGACTTCAGGGACCTTTATACCAAAGTGCTCGAGGAAGAGGCTGCCTCCCTTTCCTCTGTGGATACAGGTCAGGCGTGTGCTTGGCGCGCAGGGGGTCGGGGTTAAGGGAGTGCTGCCTGGCCCTCCGTGCGCCTCCCTTCCCACCTTCTCTCTCTCCAGGGCTCTGCTCTGAAGCCTGCCTCTTCCGTCTAGCCCGCTGCCCTTCGCCCAAGCTGCTGCGCGCCCGCTCAGCTGAGAAACGGCGCCCTGTGCCCACCTTTCAAAAGGTCCCCCTGCCCTCCGGCCCTGCACCTGCCCACTCCTTGGGGGACCTTAAGAGCAGCTGGCCAGGCCGAGGCTTGGTCTCTCGTTTCTTCCAGATGTCCAAGAAGGCCCCAGACCCCAGTGGGAATGGGGCGCATGGATTTAAGCAGGTAGGAGTTAGGGGAGTCTGGGAAGATACCCAGGAAAGCCGTGAGCTTTAGGCTAAGCCACACTGATGCCCGGTCCTGTGTCCCCCTCTAGGTGCCCCGGAGCCCATGGGGTCGGCCAGGCCGAGAGAGCCTCCACCTTCGAAGCTGTGGCGACCTGAGCTCCGGCTCTTCACTGCGGCGCCTCCTGTCTGGCCGCCAGCTGGAGCGTGGTCCCCGCCCCCACAGCCTCAGCCTCAATGGGAGCAGCCGGGAGACTGGGCTCTGACCTGGGCTTCCTGACCCTCTGAACACATCCAGGTGAATGCTGGGGGCACAGGCACCAGCTGGTGGGACCAACAACCCCCAGCACCACACGCGCTGGCTGACACAAAAGAAACCCTCTGAACATCCCCAGAAGTGTCCCTTTGCTGCCTACCTCTGGGAGCTCCTGCTGCTTGCCTCTGGCCCTCAGGACTGGGAGAGCTTCTGTCCTATGCTGCATGGGTATCTGGGTATTCAGGCTGTCTGGGGGAGAGGCCCCTGCTTACAGCATCGGAAGAGGAAAAAAAAGTCCTACCCCCCCAGTGTGAGAGAGCCCTCCGACTGGACAGGGGCTCTCTGGCCGGGGCAAAGGCATGTCCCAGTGCTTCTGCATAGGGAGCTGTGTGCCTGTGCAATGGGGTGGTGAGGCGTGAAGAGTCCAAGAAACCTGGGTGGCTCTCAGCTCTGCCACGTCTACCTGCATGGCCTTGGGCAAATTATTTAACCTCAACTGCCTGATCCGTAAAACATCGTGAAGATGAATGTTTGTAAAGCTCTTAATACACTAAATAGGCCTTCGATAAATTTCAGTTTTCCCCTTCTCTTCTGCATCAGCCTTTGCCACCATGGGAAATTTGTTCTGGCATCTCTCGTAGTTAAGAAAACACTCTCAAGACATTTATTTCCAACTATCTGTATCTCTGCTCCTTTTCGGAGCAAAATGTTTTCTTTCTGCCTTTCCTTCTCTTCTCGGAACACTCCCATCAGGCTCCATCCCCATCTCTCCCTAGGCACTGCCCTTGAAAAAGCCTTCAGTAACCAAAAAGGTATCAGATCCAATGGCCACTTCTCTGCCTGCATGTCACTTGACTTCTGAGAAACATTTAAGACAGATAATCCGCATCTTTTCTCTTCAATTTTGCCTTTCCTGTCTTTGAAGACATCATACCCCTACTTTTCCTCTCTACCCTTTTGGTTTCCTTTGCCAGCTCCCATAACTCAGTTGGATCGTTCAATGCTGGAGAACCCCAGGATTTTCCCCTTGGCCCTCTTCTAGTTTCCATCTGCAAATGGCACTACCAAAACCTATGGTTTAAATAGTATCTGCCATGGGGCGCTTGGGTGGCTCAGTTGTTACGCGTCTGCCTTCTGCTCGGTCATAATCCCAGGGTCCTGGGGTTGAGCCCCACATCGGGCTCCCTGCTCGGCAGGGAGTCTGCTTCTACCTCTCCCACTCCCCCTGCTTGTGCTCTCTGTGTGTCTCTCTGTCAAATAAATAAAATCTTAAAATTAAAAAAAAAAATTAAATACCATCTGCCTGCCCATGTGTAACTTTTCTCCTTGATCCCTCTCCGACCTCCAACTTGACACGTCTGTCTGGATGTCCAATGAACGTTTCAGGCTCACGGCGGCCACAGATGAACCCTGAATCCCACCCCGGGCACCTGTCCCCATCTCAATAAACAGCACCACTATTCACCCGGAGGCACGTTCCAAAAGCTTGGGAATCATCCTGGTTTTATCTTTTCCCTCCTCCGACGCACCCAGTCCTCACCAGCTACCTAGACAGGTTCTAGCCCCCCTCTCCCAGCCTTCCGACTGGTCTCCTTCCTAAACCTCTCTTCTCCGCTCGGTGGAGCGAAAGTCACGTCGCAGCAAGGTTCTGCCGCAGTCCGCCGGCTTCCCGCTGGCCTGGGAGTCCGCTGCAGGCTCCTGAGCAGACCGTGGTCAGGCACGGCCCGTCTCACGCCGCTGCAGCCACACGGCCTCACGCCAGAGCTCGGCACCTGCTCGGCCCGCGGCGCCGTGCGGCTGCGCCCTCCTCGCCTCCGCGCAGGGCTCCCGGTCACTGGGTCAGTGCCGCGTCGCTCCACGCCGAGCACTCGCGAGGACCAGGATTACCGCGTGCCTGTCTAGGCACTGGCGGGCTCTACCAGCAGGCTACCGGGGGCAGAGCCGGCGGGCCGGCGGGGGAGGCGCGCTGCCCGCGGACGGCGTCGGGCTGCCCGGCCTTTAATAATTCAGCAGCCGCAGGGCCGGTCAGGGCGCGGCCGGCCCACAGCACGGGGTAGGAGGAGCTGAGACGGGGGCTCCCAGCGGGGCAGCTTCCGGGCACCGAACGTCCGCTGTCCCGAGGCTCCGGGAGGAGCACGCTCGGGAACGCAGCGCGGCCTCGCCGGGCGGCTCTCCGGCGGGAAACCCGCGGCCCCGCCCGTTACGGGCAGCTGGACGCCCAGGCGCATGCGCGCTTCTCGCCGTCCGCGCCCTCGTTCGCGTAGGCTCCAGACGACGCTTGCGCCGCACCTGGACTACGGCTGGCCAGCGAGAGCAGTCCGTACCCAGGACGACCAATAGGCGTGCTGAGGGGCCGGCGTCCCGCCCCCAGCCCCCAGCGATTCGAGACTCCGCCCGCGGAGGGGCTGCGCGCGGAGGGGCTGCGCGCGGAGGGGCTGCGCGCGGAGGGGCTGCGCGCGGAGGGGCTGCGCGCGGAGGGGCTGCGCGCGGGCTGGGCTCGGGCTGCGCTGGGCGGTGTCCTCGCACGGCCTCTCCGCAGTGCGGGCGGCGCGGGGCTCTCCGTTAGCCTCGGCGGTAGGCGTGGTGGGTGTCGCGCCGTCAGACTCGCTTTCCCCTCTCTGCGTTTGTTCCTATTAATACTAGGAATGGCCTCTGATGCTCCCGGAGAGAGAACAGCGGGGTGGGGCAGAGGGAGGGGCGGGCCCCGCCGAGCAGGGAGCGGGTGCGGGGCTCGACCTCACAGCCCGGGGATCCGGACCTGAGCGGAAGGCGGACGCTGAGCCCACTGAGCCCCCGGGCGCGGGGGACGAAATCTTTAAACGCTCTCCATCCGCGTGGGGTGCGGAGAAAGTCTGTATCATTCTTATAAATGTATCCATTCTGTAGCCATTCGACAAGCGCCCATTGAGCAAGGAACCAGCGCCGGCCACGGCGGGGGCCGCCAGGGAAGGAACGGGGCCCGGGACCCCGCGCCGCGGGGAACGCGGCGGGGTGGGGCGGGGCCGGGAACTCCGGAGGTGTCGGAGGGGGATGGGGCGCCGTGGGAGGGCGGGGCCGGGGAGCCCAGAGCCTCCCGCGACGGGGCGGGGCACCGGGACACAGCGGTCCCTACCCTAGTGGGCTGACCCACGGACAAAGCAACCCCTGGTGCGAGTCACTGCAGCCGTGTGAACTGCGCCGGCCCTGTAGGGCTGCGAGCTCATGCTACAAGCCCCAGCACTAAGGAGTCCGACGGGAGGGAGGAGTGTTGCACGCCCGAAGAGTCTGCGGAAGGGACGGAGAACAAGGGGGAGGAGGCTGGTCTCCCTCCCTTCGCAGTCTGATTTCTACACAGCAGCCAAAGTGATATTTTGAAAATATAAATCTAATCTTGGTACGTCCCTGCACCAAACTCTCCAGTGAATTTCCATCTTAGAGCAAAATTTAAACTCATTGCTGTGGTCACCAAGACCCAGAGACTCTGGCAACCAACCTTTGCCTCCAGACTCCTTACTCGCCCCCTCGCTGGTTCTGTCCAGCACACTCTGCCCTTTATTTTGCTTCGTAATTCTCATGGCCATCTGAAATTATGTTTTTTTGTGGTCCATCCCCACTTGAAGATAAGCCCCCCTAGGGCCAAGGACTTTATCATCCCATTCAGTACTGTATCCCCAGGACCTAGAAGAGTGTCTGGGACATAGCAGATGTCCAGATACTATTTGTTGGGTAGGTGAATTGGGGAGCACATAGCAAGGATGCCTCCTACCCAGTCAGAAGTGTCAGGAAGATGATTCTGATGGCAGGGACTCAGGCTTCCATGGTGAAAACGAGTAGCTGTTCCTTTTTTTGTTTTTGTTTTTCAAGAGTCGAGAAGAAGAAAGTACTCATGGCCAAAGGGAGAGCATGAAATATGAAAAGGTGAGATGAAATATGGCCTACTGGAGAAATGTGGTTAGAGCATAAGGTGCAAATGGGCAGGTGACAAATGAGGGTGGGGCAAGGTCCCACAACCTCTCTTAAGGGTAGTGTGGAACCACTAAAGGATTTTAGGAGAGAGAGAGGATCCTTCAGAATTTGTATTTTAGTTAGAACATCCAATTTTAGGGGGAATGGATTGGAAGAGAAAATTGGACGTTAGGAGACCGAGAGAGAGATGTTTCGGTAGTTTAGAGAAGAAATAATGGGGATTAGGGTACAGAGAGAGGACAGAGTCAAGGATGAGCCCCAGTTCTGGGAGGAAGGGATGGCATTCATGGGGAAAGAGAACACAGGAGGCAGAGTGGATTTGGCTGGAGAAGAGAACCATCTCATGATGGTCTTGCTGACCTGTCCATGAGACACCCAGAGCACAGGTCTGGAGGGGAGAGTGCCGTCACAGAGTCGATCCCAGGAGAAAGATTGGGATTGGAGGTGGAGAGTTTGGAACCAACAGCAACTAGGAAGTAATCAAAGCCATGCGATAGTCTCTCAGAGAGAGCACGACACAAGAGGAGAGGTCTATGACAAACCCCGGAAGGACACCCATAGAAAGAAGCGGTAATGCCTGCAAAGGAGAAGGCACAGCTGAAGAAGAGTGTGGAGTCATGAAAACAAGAGGGTGTTTCAAGAATAGGGGAGTAGTGTGTCCATTGAGGTGAAGAATCCTTCAGATAAGGACTGAACATTGCCCACTGGACTCAGCAACGCAGAGATCAATAGTGACCTTGGCAGGAGCAGTTCTAGAGCAGAGAGGGTCCAGAGATGGCTTGTGGAGTACAGGCAGTGTGAGATATGGCAACTCGGTCCCTGCTCCCTCGCATTGTGGATATTGTTGCATTAAATCCTCGCAACAATGCTTGAGGCAGGAATTTTTGGAGATGAGGAAACCAAAGCTCTGAGAAGTCAAGTCACTTCCAGTATCTCAGGTCTAGTGAGTAAAGGAGCAAGGATTTAAGGCCTGAATAGTCCCAGGGTCCTCGCTAAAACACTCTTCCATCTTGTCTTGCTTTACGGGGATGAGAGGAATGGTGGCAGCTGGGGGGAGCAAGGGTGGAGGGAGGGCTTTGAGGCGGAGGACTCCTGGGACCGTCCCCAGGGGCTGAGTCGCAATAAAGTACTGATTCCTCCATGAGTTTTTCATGGAACTTTCCAGTTCACGGACATTCTTATCTTCTGTGAGCCTCATCCCAGCCTTGCACGGGAGGCTCGGAGCAGTACCGGACTTGCAGACAAGTTCGTGGGTACTCGGTGTGTGAACCCGTCCTTCCTGTGGCCTCAACTGCATCTCTCTGTCAGATGGTGCAGGCTGGTCAGTGTTCAGTGAGGCCCCTCCTGCCCCTAGCCCCGGGCTCCTTTGCTTCAGCCCACACCCAGGACAGCACGAGGCACTGAGCTTCCGAGCCTGGAAGAGCCTTGAAGAAGCCTTGCTAACCTAACTCATTCATTCATTCAGCAGGCAATGAGGCCCACTGTGCACTCACCTCTGATGGAAGAGCTTTGAGGTTTCAAAGAAATAGGAACCAAGAAATTGGCTCCGCAGCCTTGTACCAGCTTTCTGGGAGACTGGCGGCACAGGGCTGAGTACCTGGGAGGCCGGTGTTTGGGGGGATGCTGCCTGGCCTTTCGAGTGGGACAGCCCTGAACCGAGGCTTGACTCTGCCGCTTATGGTGCTGGAGAGTGTCGCCTGTGCAGTTGTGGGGCGCGTGGTTGCGATGAGCACTTAGGAAAGCCTGGCTGCTGTTCTCTAGAGAACTTAGAGGATAACCCTCAGGGTACAAGTACTTTCCCACTGCCCGGAGCCTCACCAGGAAGGCTCTGGGTGTCGCTGAAGAGTCGGTTAATCAGACTTTATTGCCGTCATCATGTTGCAGTATATACCCATGTCCGATCATCACATGGTCACCCCGAGCTCATCCACTGTGATGTGTCAGTTATATCGCAGTGAGGCTAGGGGCAAAGGGGTTGTTTCATCACATGAATCCAAGGATGAAGCCACAGCCTAGTGAGTGTGGAATGAGAAAAGGCCTGTCTTGGACCTGACAGTGCTGGTGACCTGGGGCTGGGAACGCGTCCCCCATCTTGGGAGCTGGTCTGAGGCCTCCAGGGCAAGGAGCCTGTGGCTCGGTCCCTGCCATCTCCAGCGCCGGCGCCTGCATCCCGGACGTCCCCGGCCGCCCTCTCTGGAACTTGAGTTACGTCCTTCAGAAGTGTGGTGCAAAGGGGGCCGAGAAGTGCGTGTCTGCCGCCCCCTCGCGCGCCCCCCGCCGCTGCCGCCCACAGGCGGGTGCTGGAGGAGAGCCCCGGGGGCGGTGGTCCTCCGTCGCCCCCTAGGGGACGCTCCGAAAACTGCTGTCTCTCGTGGGGACCGCCCTCTGGAGGCCTTCTGCGGACGCGGAGGCGGGAGCGCCCCGGCCGGCGCCTCACTGTCCCGCGCGGCGAAAACCCATCGCTCCTGCGACCTGGCTTCGGGATGTTCTGCTCAACGACATAGTCAAAGTAAAAACCAGACGTAAGCCTTTAAATTCAGGCGGACTGTATCATATCATAATAAAAGGACGTGGGGCGCCTGGGTGGCTCAGTGGGTTAAAGCCTCTGCGTTCGGCTCAGGTCATGATCCCAGGGTCCTGGGATCGAGCCCCGCATCGGGCTCTCTGCTCAGCGGGGAGCCTGCTTCCTCCTCTCTCTCTCTCTCCGCCTGCCTCTCTGCCTGCTTGTGATCTCTGTCTGTCAAATAAATAAATAAAATCTTTAGAAAAAATGATAAAAGGACGTTTTACATGAGGACTTTTGGGGGGAAGCCCCGTAATTTAGAAGATCATCATGGAGAAGGAAGCGCAGAGACAGTCCGTCAACCCGAAATTACTGTATCTGTTCTCTCCGCCGGTTTACCGCGCCTCCAGCTGCGTCCACACTGCTTGAGAAGAGTGGTAGTGTCCTGGGGGGTCCCGCAAAAGCACTGAGCCAGCTGGAATATTCTTACGCGCTTCATTGAGGTGTAGTCTGCATACCGCAAAAGTCCCTCTTCTTCTTCTTCTTCTTCTTCTTCTTCTTTTTTAACCCTAACCCTAACCCAGAGCCCTGAGATCATGACCTGAGCTGAAGGCAGAGGCTTTAACCCACTGAGCCACCCAAGCACTCCCCCTTTTTAAAGATATTATTCTTTTATTTTTATTTTTTTAAAGCCAATTCTTATTTTTTTAATTTTTAAAAAGATTTTATTTATTTATTTGTCAGAGAGAGAAAGCACAAGCAGGGGGAGTGGCTGAAGGAGAAGCTGGCTCCCCGCTGAGCAGGGAGCCCTGTGAGGCTGGATTCCAGGACCCTGGGATCATGACCCAGGCTGAAGGCATCTGCTTTACCGACTGAACGCCCCAGATGTCCGAAGATTTTATTTTTAAGTCTTCTCTGCTCCCAACGTGGGATCTGAACTTACAATCCCAACATTAAGAGTTGCACAGTCCCCTGACTGAGCTAGCCAGGGGCCCCGTAAACACTTTGATTTAACATATGTTTTATGTTTTTGTAGCACAATGATAATTACATATTGTGAAAATGACATATATTACATGTAATTTATTTGTTTTTTAAATAATTTAAAGATATTAATTTTTAATATTTAAATTTTAATAAATTTATTTTGATATATATAATATATAAATATAATAAATATAAAATTTAATACTTAAAGAAATAAGATGCAGCAGGCAGAAAAGAGGTGAAAGCAGGCCCCGCCGAGCATAGAGCCTGATGTGGGACTCCATCCCAGGACCCCAAGATCATGACCTGAGTCGAAGCTAGAGGCTTAACCCACTGAGCCACCCAGGTGCCCCTAAAATTATTTGTTAACTTGTGCTCTGTTTTGCTTCTATTAAATCCCAATTTATTCCATTTGGTTTCTGCAAGATCTGACTACATTATGTCTTCTAGATGATGGGGCCTAAGCATTCACTTATTGAAAACATATTTAATAATAAAAATTTGCCCCCCTCAAAATTTGTCCCATTATTCTTTCTTTTTATTCCAATTAAGGTAACTGTATTGATTCTTTTAAAGTATATGTGAAAGTAAGTCCTTAAAGAAAAAAGATTTTATTTATTTGAGAAAGAGAGAGACAATACAGCATGGGGAGCTGCAGGCAGATGGGGAAGCAGAGGAGCCTAACATGGGACTCGATCCCAGGACCCTGAGATCAGGGCTGCAGCCAAAGGCGGGCATTTAACCAACTGAGCTACCCAGGTGCCCTATAAGTGAGTCCTCTTATCTTTACATTGATTCCAGCCGGGGAAAGAAGCGTGTGTTAGGAAATATTTGCTAGGGGCGGGGTGGGGGGGCGCGCTCAGGCTGCAGAGCTAAGCTGCCCCTCCCAACTGAGAGTCAGTCGTCCCTGCTGCTGGGGAATTCCCAACACAGATTCCTTATGCAGCCTCAGGCCTTGACCGATGCTTTTGGAGAAAAGGATCCAGAGATGCTGCCACGCAGCTGGGACATCAGAAGCCAACGTGGGCTTCAACTTGGGATGACCTAAAGCAATGGCAACAAGTCCGGCTTTTGAAAATAACCAGCACCTGGCACAGAGTGTGGCACACCAGAGGCACTCAGGACATATGTGCTGTGTGTCATGGGATTCTGGACATGAATCCAGCTTCTACCACTGAGTGGCCACTGGACTTTGGGCAATTTTTTTTTTAAGATTTTATTTATTTATTTGACAGAGAGAGATCACAAGCAGGCAGAGAGGCAGGCAGAGAGAGAGGAGGAAGCAGGCTCCCCGCTGAGCAGAGAGCCTGATGAGGGGCTCAATCCCAGGACCCTGGGATCATGACCTGAGCCCAATGCAGAGGCTTTAACCCACTGAGCCACCCAGGTGCCCCTGGGCAATTTTTTTTTTTTAAGATTCTATTTATTTATTTTTTAAAGATTTATTTATTTATTTATTTGACAGACAGATCACAAGTAGGCAGAGAGGCAGGCAGAGAGAGAGAGAGGAGGAAGCAGGCTCCCCGCTGAGCAGAGCCCCATATGGGGCCCAATCCCAGGACCCTGAGATCACGACCTGAGCGGAAGGCAGAGGCTTAACCCACTGAGCCACACAGGCGCCCCTACTTTGGGCAATTTAATGACCTTTCAGAGTCTTAATTTCCTCGTCCTTAAAATGGAGGAAATGGGGGTACCTGGGTGACTCAGTCCGTTAAGTGCCCAACTTGTGATTTTGGCTCAGGTGGTGATCTCGGCGTCATGGGATCAAGCCCCGCATCAGGCTCTCTGGGCTCAGCAGGGAGCCTGCTTGCGGCGCCCCCAACTCTCTCTCTCTCTGTGTGTCTCTAAAATAATTAAGTAAATAAAATCCAATCAATAAATAACACAAGACGGGGAAGTTTTAGTATCCTCCTTGTGAGAACCAAACGAGACGGCGAACATGAAGTAGCACAGGGGGCGCCTGGGGACTCCCGCTCAGGTCATGATCCCGGGGTCCTGGGATCCAGCGCCACGTCCAGCTCCCTGCTCAGCGGGGGTCTGCTTCCCCCTCTCCGCGCTGCTCCTCCTGCTGGTACTCTCTGTCAAATAAGTAAAATCTTTTTAATTTAATTTTATTTATTTATTTGACAGACAGAGATCACAAGTAGGCAGAGAAGCAGGCAGAGAGGCAGAGAGAAGAAGGGAAGCAGGCTCCCCGCTGAGCAGAGAGCCTGATGCGGGGCTCGATCCCAGGACCCTGAGATCATGACGGGAGCTGAAGGCAGAGGCTCTAAGAGCCACCCAGGCGCCCCTTAAATAAGTAAAATCTTTTAAAAAATCCATAAAGTAGCACGGAATAAGTACTCCATAAATACGAGCTCTTATTATAACCAATAGTATTTATTTTTTATTCTTAAAGATTTTATTTTATTGTATTTATTTTTCTCTAGCAATCTCTTCACCGGCTTGGGGCTCGAACCCACGACCCCGAGACCGAGACTCACAGGCTCCACTGCCTGGGCCGGGCGGGCACCCCCTGCGGGAGAATTTTTACAAAGTGAAGGGTAAGAAGGAGAGACAGGAAACCCGCAAACTCGGCGCGGAAGGACGCGGGGCGGGGCTGGGGGCTCTGCGGCGGGGGCGTGGCGGGGCGGGGTGCGGGCAGCGAGGCCCGCGCAGGGCAGCGCTTCCTGGGGGAGCAGGAAGTCCGGGGCAGGCGTGACCCGCTGCCTCGGTCCCTTCAGTGCCGCCGCCCCCGCCCCCGCCCCCGCCGGCTCGGGCGCGCGCGCAGGTGGCTCGGCCGGGCCTTCGCGGAGAGACGCGGGCCTCAGCGAGGCGGGGCCTGGCGCTGCGCGTGCGCGCGGGCGCTCTCCAGCCTGGGAGGGCGAGCGGCCCCTCCGCCCCGTAGGTGGGAGGGCGGCCCCGCGGGGAGGGGCGCAGAGGCGCGGCCCGTGTCGCGGGCCCTGTCCCCACCGCCGCGCCCCTGCCCCCCGCACCCGTTCGCGCGGCTTCTGAAGAGTCTCTAGAAACGCTCGCAGACTCCGCTCATCCTCGTCGGCCGGAGCCCATGCCCTCTCCGGCCTGCGAGCGGGAGCGGGTCGCGGCGGGTCGCTGGGCTCCAGCCAGGGAGGGGGTCAGAGAAGGGCTATGGCCGGGCTCTCCGCACGCAGCCTCACTGCGTCTTTGGGGGGCGGCCCTGTTCCCAGGCAAGACTGATGATGTGGGGGGACGACTGGAAAGCTCTGGGTCCAACGAGATCGTGACCGTCTCTCCCGCACCACTCTGTGGTCAGCGGAAAGCGAGGACGCCGGCCGGCCACACAGACCACGGCGTCGGGCTTCCCATCCCGAGGGCAGTGGGTATGGCCCAGCGCGACTGAGACGGTGACCGAAGGTCGCACATCCAGTACTTGGCGGAGCTGGGGCTCAACCCAGCTTGCCCCCCCAGGCTGGCCTCGGTGCTCTCCGAATCTAGAAGAAAGAACCGACTGTGCCTGCAGTGTGTCTGGAAAGTCTTCCCTGAAATAATTTAAAAAGCCCAAAGACCCCACAAAGAAGCAGTTCCTGAGCAGCTCCAGGCTCCAGGCGCTGTTTGGCTTACAGATCCGGGAGTGACCCTCGGCGGCGGCGGCGGGGATGGGGGGTGGGGGGGCGACCTGCTTCGTCTCACAGAGGAGCAATTGGCTCCACGCTCCCGCTGTATTGTAGGCATGGTGGTCCCTGGCCACCATCGTGGACAACCCCCTGCTCACGTCCACTGAGGACACAGCTGTGGACACTTTCTGGTTTCTGAACCTCACAACTTCCCTGTTCTGGCGGAAGGGAAACCAGTCATGACAGTCCTCATCTGATGACAAAACGTGGCCCAAGAGGCCTGATGCTGGTGACTCCTGCCCTCCAGGTGTGCAGGCCCTCTGCCCAGGGCCCATCCTCCCTGCTCTTCTGCCTCTTCTCCTACAGGAAGCCTTCCTGGGTCACTCCCACCATGAGCACCTGTCAGCTCATGTTTATCTGGAAGCATCTGCGTAGAACCTCTGGAGGGCAAACTGTACCTTAGCCGTCTCCCAGCATCCTGGGGCTGAACCTGCTTTTATTAGTATCGCCTTTATTGGTATTACTTTACTTTTATTTTTAATTTTTTTCTTCTTTTTTCTTTTTTTCTAAGTAAGCTTGCCCAACATGGAGCTTGAACTCACAACCCCGAGATCGAGAGGTGCACGCCCTGCCCACCGCGCCGGCCAGGAGCCCCATCTTCGTTAGGTATTCCTTTTTTTTCCTTAAGGATTTTTTTAAATTTTATTTCTCAAGGAAGCAGTTGCCTGCTGTGGCTCCCGTCCTCTGGGCTTCGGGCGCCGTGACACCACCGTGCACTCCGCTCTCTGGTCCAGATTCTTCCTGAGGTTGTCATCCACACGTGGCTCCCGCAGTTTCACAGTGAATAATCGCGGACAGCCGGGAGGAAGCAAGCCGCCCTTCACAAGTATGGTTGCAGTTGCCTCACTTCCTGTGTCACGTGATGTGCCCATAGTTGTCACATGACCCACTTGCCCCGTTCTGCCCGACTTAAACCTGCAGGACGAATTCCGGGTCTGCAGCTGCGGCTGGGACCTGCATCCCTGTTCTCATCTAGTGGATCCTGCATTCTTCCGAGGCTGGAACCCCACAGCCCCTCACCTGCTGATGGAGTTTTCAAGTCCTCCCAGAGGAGTGAGTGGGCCCGAGCTCCCCATCGGTCTTGTCACGCCACTTCTGGAGTCCTGGCCATCCGGACCCTGGAATTCAGGGAATGATGGTCTCCTCCGACCCAGGCCATCACGGCTCTTCGATGGAGGGGCAGAGAGAGAGGGAGAGAGGGAGGGAGGGAGGGGTGGGGGGAGAGAGGGAGGGGTGGAGGGAGAGAGGGAGGAAGGGAGGGGTGGGGGGAGGGAGAGAGGGAGGGAGGGAGGGGTGGGGGGAGAGGCGGTGGGAAGAGGGGAAGAGAAGGGTCCTGGTTGGGGTGGGCAGCAGCCAGGTGTCTGTTGGAGGGCGGCGGGAGACTAGACCGTGGGCATCCAGCCCACAGGAGAGAGCCGGGGCGTGGAGAGGGGCTTGCCTCCCAGCCGCTCCTCATTCTGTTCTCAGGAATGTTCCCGGCCTCTGGACAGGGCGGGTGTCAGGGCTGCCCGCCTCACGGGACTGCTGTTCCTTCAGGTGATATCGTGGGCATCAGGTGAGCGAGTCACGGAGACGGGAGGCAGCCCCCCGGCTCCTCCTGCCTGGTGGTCCTTGGTCGCCTTCTGCCGTACCAGAGCACCAGGAGGTGTCGAGTAACCACTTTGGAGGGACTGAGACCAGGCACGGGTGGGGGTACAGCGAGAGGACTTTTGAAACCAGCGTGTCCCTTCTCGGTCTTCGTCCTGCAGCCCTGGCCTCCGCTTGTGCTCCCTCCCACCCAGGTGCCCGGCCCTGCAGCCCTAAAAGCTTCGGCTACAGCTCGGTGGTGTGTGTCTGCAACGCCACGTACTGTGACTCTCTTGACCCCCTGACCCTGCCGGCCCCGGGCACCTTCAGCCGCTACGAGAGCACGCGCAGTGGACGCCGGATGGAGCGGAGTCTGGGGACCATCCAGGCCAACCGCACGGGCACAGGTGACCAGGACAGGCTGGGGTCCCCCCAGAGCTGTCATGCTAGTGACAGCCACGACCTTCTTCCTTGGGCACTGAGACCCTTTGTTCCCTGTGCATGTTCTCAGGGCTCCTGCTGACCCTGCAGCCAGACCAGAAGTTCCAGAAGGTGAAGGGGTTTGGAGGGGCCATGACAGATGCTGCTGCCCTCAACATCCTCGCCCTGTCCCCCGATGCCCGGAACTTGCTGCTCAAATCTTATTTCTCTGAAGAAGGTGAGCAGGAGGGGGACGAGATGAGAATGTGGTGGACCCTTCGACCTTTCCATTGACCACGACTTCCACCCATTCCACATGTGGGTCCTCCCTCAGTGCCCCGTGGAGTAAGTGTCCGACCTGCCTGTCCTTGAGTGTTTAGGGATGCCGAGGCTCAGAAACCCGGGCTCTCCTGGGCCTGCCTCGGACGTCACTGAGGACTGAGGGTAGGCCGGGTCACACACTCTCCTGCCGACCTGGACCCTCCTGTCTTGGCCTTTTCTTTGTGCAGGCATCGAGTACAACATCATCAGGGTCCCCATGGCCAGCTGTGACTTCTCCGTCCGCACCTACACGTACGATGACACCCCTGATGACTTCCAGTTACGAGACTTCAGCCTCCCCGAGGAGGACCTCAAGCTGAAGGTGGGCTCCCGGACCTGGTGGGGTCAATGCCTGCTGGCTGCGGAGCCGCAGGCCAGAGCAGGGCACGGAGAGACACAGAGCCTGGCCCCTGCTGTGCTGTGTCCTGGGGTGGGGGGGCAGGGCGGGGGCCCATGGCAAGGCCTGATGCACTGGTCGGGCCAGTCTGTCCATATTCCAGCTCTCACAGTTTCTCTCCTCACCTCCACTGTCTCCAGATACCCCTGATTCACCAAGCTCTGGCGCTGGCCCAGCGCCCCGTGTCACTGTTTGCCAGTCCCTGGACATCACCCACGTGGCTGAAGACCAATGGGGCCATGAATGGGAAGGGGTCGCTCAAGGGTCAGCCTGGGGATATCTACCACCAGACCTGGGCCAGATACTTTGTGAAGTAAGGAAGCCGCAAGGCCATAGGGTCTGGACCAGCTCCCCTCTTGGGACACCCTCATCTCTGCCCCACTCCTGGACCTGGGTCACCCCCAGCTCGGACTGCTCAGATCACTTTTCTACCTCCTGGGCCTTTCAGACTTGGCCTGTCCGTTTCCCCTGTCTTGATGGGCCTCCTGATCCCCCAGGGTCTTGGTCCCCTTTCTTGGCCAGGCTCACTCGTGCCCTTTGCCCTGCCAGGTTCCTGGATGTCTATGCAGAGCACAAGCTACACTTCTGGGCAGTGACGGCAGAAAACGAGCCTTCGGCAGGGCTGCTCAGTGGGTACCCCTTCCAGTGCCTGGGTTTCACGCCTGAGCACCAGCGAGACTTCATTGCCCGGGACCTGGGTCCCGCCCTTGCCAACAGTACGCACCGCGACACCCGTCTGCTCATTCTGGATGACCAGCGCTTGCTCCTGCCGCACTGGGCCCAGGTGGTAAGGTCCAGTGCCCCCCGCGGTGTCCCGGTGGTCCCCAAATCTAGCATCCAGGTGGCTGGCGCCGAGTGTCTTCCCTGTTCCAGCTCTCGATTCCCTGGGCTGGAGCCAGGCACCCCAGAGGCTCCCCTGGGGTGCTGACCCCCTAGATCCCAGGGCCCCAGGGTTGTCACCTGGAGCCCCTCTAGTCGCCTGCATCCCACTGCCCATTTCTCTGGTCCCCGATGCTGCTTCCAGAACCCTCCACGCAGGGCCCAGATTCAGTGGCCACTCTCCCCAGGAGTCTTTGCCCTTCCTGGCATAGGTGCTGGCAGACCCAGAGGCAGCTAAGTACGTGCACGGTGTGGCCGTGCACTGGTACCTGGACTTCCTGGCCCCAGCCAAGGCCACCCTGGGGGAGACACACCGCCTCTTCCCCGACATCATGCTTTTCGCCTCGGAGGCCTGTGTGGGCTCCAAGTTCTGGGAGCAGAGTGTGCGCCTGGGCTCTTGGGACCGGGGAGTACAATACAGTCACAGCATCATCACGGTGAGCCCCCAGGACCCTGCCGGGCACACCTCCGCAGGCCCTCTTGGCCTCTGAGCCAACCATCCCCCGCTGGCTTGCTCTTTGGGGCAAATTTTGGGTTCTCGTCATTCCCTGTCGTGCCCTCCCTCCCAGACAGGCACACTCCGTTACCCCTCCTCCTCACGCCGGGGTCTCGGGTGGTCCTACCTGCCTCGGTTTCTCAGCTTTTCATCCCATGCCTCCGTCCCCAGCACCCTGCCCTCCCACGCTGTGAGGGTGCAGAGCACCCCTCCTTGGCCTGGGACACCCCCATCTGTCTTCCTCATGCGACCCTTCAGGACATGGTCTGGGGACCCCATGTGGAGCCTTTGTTTCTGCCCCACTCCCACCCAGAACCTCCTGTACCACGTGGCCGGCTGGACCGACTGGAACCTGGCCCTGAACCCAGAAGGGGGGCCCAACTGGGTGCGCAACTTTGTGGACAGTCCCATCATCGTCGACATCGCCAAGGACACGTTTTACAAACAGCCCATGTTCTATCATCTCGGGCACTTTAGGTGAGGGGAGGGCGGCCCCATGTCCCACGCCGCCACCCCAGGCAGGAAGGGAGCAGGGCGGGAAGTGAGCGCGCAGCTTCAGCCCTGGCTCTGGGGGTGTGCGGGGGGGGGGTGACTTCTCAGCAAGGGGGAGGGGCCCCACCTGACGATGCCTGCTCCCACCTCAGCAAGTTCATTCCCGAGGGCTCCCGGAGAGTGGGGCTGCTGGCCAGCCAGAAGAACAGCCTGGATGTAGTGGCGCTGACCCGTCCCGATGGCTCTGCGGTTGTGGTGGTGCTGAACCGGTGAGAGCAGCGGGGCCGGGGCCGGGGGCGGGGGGCCAGACGGTGGCCTTGGCAGGCTGAGGGCTCAGCTTCTCTGCCCTTCCTTTGCCAGCTCCCCGAAGGATGTGCCTCTCACCATCGAGGACCCTGGCGTGGGCTTCGTGGAGACGCTGTCCCCGGGCCACTCCATCCACACCTACCTGTGGAGCCGCCCATGACGGAGCCTGGGTGTGGGCATTAAAGGGGTACAGCCAGCTCACACACTGTCGGTGGCTGAGAGGACCTAGGCGGGCTGGGCTGAGCATAGGTGACGTAAGCCCGGAGCAGTGGTTTGGGTGACTCACTCTCCCCCTGGCCGATGCTTGGGGAGGCCCCTCAGGGAGGAAAGGGAAGCCCCAGCGCCCTCCACTCCCGCCATGCACTGTGTGCCGGCTCCACGGAAACTGGGCCGGGGCCCAGAGTGAGCTCACCGTCTGTGCAAACACAGGCTGGGACTGGGGGGGCGGCTGGGGAGGGGAGGAGGTGAGGAGGGCCGGGCCCCACGCCACCGCCTACATACCAGCTAGGGAAGACAGTGGCCCCGTCACCAAGAGAGGGTCTGATTCCGGTCAGTGTGGTTTATTTTGGGAGGGGCACTCCCACTTCTAGCCCTGCCGAGGACGGGGGCCTCTGGAATGTACAACAGTAGAAAAGTCAGTCCCGGGGTCGGGGGGCAGGTGTGAGGACAGGTCACTCCTCCTCATCCTCCTCAGCCATGCTCAGGGACCGCGTGCCCGGGGCCCGAGCAGGTGTCGCCCGCTGGATGGAGACGATGCCACTGAGCAGGGCGTAGCCCGCCATGGCCGCCAGGCCCGCCAGCACGGACAGGATCTGGTTCCGCCGCCGGTTGGGCTCCTCCTCCGTGTCCGGGCCCGCGGGCGTCGGGCGGGGGAGCGGCACCTCAGCTGAGGACCGGGGAAGGAAGATGGGCACAGGGGCTCGTCCTAGACCCCTGCCCACCTTCCCGGGGAGGCCGCTGCGTGCCCCTCACCTCCATCCCAGGGGAAGTAGAGGCTGAGGATGTGGGTGCAGTAGGCACAGAGGTTCTGCAGCCCCCGCAGGTGGGCCTGCAGCTTTCCACTGGGCAGCTTAGCCTGGAGCAGCAGCGCCAAGTAGCCAAACACAAAGGCGTCCAGGGAGGCAGGGCTGGAGCCGAGAGAAGGGCCGGAGGAGAGAGACTGAGGCAGAAGGGGCGGGGACAGACGGGGCGGGGGACAGCAGGCCCCTGGACGTGGGCTCTGGTAGCAGAGGGCCCCCAGGGGAGGAGCGGACACCCGGTTCTGGGGCTGGCTCCGGACCTGGCTTGGGGAGGGTTCCCTGGGTGGCGCCAGCCCGGCCCTGAATGGGACTCTATCCCGGGGCTGCATAAAGGGCACATTGAGCACCCCGCAGCCCTGAGGGCCCCTCCCCGCCAGGCCTGGCAGCCCTCCCACCTCACACACAGCCCCACTGTCACCAGGCCCAGTGTCTGTCCCTAGGACCTCCTGTCGGGCGCCTGAGCCACCCCAGTCCCTGTGGCGACATCGGAACCCGTATCCCCTCCCAAACCCTCTCCCTTCCCCCGGGGACAGACTCACGCGTCTCCAAAGAAGAACTTCTGGGAGCCCAGGCGTTGCGAGAGCAGGGTCAGGCACTCCCGGGCCTCGTGGTACAGCTGGAGGGGGCACACGGGCGGGCTCGTGGCCGCGGGACGGAGCCGCCACCCGTGCTGGGCTGCCCCCCACCTTCTTGACCATCGTCTTTGGGGCTCCTGGCCGGCAGCAGCCCCCCGCCCCAGACGTACCTCCTTCTCCAGCTCTTCCTCGCTCTCGGGCCGGTGCTCCCCGCACAGCAGCTGCAGCCGCTCCATGAACTGCCGCTGCATGCGGCCGGGAAGGAAGAAGTTCAGGGGAAAGGGTGTGGCCTCCGCGTACCACTTCCGGGTCACCTCCACGTAGTTCTTGGTGTCCACCCAGAAAGTGTGTATCTGGGTTGGGGAGGCAGAAGGATGAAGCTGGTCTGAGCCAGTGCAGCTGCCTGACTTACGGTGGGCTTCTGGGCTGCCCCCGGGCTCCGTGTGCCTGCGTGCGTGTCCCTGACACCCCCCCAGCACCCCCCACCTTACTGGCCACAGATGCTGGGAGGTCTGGGCGCACTCACCAGCACCGGGAGCAGCTTCTCCTCCAGCAGAGACATGAAGGCCAAGGTGTCCGCCCCTTGCCGGGCCGACAGGTCATAATCAGCGTTGTACTTCTGCGGATGAGATGCCCGTGAGCTGGACACCAGGAGGCTCCAGGGCACGTCCCCAAGGAGTGAGGCATCCTGCCTGGGACCACCCTCATGGCCTCTGAGTGGAGTAGAGCTAGAGCAAGCAGCTTTTCCCGCTGAGGCCCCCTTGCCCGGCCTGGCCAGGAGCCTGTTGCTGTTGGCGGAAAGCCTGGGCCTCAAAGCCTGCTGGCCATCAAGGTCGGGCGCCCACTGCGGGGAGAAAGGCAGGCCCAGCCACAAACCAGGAGCAGCTCCCGGAGCCTCCATGGAAAGCTGGCAGCTTGCCTGCTGACGGCAGCTTTCGGACAGGAACTTCCCCAGTCCAGGTACCGCAGGGCTGGAACAGCAGAGCTCAGAGGCCGTGTGGGCCTCCGTCCATGCCTCAGGAACTAGGGGATGCTATCTTCAGCCCCAGGCCCCCTAGCTTGTTCTCTCAGTGCCCGGGGCTATTTCTTCTATCTCATTCTGTGGCCTGGGCGCCACCACACATGTTCTAACAACACCCCATGTGTACTCAGCCTGGCACACACTGCTGCAGGCTCCAGTGTCTGGTCCTCAGCAACACCTTCCACATCCTGAGCAAGTTTTGTCCCCACATAACCTCTGGAACATGATCCTCAAAAAAATACCCCCAAACTTCTCTGAGCCTCAGTTTCTCCCTTGTAGACTCTTCTCTCAATGTGGCTGTGTTAGGAGAACACTCTGGAAACCGGAAAAGCTGTGTTCATTCATAAGGACTCAGGGTGGTGGTCCAGTCCCTGCCCGGAACTTTGCCTTCTACCTGGTTCCCCTCTCTCCATTGCCTCCCAAGCCTCCAGGGAATTCCCCAGCTCCTTCACCTTTGGGAAAGCAGAAATGAAGAGGAGGGCGCTACTTCGCACTACTTCTGACAAGTGTAGAGGAGCCACTGGAAAACATTCTGCCTAAGCCCCCTCCTTTATGAACAAAGAACTTATAGACGTGAAAGAGGAAGGAACTTGCCCAAGGTCACACAGTCAAGGACAGAGGAAAAAGCACACTCAAGGTATCTCTATTCCTCTTGTAATACTCCCTCAACTTCCCCGTGCTGGCTTGAAGTCTTGTCCATCCCAAGCCCCATATCCAGCCCAACCTGGTCCTGTGAGAAGGACAGGAGCCACCTCTCAGGGCCTCATCTGAGCCACCCGCCTTTCTCTTCCCTGTGTCATCAGCCTGTTTGCCTCTCCCTCCCTGCCCAGCAGGCAAAAGGCACTGTGCCTTGGGATGCATCCCCAGCGCCCCTGCTTCATGCCCGGCCTAGTGCTTTACTGCGCTCAGCCGCTCTGGGTGTGTCTCCCCCATTGGACAACGTGCTCCTTGAAGCTTTGGGTCCCCTGCCTCTAGCCTGGCACTTATCAATAAAGGTGTGTTGCACTGAAATGACTGAGCTGCTCTCACTGGCAGCCCCCCTACCTGAGCCACCTACCTCTTTCCGAAGGTGGGTGATGATCTTGTGTGGTACCGAGATGACCTCTCCATGACTGGTCCGCAGGGCAGGCAGAGTTCCTGACGTTGAAAAAAAAGGACACCCACCAAACTCTTAGCTGCCTTTCCATACGGACTTGCACCACATTCCTGTCCGCCTCCTGCTCCACCCTTCCTCACCCCCAGGAACACGGGGTACCTGAAGGGCTCTGCCAGGGGTTGGTGATCTTGTGCACCTTGAGTGGGGCACCCGTGAATCTGGCATAGGTCTGCAGGGAAGGAAGCAGAAGGCAGAGAGGCCCCAACAGGGGAATCAGGAAGACAGAGAACATTTATTGAGTTCCTTGCATGCTAGGCTTTGTACTTGCCTCACAAAAGAAGAGGTGGACGTTACAGCTGCCCTTTTCACAATGGGCAACACAGGGCTGAGAGAGATGGTGAACAGGTCTGCCAGTCAAAGCCTCCCCCGTCTCCTCTCCTGCCATCTGCTTGATGTACACAGAGCCTCCTAAGTTCTTCCTAACCGTGTATTCCTTTCCTTGGAAGCACTGACCATGTCCTTCTCTAGGAGTCTCTGTGGCCTGCTCCTCCTTAAGCCTTAGTACCTGAACACGTTGGCTTTACTTGCAAACGTGTCTGCCTTTCTCTGAACAACCACACGGGAGGAACCAAGTCGTATTCATCTTTGCATGCCAATGGGTGGTTTTGGAAGCGGCCTGATCCTGCTTATTAAAGGAAGGGGTGAGTGAATGAGGCGAACGAGTCTTTCTGACCGGAAAGCTCTTTCCACAGAGCTTGGCGGCAATACACAAACCAGGAAATGCTGTTTAGTGAGCAGGAGGGGGAGGGGGAGGGGACAGGAATACCGAGCCTGAGAGCCCTGAGGTCGTCCAGGCTCAGTAAACCTCCCGATGAAGAAACAGCGCTCAGAGACGAGAAGGGATCGCCCCAAGGTCACACAGCCTGTAAATGGGTGTGCAAGGACTAACACCCATTTCCTGAACCCCCGATCAAGCCTCTTGCTGTGGCTGCACAAAACCTAGGCTGTCAGGCCATAGGGCACTGAGCCCATGTGCGCCAGGCACACACACACACACACACACACACACACACACACACACACACACAAATCTTAAATTGCCTCAGTTTCTCCCAGTGCTCCCGGGCGGAGGCGCCTAGCGAAATTCGGACGATCGGCCAGTTCGGCTCCCGCCCCAGTGCTCCAGAGCGCAACAGAGAGCAACGGCGCCACCCCTCACCAGCACGGCCAGGCTGTCCAGGTCTACTGAGGGCAGCCCCCAGCCCCCCGACCAGCAGAACAGCTCCATGGGCGCCGCCATCTTGCCCGCCCTCTGTCCCGGAAGCACCTCCCCCCGCGCTTCCGCCCGCCCCTCCCCTCGGGCCGCCCGAGGCGGGGGCCCGAGCGAGCTGCGCGGCGAGGCGGGGCGGGGCGGGGCCGAGGGCTTCGGGGGAGGGCGGCCGCCGCGGGCTCCAGAGGCGGGACCCGAAGGGGGGAGGGGTTCTCGGCGGGCCCGCGCGGAGGCTGGGCGGCCTGGCTGCGGGGAGTCCCGGACCCCCGACGGCGCGGCGGGTCCTGGCGGCGCGGGTCTTGGGCGCCGGCTCCGAGCTTTCTCGCAGCCGTGCACGCGGCCCGGGCTCTGCCAGGGCCCCGCGGGGCTCGGCCCGGAGCAGGGGCCGCGGGCGGGGGGGGTCCCCCGAGCCGCATGTTTTCCACAGCGCGTTATGTTTGGAGCCGGCCCCGCGCCGCCTGTCGCCATGGAAACAAAACAGGGGCGGCGGCGGCCGGAGCCGGGTCGGGCTGGGGCCTGGGAGGGGGTGGGGCTCGCGGGCCGTTGCCGTGGTAACGGGAACGGAGGCGCCCCTCCGCTTCGTCCGGGTCACGGCCTGCCCGCCAGTACCCGTCGCCCCCCCCCCCCAGTCTTCCCAGTCTGGCCCCGGCCCCTGGCCTGTCCCCTGGTTTACTCCTGGCCCCGCTGGCTCTTTGCTCGTTCCTGATTCCTTCCCTCCGACCCGTTCTCTGACCGCTATGTCGGACGGCCCTCCAGCTCCCAGCGGAGGCCTTCACGTTCCCAGGACGGAGGCACGTGTCAGGGGACCCCCAACACTAAAGAGCACTTGCTTCGTCGGGGCAGCAAAGTTCAGGCCATGTGGGCATCCCCTGGGCACAACAGCGAGCTAGTTTCCACCCCTCCCTTGGCATCCCTTCCTGCCAAGCTGTGGGATAATGCGCACTGCCTGGCCCTGCCCCTGCCAGGGGTTCCTGCCTTCTGCGACCGCGACGTACAGAAAACAGTAGCATTCGGTAGTGGCCCCCCGCAGCGAGAGGGCAGGAGGGAGCGAGGCACCTGGGAGAGAGGACCGTTAGGGAGAGGCAGGGGGCAGGAAGGCCTTCAGACTCTTCCCCAGTGCCCTGGATCACGGAGCTGGGGATGCCTCCAGGCTGATTGGCGGCTCTTTGTTTCAGCCCCCCCTCACCCGCCTGCTGGCCCCCCCCTTCAACTCCCCCTTCCAGTCCCTCCGCCCCCCGCTCCTGCTCTCTCCGCCTAGCCTTTTCCCCTCCCAGCCGCCTGCCTGCCAGGGGTAGTGAGCCAGCTGAGCGGCATGGAGACGCAGAAACTTCGGGGGGCCCTGGCTCTTCTCCTCCTCTGCACTTTCGCATCTGCCAGTCAGGACCTGCAGGGTAAGCCTGTCTCCATCCTCTTCCACCCCTCTCGGCCTCCCCTTGTTTGCCCTCAGCCTAGTAGCAGGAAACATGTGGGCAAGGGGAGAGTCCCGAAATGGAACAGGAGGGAAGAGTCCGTGAAATTGTGGCCATCAGGGAAGCGGTGAACACCAGAGGGTAGTGGGTGAGCAGGAACTGGCCAGAGTCAGCCTGAGGCCAGGGCAGAGAGCTCAGGAGCTGCATGCTAGGGCTGCCCGGGCTGGGTTGGTGTCTGAGCTTCCGCAGGGACCCCAGGGTCCAGGAGACCAGGGCAAAGGTGGGCTTCTCCATCCCCGGGGCTGCCGGCTGCCCCAAGACAGGGTGGGGGTGGGGACCGAGAGGTCTGGGCTCTCCCGGAGGTCTGGCTGTGGGATGGGCCTGCGGGTGTGGGAGAGGTAGCTGGAGCAGATGACAGAAGCACAGATTCATCACTGGCTGGAAGGGAAACCACAGATTGGCCAGGACACAGGAGGCAGAGGAGCCGGGTCCCACATTCCCGTGGGGGAGAGGCAGACAGCAAGAGGGTCAGAGCCCTCAGTGGGCAGCTCTCCTCGTCCAGCGTGCGTGCACGGAGCCCCGGGGGCGGGGAGGAGGGGCGTTTGGGTGTGGGATGAGCCAAACCCAGCCGCCTCAAGAGAAACTGCTTTTCCATTTGTGCGCTGCGGGCACCAGGTGCGGCTTCGGCGTGCGATCAGCACAGTGGCTCCCTTGCGCCACCTGGTGGGCGCATCTCGAGTGGGCCGGGCGCTGGTTCTGTTTCCAAGAGAGCCTCCGGCCCTTCGGGTTCCCAGAGGGTGGCCCTCAGCAATGTTGAGGGAAAGGAGGCGCAGCGCCTTGTCTTCTGATAGCGACCAGGGTTGAATTTCAGGAAGGTGACTAGCGCTGCCCCCTAGGGGCGGGGGTGGGGGAAGTGATGAAGGATGCTCCCCGCTCCACGGCCCGCCCCAGGACTCAGGGGAAAGGGCAGACTGAGCATTTGACCCCGCTCTCTGACCTTGATAATCCTCGCCTGGCCAGTGATTGACCTGCTGACTGTGGGCGAGTCTCGGCAGATGACCGCTGTGGCGGAGAAGATCCGGGCAGCCCTGCTCACTGCTGCTGACATCTACCTCTTGTCCACCTTCCGCCTGCCCCCCAAGCAGGGTGGTGTCCTCTTTGGCCTCTACTCTCGCCAGGACAACACACGATGGCTGGAGGCCTCAGTTGTGGGCAAAATTAACAAAGGTGACTGGTGGGCATCTCCTTTCCTGCACTGATGACCCCCTGAGCACTCTCTCTCGTTCCCACTTCCATATCTCTCTTAATTCTCCTCGGCCTCTGTGGGGGCTCATGGGCCCATCCAGCTGTGCACAGGCACTAGGGGCACCTGGAATGGGGTGCTTAGGACGTGCACCGGGAGGCCAAACCATAGAGCAAGGCCTAATACTTGCAGGGAGAGGGTGTTGTACTCGGGGCTGCCTGAGGGAGGGGGAGGGAGGTCTCTGTGTCCCAGCGAGGGTGTACGGCAGTCCCTCAGTTCCCCGGCACAGTCCAGTGGGTACAGAACCAGCTGGCACCCTAGCAAGGGACAGGGTGATGGAAAACTAAGGACATCCTAGTCTCCGAAGCAGTTTGAAAAGTATTTGTTGTGTGCCTGTCACATACAAGGTGGGGAGAGATACACCGCAGGCAAGGGGCCAACGGGAGTGAGATCCAGAAGGGTTGATCCGAACCCTAGTTGGGAGACGGGATGAGGGACAGGACCCATACTGACCTCCCCTCCTGGGCAGTGCTGGTGCGGTACCAGCGGGAGGATGGCAGAGTCCACGCCGTGAACCTGCAGCAGGCGGGCCTGGCCGACGGGCGCACGCACACGGCTCTCCTGCGGCTCCGCGGTCCCGCCCGACCCAGCCCTGCCCTGCAGCTCTACGTGGACTGCAAACTGGGAGACCAGCACTCTGGGCTCCCTGCATTGGCCCCCATTCCTCCTGCCGAGGTTGACGGGCTGGAGGTTCGGACTGGACAGAAGGCATATTTGAGGATGCAGGTGAGCTGGGAGGACGGGCCCCTGAGTTCCTCGCACGGCCTTCACAGCAGTGGGAGGAGGACCCGGCGGGTTTTCCCACCCCACTCTGCTCCTGTCCGCCCTCCCCCCACCAGGGCTTCGTGGAATCTATGAAAATGATTCTGGGCGGGTCCATGGCCCGGGTGGGGGCCCTGAGTGAGTGTCCATTCCAGGGGGACGAGTCCATCCACAGTGCAGGTAACACAGAGCTGGTGTTCTAGACCCCAGAATCACTTCCTGTGGCCTTTGTTGACCCTCATCTCCTTGGCTTCCCCCTTAACATTCATTCCTTCGGCTCACTGATTCCTGGGGCTTCAGACGCTGTTACCCCCAATCTCCTTCGCCTGTGGTTACAGGCCATCCCAGGAGGCCTGGGTCAGAAAAGTCTCCCTGTTCAGGGGCCCCCACCTGCCCGGGTAGCTGGGAAAGTAGAGCGACTGGAGAAGAAAGGAACTCCCGAGCGCTCTGTGTGGGGGCCAGACAGCTCACTGCTTGCTCTTGGCGACCCAGAGAAGGGTCTTTGGGTCTTTCTTAGCTGTCATCCGCGACTGTCACCTACCAGCGGCCTCTCTGAGCATGGTCCATGTGCCTGGTGTCTCTGACGGGGATGCTCAGAGGTCCTTACCGACAGAAGACGCCCACTTCTCCCAGAAGCTGGGTGGGGGAGGGGGCGCAGAAATGGAGCGGACAGACTTGGATCCCTTCTGCTGCTCCCAGGCCTGGGACCCAGGGGCATCTGGCTTCTGATTGTGAGGCAACCCGCTTTCAGGGTCGGTCACCCGTGGGGAGAGCTGTCGCTGCCTGCCTGTCGCCTCTGCCCTCCCACCATCCAACTGCCTGTCCCTCTTCCAGGACTCCTCTAGGCCTTTGTTCCTGCCTCTCTTTTCCTTCCTCCTTCTCACTGGCCTGGTCCTCTTCACATCTCTACCCTCTGTGTTTTCTCCTCTCCAGTGACCAGCGCACTCCACTCCATCCTAGGTGAGCAGGCCCCTGGGAGGCGGGTGGGGAGGAGCCCGGGGCAGCTGCTTCGGGGCTTGGGCAGGAGCCGCAGGAGACAAAGGCCCCTTTAGCCAGGAGAGGCCTGGGGTTTGTTTGAAGGCCGGTGGGGAGCATGGGCAGGAGCGGACTCAGGACCCCAAGAAGGGACGAGAGCTGGGGCCCGGTTCTGAGCCTCTCTGCACCTGGGGCCCCGACAGGGGAGCAGACCAAGGCGCTGGTCACCCAGCTCGCCCTGTTCAACCAGATCCTGGTGGGGCTGCGCGATGACATCCGAGACCAGGTTCGAGCTCGCCGGTGGGGCTGGCACGGGGCTGGGGCGTGGGGCGGTGCGAGGAGCCGACCGCCCCATCTGTCTATCCGCCAGGTGAAGGAGATGTCTCTGATCCGAAACGCCATCATGGAGTGTCAGGTGTGCGGTGAGTGGGCGTGTGGGGTGGGCTCCGGATGGCACCCTGTGCTCCCCACCTCACGGCCTTGGCCTCCCCTTCTGCGGAGGGGCACAGCCCGCTGTGGCTGGCTCTGACCATGCCCACCTCTCAGGCTTCCACGAGCAGCGTTCCCACTGCAGCCCCAACCCCTGCTTCCGAGGCGTGGACTGCATGGAAGTGTACGAGTACCCCGGCTACCGCTGCGGGCCCTGCCCCCCAGGCCTGCAGGGCAACGGCACTCACTGTGCGGACATCGATGAGGTGGGGGAGGGCCGCCTGGAAGGGCGCAGAGTTGAGAGAGGCCCAAGGATGCGGGGCGGATGCTTGGAGACAGGGAAAGAAATGAGGAGGGGGGCACAAAGCCCGTGCAAAGAGCGGGGGGCCGCATGGGGAGGGCCACTTGGGGGGCCGGGGGGCCCGGGGGTGGGGGTCAGAGCACAGGGAGGCTAGGCGGTGGGAGCATGGACAGGGTCCTGAGCGCCCCCTTGTCTCTCCCACAGTGTGCTCACGCTGACCCCTGCTTCCCTGGGGCCAGCTGCATCAACACTGTGCCTGGCTTCCACTGTGAAGCCTGTCCTCGCGGCTATAAGGGCACTCGGGTGTCCGGTGTGGGCATCGACTACGCCCGTGCCAGCAAACAGGTTAGCTCGGCCAGAGCGTGAAGATGAGGTCTGGGGCTTGCGGGGACCAGGGGCTTCTGGGCTGGGTACGGGGTCCTTGTGAGAAACGGGACGGGGCTACCAGCTGGTGCGCTGGCTTTGTGGGAGGGGCCCGGCTGTGGGTCTGGTTTCACCCAGAGTCTGCCCCTTCAGGTCTGCAATGATGTGGATGAATGCAGCGACGGGAACAACGGTGGCTGTGACCCGAACTCCATCTGCACCAACACCGTGGTGAGCCGCACGCCTGGAGTGTGTCCGGAGAGTGGGGCGTGCGGCCACACACACACAGGCGCACGCGCCACTGCGGAGTTCCTGCCACACCGCCTTCGTCCTCAGGGCAGGCCACCCTGACGTGGCTCATACTGGCTCCGAACCTGGGTTCTGCTTCTTATGGTGGCTGGTAGCAGGTCTCCTGGGGTTTAGTGTCACCACCTGGAAGCTGGGGCTATGAGACACCCGCAAGGCTGCCAGGAGAGGCCAGGGGCCATGACTGCCCTAGTCGGCGTCAGGCCAGGAGCGCCCATCCCACACCCCTTGGGCAGGACAGCCCCGGGTCCTGGGTACCCAGCAGGCTGACTCTCCTCCCTGACATGCCGCTTCCTGGTTCTCAGGGCTCTTTCAAGTGTGGCCCCTGTCGCCTTGGCTTCCTGGGGAACCAGAGCCAGGGCTGCCTCCCAGCCCGCACCTGCCACAGCCCAGCCCACAGCCCCTGCCACATCCACGCGCACTGTCTCTTTGAGCGCAACGGAGCAGTGTCCTGCGCGGTGAGCTGGGCCTGGGGCTTGGGAGGGAGAGGGAAGGTTTGGAAAATGGGGGTCAGGCTGTGAGCCTGCATGGGGCCTGGGATGGGGGCCTGTGTGGGAAGGGGCCCAGGAACCACTTGGGGAAAACAAGGGCTGGAGCAGGAAAAGGCCGGTTTGAGGAAACAGGCCTGGCCCTCATTCCTACTCTTCCTGTGGCCCAGTGTAATGTGGGCTGGGCTGGGAACGGGAACGTATGTGGGACCGACACGGACATCGATGGCTACCCGGACCAGGCCCTGCCGTGCATGGACAACAATAAGCACTGCAAGCAGGTGTGCGGCCAGTGGGTAGGGGTGGGGCCGGTGGGCAGTCATGCGCACCCAGGGTGAGGCAGGCAGGCAGGTGTGAGCAGGCTGGGGCAGGGGTGGAACATGCAGGCAGGGGTGGGTGCCCAGGCTGGGGCAGGCGGGCAGGGGTAGAGCAGGCAGGCAAGGGTGGGCATCCAGGCTGGGGCAGGGGTGGAGCAGATGGGCAGGGTTGAGCCGCCCAGGCTGGGGCAGGCCACAACCCCATCTGGGTTCCTCCCCAACCTTTAGGACAATTGCCTTTTGACACCCAACTCTGGGCAGGAAGACGCCGACAACGACGGCGTGGGGGACCAGTGTGATGATGACGCTGATGGGGACGGGATCAAGAACGTGGAGGTGGCTCCTGGTGGCCCTGTCCCTTGCGGCTCCTCTGCTCCTCTCTATGCCTTGTCCCATAACCCTGTCCCCTCTTGGTCTCTGGCGGCGCTGCAGAAAGGGTCCCAGGGCTCCCATTTGGGCGTAGACCCTGTGCCAAGATGAGATGGATTCTGTGGAGGCTGGGTGGGCACAGCATGACTACAGACGTGGACACAGGGACGGGGTGTGGGTAGGTTCCCAGGGGCGTAAGGGTGGCCTGACTCTTCCTCTCACCCCAGGACAACTGCCGACTGTTCCCCAACAAGGACCAGCAAAACTCTGACACAGACTCTTTCGGGGATGCCTGTGACAACTGCCCCAACGTCCCCAACAATGACCAGAAGGACACGGATGGCAACGGGGAAGGGGACGCATGTGACAATGATGTGGATGGAGATGGTGCCACTGGGGCTGGGGGACTGGGAGGCCCTAGCAGTGGGAAGGAGGCACGGCTGGGCGGTCTAAGCACCACAGGGGTGGCCCGGGTGGGCCAAGCGCCCTGGGAATGGGAGGAAGGGGGGCAGGGCGAGGCAGGAGAGGGCTAGGGGGTGTCCTCTGCATGGGACGCCAGCTCCAGAAGACAGCATGACCTGTTGTAGCGACAGGCTTGTGTCCCCTGCATGTCTCATAGGCATCCCCAACGGACTGGACAATTGCCCTAAGGTCCCTAACCCACTGCAGACAGACAGGGATGAGGACGGGGTGGGAGATGCCTGTGACAGCTGCCCTGAAATGAGCAATCCTACCCAGGTACTGGGGCTGGGGAGGGGAGGGCCCTGGGGTGAGGCCATGGCCCTTCCCGTGGGAAGTGGTCCGGCCCCGTCTGCGGAGTTATCAGGAGGTGGAGACAACAGGCATCTCTCTCTCTCAGACAGATGCCGACAGTGACCTGGTGGGGGACGTCTGTGACACCAACGAGGACAGGTAGGGCAGGCCAAGACACAGACGGTCCTCCCCGGGTTCCTTTACTTTCTTGTGGTACGTTGTTTCCTGCATGGTTTAGCCTTGATTCTCCACTCCTGTTGAGCAGGAAGCCCCTCCCCCAAGTCTAGCCTCCACTCCTGCTGCTGGACGGACATTCTCCTCACCTGGCTGGCTGTGGGGCACACCCCTGACTTCTGAGAAGATGGGGGATGGACGTGGTACTTTTAGAGCCTTTATTTGGTGCCTGTTCTGGGCAGCGATGGGGATGGACATCAGGACACCAAGGACAACTGCCCAGAACTGCCAAACAGCTCCCAGCTAGACTCAGACAACGATGGACTCGGAGACGAGTGTGATGGGGACGACGACAATGACGGGGTCCCAGACTACGTGCCTCCAGGTCCTGACAACTGTCGCCTTGTACCCAACCCCAATCAAAAGGACTCAGATGGTAAGGCCGGGGTCCCACAGAGGCCTGCACTGGTGGGGTGGCAGGTGCCACTGGGGCTAAGCCAGGAAGGCAAGGCCCGATGGGCGGTGTGGTGGTGTCCAGAGCCCACTGCCAGGCCTTCCTGAGCCCTTGGCCTCGCTCTGCCCAGGCAATGGCGTTGGCGATGTGTGTGAGGAGGACTTCGACAATGACGCAGTGGCCGACCCCCTGGATGTGTGCCCTGAGAGTGCAGAGGTGACCTTAACGGATTTCCGGGCCTATCAGACTGTCGTCTTGGACCCTGAGGGAGATGCTCAGATTGACCCAAACTGGGTCGTGCTCAACCAGGTACTGCAGCCATGGGCTGGGCAGGGGCTGTCAGGCCAGGCCACCAGGTGGGGCCCTGGTGGGGCTGTGTCCCCGGAACAGGGTTTTCTTCTTTCCTGCACTCCCCCAGGGCATGGAAATCGTTCAGACCATGAACAGTGACCCTGGCTTGGCGGTGGGTATGTACGGGGCACCCGGTTCCAACACTTCCACCTGGAGGAACCCTACAGGGGCAGGGGGCAGGGGCCAAGCTGAGCACACATCTCACAGGCATTGCTTCCCACCCCGACTGCCCCGTGGGCCACTAGTGGCTTGGCCACCCCTGACTCAGATCCCACCCACCCCCAGGCTACACGGCCTTCAACGGTGTGGACTTTGAAGGCACCTTTCACGTGAACACAGTGACTGATGACGACTACGCAGGCTTCCTCTTCAGCTATCAGGACAGCGGCCGCTTCTACGTGGTCATGTGGAAGCAGACGGAGCAGACCTACTGGCAGGCCACACCCTTCCGGGCTGTCGCGCAGCCAGGGCTGCAGCTCAAGGTGGGCAGCCGTCCAGAGCCCCCAGCCCAGGGCCCTCACCCCAAGCCTCCCCGAGCTTCCCCCACTGCCTGAGTGGGAACCCTCTTTCTCAGACATCTGGCCTGGAGGCTGGCTTCCAGGGGACTCCAGAACGTGCTCCTGCCCCCCTTGACTTCCTTTTCCATCTGTGCTTACCAGCCTGCTGATTGGGTCCCATGGTTGACCCTCTGTCTTTGCCAATACTCTCCAGGCGGTGACGTCTGTATCAGGCCCGGGTGAGCACCTCCGGAATGCCCTGTGGCATACTGGCCACACCCCCGATCAGGTCCGGCTGCTGTGGACTGACCCCCGAAACGTGGGCTGGCGGGACAAGACTTCCTACCGCTGGCAGCTATTGCACAGGCCTCAAGTGGGCTACATCCGGTGAGGGGAGGGGCTGAGCCCTGCGGGGGGTGGGGTGGGGGGGATGGACCCCAGGCCCGGTCTGGCTTGCTTTGGCCTGGCTTGGCCTTCAGCTGGGACTCCCCACGGGCTGCCCCTGCACTCTGCTCCTCAGTGCCCTGGGCCCTGGACTGGGACTGGGGCCGCTTCCCTCTCTGCCCTCCACCACGGATGTCCCGCCTCAGCCCTGCTCTGGGCCCTAGGGCTCGTGCTCCCCAGGACCCACAGGCGGTGTAGGGCCGATTTCCCTTCTGTAAGGTGAGGGCGTGTTTGGGAGCCTGCAAACCACAGGACAGGCCATGGAGAGGCCCTCCCCTCTGGCCCCTTCCGTGGTACATCCCAGAAGCCACCCCATCACCATGTCTGACCCTGAAGGGGTCATCATTTGCCCAAGAGTAAACCGAGGCCCAGACTGCACACCTCTGAGCAGTAGGGCTAGGACTTCTCAGTCGGGCGCTGTGGTCACCCCTGCGCGCTTCCTAGTCAGCAGGGATGACGGAAGGGAGGGGAAATGGCAAGAGCCCGGGGTCCAGGGACTTGGGCTGGTTTCCCTTTAAGGTGCCTGGGGCTGCAGGGTGCCAGGGCAGGGGGTGAGGGAGGGGGGACTAGAGCCTGGGAAGCGGGTGACTTCACCCCCCAGCCCATTGTGCTCATTGTCATGGCAACCCAATCCTCGCCTGGAATGCGGCTGGTGCTTTGAGATGCAAAGGGGGCTGACAAAGAGGCAGGGGCCCCAGGCCTGAGAAAGCACCCTGTCCCTCCCCTTCCCTTCCCTTCCTCCCTCTCCCTCCTTCCGTTCTCTCTCTGGCCCAGTGAGCTTCAGGGGGGTTGGGGATGAGTAGGGGCCTGGGCTTGATGGCCCAGTGCCCACTGGCCTCCTAGCACCCACGGACACCCCTGTCCTGGGCAGGGTGAAGCTCTATGAGGGTCCTCAGCTGGTGGCGGACTCTGGGGTGGTCATTGACACAGCCATGCGGGGAGGCCGTCTGGGCGTATTCTGCTTCTCTCAAGAAAACATCATTTGGTCCAATCTCCAGTATCGATGCAATGGTGAGGCTCCAGACCCCATCGGCCTGACCTTCCATGTGCCCCGGTGGGAGGGTCCTATCTTCTGACCTCAGTCATTTCTCCACCTCAGACACGGTGCCCGAGGACTTTGAGCCGTTCCGGAGGCAGCTGCTCCAGGGAAGGGTGTGAAGAGGCGGCCCCCGCGGGATTCCGAATCCTGATTTTAGACCCTCTGGCCTTGGGGTCCATCCTGGAGACCCTGGGGTCTAACTTACAGCCACTCAAGCAAACACAGACCCTCCTCCAGCACCCACAGGAGTTCCGCCCCAGAAAGGTGGTGACCCCACGGTTCAGGAGTTGGGACATTTTCAAGGGCTCTTCTTCTCAGGCACTAACCCCAGGAAAGAGAACAGCACGTTGCCATAAAGGTCCGGTGGTTTTCTAAGCTAGTGCTTGTTGTTTCTTTTAGGGGTTTTCCACAGCAGTGTGGGGAGCAGGAAGGAACCGAGCGGGTGAGAAAGGGGGCTGGTAGGATGAAAGCTGGAGCTCTACAGAAGTTTGGCTGCGCGCGGGCGGGTGGAGGAGGAAGGCGCTGGATTGGGGCAGGTGAAGGATGAGGGGCCGGCCCGGAAAATGGCTAAGTCTTCCCAGACCCACTTACTCACTCACGGCGGCGGCGGCGGCGACACTCCAGTCCATCTTAGGTCGTCCGGATCGACAGCCAGGAGGGCTGGAGCTGGCCCGCTCGGGGCGAGAGGGAGGCCGGGGGGCCGAGGGGGCCGGAGGCCGGGACGAGTGCAATATTGGCGGGGGAAAGAACAACACTGCACCGCGTCCCGTCCCTCCCGCCCGCCCGGGGCCCGGGATCCCGCTCCGCATCGCCTGCTGCCGGGCCAGCCCCAGAACCGGGGTCGCGCCAGGGAGCTGGGTCCAGCTGGAGGCCAGAGACTTGGCGCCTGGGCGAGGGGGGAGGGGGCGGTGGGGAGGGTGGTGGCCGGAGGGGAGGCCGCGCGGGCCGGGAAAGCCGCTTTCCGACACCCAGCCGCGGCGCGCGCGGGCTCTTTAAATACTCGGAGCGCGCGGCGCGGAGCCGTCGCCATGGTGACGCGTGTCCCAGCAACGCGACTGAATGGCTGTTGCCTGGCAACGCCGGGGCCGAAGTTTTGGGGCCGCCCACTTCGATGCTCGCGCTTTCTCCCGCGGGCGGGTGGGGGGCTTCGGCGCCCCTCGGACCCGCGCGCCCCGCTCGAAGCCGCGCCCCCCTCGCCTCCGCCCGGCCGCCCTCCAGCCCCGCGGCTCCGAGGCGTCCTGAACGCCCCTTGTCCTGTCTGCACTCGCCGCGACCGAGAACCGTTCCCAAGGCGGACGCAAGTGGGGGGAAAGGGCCTCCAGAGGGGCCGGACCCCCAGGCCCCACGTGCGCTGTGCCGCAAACGTGTCTGCCCTTCGTACTTCCCCCCCCAGCACGCCCCCTCACATACAGTCCCCTGGTCGCCACCATGTGCCTACCCAACCCCAGCTGCCCTCTGCTCCCCATGACAGCTCGGGGCCCCCAAATCCTATTCCGTCGCCCCACCTAGTCGCTGCTGCCCAAGTGCGTCATTGCCCCGGCCCACAGCCCCTCCCACATTCCGCCGTCCTCTCCCACATACCTCCGCGCCCCTGGCACGTACCTCCCGCCCCCGCCCGCACGCGCCCCGGGGTCCCCCCAGCGTGGCCAGCTCCTCCGCCGACCGAGCGGCGCTTCCCTGCGCTCTGCGTCCGAGCCCCTGAGCTGCGCACCGGGGCTCCGCGGCCCGCAAGACCCCGGCCCCGCCCCTCCGGCCGCACTGGGGCGCTCGGCTCCCCCCGCGACCCGGGCGCCCCCAGTGTTCGCGCGCGGCCGCCCGGCTCCCGGGGGCCGCCAGGGGGCGGGAGAGCCCGGCCCGGGGCCGGCGGAGGAGCAGGAAAGACCCCGGGGTCCCGCGGCGCGTGAAGTGGAACTTTCTTCCCCTACCCCCTCCTTGGGACAAGCCCGGGCGGGAACGCGGGCCGCTGGAAAGTCCGGCAGCGGAGGGGACCGTTGGTTTCGGTGCTCTGCGTGCGGAACGGGACAGGGAGCGGCTGGGGCCGCGCGAGGAGCGGCGATTCCGGGAAGCGGCGGGGGGGAGGTGGTCCGAAAGGGGCACCCGGTCCACCCTTTCTCAAGGCTTCCCGCTCCTCCCCACTCCGCACGGCGGGGCTTAAAGGGGCGCAGTGAAAATGGGGAGCGGGACGAGGGACGTGAGGGGGCGCTTCCTTGGTCTGCTGCCCGGGACCCCGATCTGGCCCCTTCTTCTGTCCCTTTTCTCACCTTGGTTGTCGCCCTGAGGCTAAAACTAGAGCCCGGGAGACCCAGGGCCTTCTGGAGCCAGAGACTGGTCGGGGAAAGGAGGAGACCGTTTGGAGAGCAAACAGATGGCCAGAGGGTTGAGTGATTGGAGCTCAGGTACCCCACCTGAGGGGTCACGATCGGGTGGGGAGGAGAAGGAAGAAGTTGGAGGTAGGGAAAGGGGGAGGGGGCGGGGTTTTGTCACCTGTCACCTGCTTTGGCTGAGCCTGGGGCGGGCCAGGGACCGGTATAAAGCAGCGGGCGCCTGCGACTGCCCCACCTCCGGCCCGGCTCCTTCCCGGGACTGTTCCGCCCCCTCCCCACCCTGCTGGCCTCCACCATGACACCGGGCTTCCAGGCCCCTCTCCTCCTCCTGCTCCTGGCATCCCTGCAGCTTCCAGGTGAGGGGCACAAGGTGGGGAGGGGGCTACCTTGCTCATGGGCTCTTCCCAGCCTCCCTGTGGGTTTCCTTTGCTAGCAGACGGTACCCCAAGGGGCAGATTGCAGCCAGACATTGCAGCCAGGGGTGCATCGTCTGTGCCAGAAGAGAGGAGAGAGGCTGAGGACATTAGGGGAGGCAGCCCCTCGGGAAAGCTGGTGTCCCGGGCAGCACAGTGACCTGCAGCAAAGCCTTCGGGGACCGGGGTTGGGGCGGGAGAGGTTAGGTTTCAGGAGCGGAGAGATGGACAGCTAGGAGCAGACAGCTGTGGGAAGAGACCAGGAGGCCGTCAGCCAGGAAGGAGGAGGACGGCCTACGCAGGCTTTGGCCCACTGTCCAGATCTTCCTGCCCATTACTGCTCAAGAAGCCAGACGGTGGATTTTCTCTTCATTCTGGTTTCTCACCTACCCAACCCTGTGACCTCGACTTCTTACAGCTGGCACTGCACAGTCTACTGATACCTCATCCTGGACCCCCAGCTCAGCCTCGAGCTCGACCACCGCCCGCGGACAACACAGCAGCTCGTCCTCGACCACCACCCCCAGACACGATGGGGGCCCGACCTTGACCCCCAGCTCAGCCTCGAGCTCGACCACCGCCCCCGGACACCACAGCAGCTCATCCTCGACCACCACCCCCAGACACCATGGGGGCCCGACCTCGACCCCCAGCTCAGCCTCGAGCTCGACCACCACCCCCAGACACCATGGGGGCCCGACCTCGACCCCCAGCTTAGCCTCGAGCTCGACCACCGCCCGCCGACACCACAGCAGCTCGTCCTTGACCACCACCCCCGGACACCACGGTGGCACATCCCCAACCCACGTCCCGCCTGGCCACAGCGCCAGCACCGCTGCCAGCACCACTCACCGTGGCTCGGAACCTCCCACGTCCTCCAATCGCAGCACTTCTCCCCAATCTCTCAGGATCTCCTTCTTCTTGCTGTCCTTTTCCATTGAGAACCGTCAGTTTAACTCTTCTCTGGAAGATCCCAGTTCCAGCTACTACCAGGAGCTGCAGAGGAACATTTCTGAGTTGGTGAGTGGGTGCCCTTTCTTTCCTAGGCTCCGTGCTCTTCCGGGCAGCAGCCTCCAGGCTGCCCGACCTATTTGCCTCAAGCCTAATTCTTTCTCTTCTCACCACAGTTTTGGCAGATTTATAAAAAGGAAGGTTTTCTGGGCCTCTCTAATATCAAATTCAGGTACTGTTCTGGGTGTGGAGCGTGTGGAGGGAGGCCGTGGGGAGGACTGGTGCCGTTGGGGGAGGCCGGCCGGAAGCTGGGACCTGCGGCTGAGTCACCAGTTTCCCACCAGAGCAGGATCGGTGGTGGTCGAATCGAACCTGGCCTTCCGAAAGGGCGCCACTGATGCCCGCAGCGTGCAGACACAGTTGGAAGAGAACAAAAAAGAATTTGCCGCATATCACCTGTCCATCTCGAATGTCAGGGGTGAGGCCACTGTCCCCAGCTGCCGCCCAGCACCCATGCCTGCAGGGCCCTTCCCTCCAGCACCTGGGTTCCTGCTCTCCCCCGGGGTGCTGGGAGGGGGCACCCTCCTTCGGGAGAGTATTCTGACCACTGTGTTTCCGTTTAGCACAAGATGTGTCGCTCCTTTCCTCCGGCCAGTCCGGGTCTGGGGTACCTGGCTGGGGCATTGCTCTGCTGGTGCTGGTCTGTGTCCTGGTGGCACTCGCCATCATCTGTGTCATTGCTCTGGTAAGTGTTGGGTCTCCAGGCCTGTGCAGAGGCCCCTTGCTGGAGACAACCCCGTGGCTCCCTCTATTACCTCTTGTTTTCTCAGACGGTGTGTCAGTGCTGCCGAAAGAACTGTGGGCAGCTGGACATCTTTCCAGCCCGCGACGCCTATCACCCTATGAGCGAGTACCCCACCTACCACACCCATGGGCGCTACGTGCCTCCAGGCAGCAGACCCAGCCCCTATGAGGAGGTGAGGAGGGGCCCCACCCCATGGGGAGCCCGAGGCTGGGACTGGGAGTGGAGAAGGGGGAGAAGAGGTGAGAGGCTGGGGAGGACAATGGGGTGGGGTCAGAGGGGCTGGGGTGGGGGAGGCCTGGGGGAGGGACCTTGGGAGGAAGGGGATCTCAAGAGAGTGTCCCCACCACCAGCATTTCCAGAACCGCACTGCAGCTGCTGGCTGGGCCGGGGGTGCGGCAGGTGGGGCGCTGGGCACAGGGGGGCCCTTCATGCAGGACTCCCGAGGGAGGGTCGATTTAGAAAGGCCTGCAGGAAGGGGGGGGTTGTCTCATGGGGAGGAAGCCTCACCCTGCCCGGTGAGCTTGGTGCCAGGGGCTTTTTGGGAGTCTCAGGGAAGCAAGGAGCCTCCTCCTTTCCTCACCTGGCCTTTCTCTCCAGGACCTAGTAAATAATTACTTGGGCCACCTGGGGCTGGAGCGCCACTCTGGTGGGGGAGGGGAGTTTCCTTTTCTTGACCCCGTTTTCCTTCGCCCAGGGACTTCCTGCTCCCAGCTCTGTAGAGACAGGCACACTCCTGCTCGGGCTGGAGGAAGGAGAAAGGGGGGGGGCGGGGATAAGGAGGCTGATGAGAGCCAAGAGGAGGAGGAAAGGGGAGCAGGGGGGGAGCTGCGGCCCTGGGCCCTGTTTACAGTCACCTGGCTGCCGAGGTGTGGTGTGGTGCCCAGCAAGTGCTCTCTGAATTAACTCTTTGAGAGTTAGACTCCCCGACTTATTACCCCAGGCTGCGGTCTGATCTGGGTCTGGTCTCCCCACCTAGGTCTCTGCAGGCAACGGGGGCAGTGGCTTCTCGTATGTGAACCCGAGCACATCAGCCACTTCCGGCAACCTGTAGGAGCGCGTTGCCCCCGAAGGTCCAGATGCCCGTGCCACGTGCCTCCCCCAGGCCCCTCACTGCCAGAGTCCTCTCCGCTCAGGTCTGTGCCTCGCTGGTGAGCTGGGAGTTCAGGCGGGCTGCTCACAGGCCCCACCAGGTCCCCTAACCCATGTCAGCCCCGCTGAAGCCCATGCGAGCCCCTTGGGGACAGGCCTGGCGCAGGGGCTCCCAGGAGGACCGGCCCAGAAAGCCCCGGGATGGAAATGTGAACTGGACTGGGGCTGAATAAAAGGGGAACCTCTTCTGTGCTGACTGCCACCTTCAGATCTGTCACTGTGACCCCTAGACTGGGACGGGGAGAGCAAATATGTGTGTATGGGGCTTCAAAGGGGTCTTTGCGGGAGATGGAGGGAAAGGCAAGAGTAGGGTTTGTTTGGAAAGCAGGAGACGTGGAGAGATGACATTGGGGCACAGGTCACTTCTTCCTGTCCCTGGTGGCACAAGAGGAAGGAGGAAGCGAAACTGAGTTGGTTTGGAGGCCTGTGTGACCCGTGACCGGAGGCCAGTGTGACCCAGCTCCACCTGCCCCGGAGGGAGGGCTCCCACTCTCGGGGCTAGGGGCGACCACGCCCTCACCTCCCCTTGGCCCAGTGCCCCCAGCGGCTCTATTCTTAGCTGCCAGGGTGTGAAGTAAGTGTGGGCAGTGATAACAGTCAGAGTCAACACTGCCGTGATAAGCACAGTGTCAAGATCCGGACGCTGGCACCTGGCCCGGCCCCCTCTCTGGCTGGCGGGGTCTTGTCTAGGCACCCTGGGAATGGGGAAGTGGTTCTGGTTCCCTGACCCTTTTGGGCCCAGGCACAGTGCCCGCCCCGCTTACCACATGCCCTGGGGGCTTGGGCCCTGGGCGCGGCCAGCAGCCACTGGCGTGGTGCACCCCCAGTAGGCCCCCTGTTGGTTGGCTGGGACTTGAGCCAGAGGCTCTGGGCACCTGCTTGGGATCTCCTTCCCCTGCTCTGAGCAGCGGGGCCCCAGGATCCTTCACACCTGTCGCGCCTGGGGCAGAAATGCAAAGGGACGGTCGGGTTCAGGGAAGGCACAGATGTGCCTGGAAACCTAGTTTATTGTTTAGAAACCATGAAAATACCAGCTGTTGCTCGGCTCAGGCCTGGCAGTGCCCACTGCAGGGGACAGCAGCGGGGCCCCAGAGGCCTTGCCTCGCCCAACCCATCGGGGACACCTGCCCTCCGCTGGGGCCCCCGGGGAGACTTGGCACGTTGGCATGGGGGCACAGGACAGGGTGAAGCATGCAGAAGGAAGGAGGAGAGATACAGGCATGCAGCCAAGGGCTGTGGGGACCCCAACAACTCAAGCAGGATGGCAGGGCCCTCTTCTCCTCACCAGGGAGGGCCTGGGCAGTGTCCGGCCAAAAAGCCCGCCCTGACTGTGGTTCCGCATCGGTGGGGCGGGGAGCTTGGCAGGGCGGAGAGCAGAGCGCAGAGCTGGGGGTCATGCCCTGTGTTCCAGGTGCCTTCCCTCCCAATCAGCCTGAGGGGGGGCATGGGACAGCGATGGGGAAGGGGCTCTCTCCGTGACTCGGGTGGGATGCCAAAGGCAGGACATGGGCGAGACTTGATGGGGGCTGGGGCCTGGCTTAACAGGCAATGAAGAGAATGGGGGACGTCTAGAAAGGTGAGCAGAGGAGAGTCCCTCGGTCAAGAGAAGGCCCAGGAATACAAAGACATAGGGGAAGGGACAGGACGACATGGCAGGAAGAGTCTAGGGAGGAGCCGTCGAAAGACTAACCCACTCCAGCAGGCCTGGAGGGTGCAGGGCCAGAAAGGGTCAGTCCAGCTTGGCAAAGCCCCCGATGGTGACCTTCCTCTCAGGCTTAGTGCCCACAGGCTCCTGGAGCTGCACCGCCCCGCCCCCGATGAAGCAGAAGGCAGGGCACACGGGCCCCGAGCAGTCCAGGGGGCACTCCAGGAGCCCGCGGAAGGACACGGCGTCCAGGAAGGACACGCGGCCCCGCTCATAGTCCAGGCAGATGCCCAGGCGGGGCGGCAGCGGCACGGTGCAGCTCGCCGCGGGGCCGTCCCGGCCTGTCAGCCCCGCGTTGGAGCTGGCCCCGGACCCCAGAAGGATCTTGCCCATGCCGATGGTCAGGAAGGCGAAGGGCGGGGACGCCTCCACTGTGGCATCCTCAGCGCCGCTGTCGTGCCCGCTGTCCGGATCGTACCTGCAGGGACGGAGTTGGGGGGGTGTTGGGGAAGGGGCATGGGAGTGGGGCTCAGCGGGGGTCAGGGGCAGAAGGCTGAGATGTTGGGAGCAAGGGATGTTGGGGAGCAAGCGTTTGCAAGGGTCCATTTGGGGTACGGAGAGGACGTGTCGCCAACCCGAGGGTTAGAGTATCCGGGCTCTGAGAGCCGTGGGAGAAGGGTGTTGAGAGCAGGCACATTGGCAGGAGAGGCAGGGGAGAAGGAGGGACGGAGGTGAGCTGGAGCGCTAGGAGGAAACAGGAGACAAGGTGGGGAGGAGACCTACGTGGGGACATGGTGCTGGGGAGGGTCTTGGGAAGGGTTCGAGACTGTTGGGGTGGGGGCACTGGTGTTGGCGGGAGAGCACTAAAAAATGGGGTGTTCAGGGATAGAATGCCGGGAGGGAAGGTCCAGGGAGGCACGCATGTTGGGGCTGTTGGACAGCACATGGGCAATGGAGGGGATGAAAGTGGACACTGAGAGGGAAGGGTCTCAGGATGTTGAGGCCAGATGTGGTGATGCAGGGAAAGCGCCCTGGAAGCGAGGGGTTGGGAGATGCAGAGGCTCTCGGAGAGGTGGTGTGGTTGTCCTGAGGACAGGTGGGAGCAGGTGGATGCCCCCCCCGCAACCCCCTCCCCAGCCGCTTGCTCCTCTGAAAACCAGTTCTTCAAGCCCTTGGGCTAAGCCCAAGGTTGCCCTGGCCATAGGCTCCTGCCTGGCTTCCATGCTCCAGAACTCCCCTGCTCCACCCCAACCAGCGTGAGCTCCCCCTGCCACCCCCATCCAGTCCCCAGCTCCCCCACCCCCATGCCCCACCCCCTCCAGAGAAGCCTGACCTGGGGCTGATCACATCTGGGGCACCCTGGAAGCTTTCCTGCAGCTTGCTCTCCAGCCCGACGCCCACCTTGACCAAGTAGGAGGCTGGGTCGACAGCACAGGCCCAGTAGCTGCGGCCCTGGGTCACGGCCACGTCTCCCAGCACCACGTCCACGCTCAGGTGGCAGCCGGTGAGGAGCCGTTCAGCAGCCAACAGCAGGGGCAGCCCTGGGACGCTCCGCACCGCCCTCTGGTCCTTGCTGATGGCCAGCCGCTCTCGGCTCGTGCCCCAGCGGCCATCGAGGAAGAAGTGCAGGACTGCCGTGGGGTAAGGGACAGAGGAAGGACTTGAGGGACAAACCCAGGCCGTGGAGGCCATGAGGTGTCAGCCAAGGACGCTGGCAGATTCAAGAATGTGAAATAAGCTGCGAGGGATTGGGGGGGGGGGCTCCAGGGACCAGGGCCTGGAGAACTGCAGTGGGGGCATGAGGAGAAAAGGGGACTCCCCAAACGGGCACGGGACTCCCCAAACGGGCACGGGACCCCAGGGAGAGTTTTAGCGGGGATTAGTGGGCCCAGACCAGCTGACCTGCTGCGATTCCTCCCACCCCTCTCTGATGGCTGGTCCCCCAGAGAGTCCTCGCTGGGGCCCTGTCCCAACTGGTGACGTCCCCCACCACTGACCTACACCTTCCAGTGCACACCCTGGCGCTCGCACGCCGGCACACCCCCCTTGGGCAGTGACGCTCCAATATTCTGCCTGTGTCCCTGAGGCCAGACTACTTTCTGGAGAGTCCCCATCCTGATCCTGACCGAGTCCTTACTATGAGCTGGGAACTCACTGGCTTCACTCTCACTGCAATGACATTGTTATTACCGCTACCGAAGAGGGACTTGGGGCTCAGAGAGGGCAAACGACTTGCCCAGAGCCACGGCTGAAGCAGAGTGGGGATTTGATCCTAAGTGTCTAGCTCCGGGGCTGGTGAGTGCGGCCCACTGTGTTCCTCCGCAGGGCCCCCGCAGCCCCGGCTGTTAGCGCAGTGAGCCGGTGCCCTGGTCCCTGCCTGCCCCGTGCCCGCCCGCCTGCTCCCCGGGTGCCCGGGGTGGGGGATATCCCGGCGCGCCCGCCTGCCCGCCCGCTCACCGGGTGGGGGGGTGGTTTGGGGGGGTGTCCCTGCCTGCCCCGTGCCCGCCCGCCCGCTCACCGGGTGCCGGGGGCGTGTGCAGGTGCACGTCTTCGCTGTACTCGCCGTAGCCGGCCTTGTTGCAGCCCCGGACGCGCAGCACGTACACAGAGCCGGTGTCAGGGTTCTCCAGCAGGGCGCTGGTGCCCCTCACCTCCTCTCGCCGCTGCCAGCGTGCGGGGCCCGGCTGGGCGGGCGCGTCGGTGCGCCGGAACTCCACGGTGTAGTGCCAGGCAGGTGGCGAGTGGGGCGGCAGGCGCCAGCACAGGAATATCTGGTCGTAGGCGAAGGTGCGCTGCGTGTCGATGACGGGCGCCTCGGGCACTGTGGGAAGAGACAGTGGCGTCAGTCGGGGCCTGGCCGCGGGCCTAGCACGGAGGGCAGGCAGGAAGAGGGAAAGCAGCGGGGGCCGGGGGGGTGAGTGTGGGTGAGAGGGAGCTGGGGGCGAGGCCATAGGGGGGCCGGGCGGGGAGCTGCAGGGCAGAGCCCAAGGGAGCAGGGGAGCCGCAGGCGCGCAGGGGGCGGGAAGCCTTGCGCGGGTCCTGGCCTGCCATTCTCCCACCTCCAGCCTTAGGGCCGTTGCTTCCAAAGTCTGGGCCTCAGTTTCCTCCTCTGTCAAAAATGGTCTTAGACCAGATGGGGACGCTTCTTTCTAGGATCTTTTTAATTCTATGAATAAAGAGGAGCCCCAGGGAAAGGCAGGCAGAGACCACTGGAACCCGGGGAAAGAGCACTGGACAGGAAGGAGGGGCCGAGTGGGAGGGAGACAGACGCGAGAGCCAGCAAGGCAGAAAACGGGGGACAACAGAGGACAAGCAAAGCTTGACAACGGGAGGAGACGAAGGTCAGTGGGAAGAGAAGGCAAGTCCGGAGGGCAAGAAGCCCAAGGACAAAAGGTGAGAAGGGCAAGGATTAGGCAGGAGCTTAGGACAGGCAGAGAGACAGAGGGCACTGTTGGGGGGTGGGTGAGGGAGGACCAAGAGTCTGGTGAAGGCAGGACAGAAAGAAGCAGTGAATGGGGGGGGGGCGAGCTGTGTGGGGGCGGCAGGGCAGGGCCCCCGGGGCAGGGCCGCTGACTTGCCTGGGGTGCTCCTGAGCAGAGTCCGCGGTGGCCACAGCCTACAAACAAAGAGAGGGAGAAGCAGCGCTGAGCGCGGTGGGGCGGTGTGGCCGGGTGGGCGAGGTGGAGGGGCGGCTGGCCAGGCTGGGCAGGAGGCCAGGGAGGTCCCTGGTGGGCGCTGCCCCCCGGGCCCGCTGCTGGGGAAGAAGGGAGGGAGGCTGTAATCGGGTGCGGGGCCACCCCGGCCACCTCCTTACCTTGCAGGAAGTTAAGCTCCGTCAGTAGCTTCATCTCACGCCCTACATCCAGCTGACAGTGGCGGAAGGAGGAGCTGGCAGCTGGCCGAAATGTCTGGAGGGCCTCCGTAGCTCGGGAGATCCTGGCATGGGGGCAGGCAAGGGTCAGGCACCCCTAGCTGGACAGCCGCCCTTCCCCTTGATGCTGCTTTGCCTGTCCCTAGAGCCTGGGCACCTGCTTTGGGTCACCTCCTGGTCCCTCCAACAAGCTGGCTATCAGTGTGGCCTGGTGACGGTCCTCAGGACCCATGTCTCCATGGGGCAGCGGTGCAGACACCAGCTTAGCCGCCGGCTACACCTGTGACACCCGGGCCCCCTGGAGCCTGTGCCCCTGCCTACCTGTTGTGCAGCTGCTTGGCTGCTTGCACAAAGCAAGGCTGGTCTGTTTCCTTAAGAACCTCCTGGGCATAGCCCACCAGACCTGAGCCATCCAGCAGGCTCCGGTGCTCCTGGATCTGGGCGCTGAGACGGGCCAGGCGCTCCTGCTGGCACTCCTCAATGGCCTGGAGCAGGGACACCCGCTTCTCCTCCAGCACAGCCCCCAGTCCCCGCACCAGCTGGGACACCTCCTCCTTGGCCTGCTGACCGCTCACCTGCCCAGAGAGCAACACTCACTATCTTCTTGAAGGCAGCACTTGTGCCAGCCTCCCTCGGATCACCAAAGATCCAGGGAAATCCTTCCCAGCCAGGCCACCAGGGCCAGGCCCACAGCTCCAAAGGCACCTGTCCACCCAGAGGGGCTCAACGCCTGACACTTTGTGCCACCCTTCCTGGAGCCCCACACCACCATCCTGACCCCATAAGGACTCCCCCAAACAAAAGAGAATGTGACTGCACTAACGCCCACTCGAACCACACCGATGTCCCCTGCCTCCGGGCCATCCTTCCTGTCTGTCCCCTTGTCAGCAAATTCAAGCAAACTGGCAGAAGGTACCAGAGACAGAGCCTCGCCCTAGCTCCAAGGATGTATGGTGTCCTAAGTGGGCAGCTGAGCCCGAGGGCATCTGAGCCATGTCCCTGAGGGCTTTCCAAACTGTCCTGGTCCTGGGTGACAGCCACACTGTTCCCATCATAACCCCGGGGACAGCCTGGTCTGGGGCACTGATGTTCCTGCCAGCCTGGTTTAACCAGAACCTCGACACACCCACGAACTCTGAGCTGCCAAGCAGGGGACTGGGCTGTGCCCCCCCCCACATGCCTTCCTGCTTCCAGTCGTGGGCGGGGCCCAGAGCCCACCGCCATGCCCTCCCTCACCTCAGTGTGCCTCGCAGCCTCCTCCAGCTCACAGATCTGGGTCTGCACTGTGTCCTGGTTTCCCAGGATGTATGTCACGCTCTTTGTCAGCTTGTCCTGAGGGGGAAGAGAGAGGTGGGCATCGTGCCTCGCTTGGTGGAAGCCAGCAGTCAGGAGGAGGTGGGAGAGGGCGTGAGTGCGGGTTGGTGCACGGTGGAGTGAGGCAGGGTCCTCACCTTGAGGGCCTGGTAGGCGCTGAGAACAGGTGTGATCTTGTGCCCACCGTGGGTACGCCTCACCCGGCAGAGTTGGCACACCAGCCGTTGGCATGTCTTGCAGTAATGGGTCACCTCTTCCTTGTGGTCCGGGCACATCAGGCCCTAGGGGCAGAAGGAGCAATGACATCATCAGCAAACGGTGGTTTTAAGGCTGCTGACCTGGGGCAGAAGCAGTGTGCAGCCTGGGCAGCGGGCCTGAGAGGGGAGAAGGTAAGAGGCCTGAGAGTCCAGCGGGGGGGTGCTCCGCAGTGCCACCTGGTGGCGCGCTGCGGCATCGACGGGAGCGTCGCTGGCATCCTTGCTCCCTCCCACCTCCACATGTGCGGTAACAGCAAGAGTAATGATTATTAATGTCCACCTTGTGGCTAATAATTAACCTCGTCCACCTTGCTCACTGCCTATTCCCAATGCCGAGAATAGCCCCAGGCACATGGATGCTGGATAAATATTTGCTCAGTGAATGAATGAATGCGGACAGACCTTTTTAGCCTAGGGGTGACTCTCACAAACCACCTCCTGGGACCCCCCCCAACAACCCCCAGGGTCTTATCCTCACTCAGCAGACAAGATGGGGCTCCAAGAAGTTTAAAGATTGACCCAGTCCCTTTCTGTCCTTGTTATGGAAAATGGAGCCTGGCAGGGGCCACCTCTGCCCGCCTCCCTTGGGAAGTCCACCGACCCAGCTCCCCCAGCCACCCAGCACCGCCAGACCCCTCTCCCCGCTGGCTCACCTTGGGGCGGAAGGAGAGGGTGGGCAGGGTGGGCTCGTGCTGGGCCTTCTGGGTGCCCCAGGGGTGGAAGAGCTTGAAACACTCATTGCAGAAGGTGGCCCGGCACTCGGTGCAGCCCTTGGTGGCCTCTAGCGGTGGTGGCTTGCACAGCTGGCACAGGATGGCGCCACCCACACTCACGCTCTGGCGGTAGCGCTCCACCACGCGCTCCAGGGTCAGGTTCCGGAACAGCCCCGCCAGGCCCCGCTCCCCCAGTTCCACATCGCCCTGGCAGGCCGGGCATGGGAACATGACCACCTGGGGGTGCAGAGCCCCTCGCTTCCGCCCAGGATACGTCCCAAAGCCTGTGGCAGGGCCAGAGAGGGAGGGGGCTGAAAGTTACAGCTGGCTGGGGGGGAGGGGGAGATCTGTTCAATTAAAACAGTAAATTTTGTCGTGCCAGAGCTCGGCTCTGGGTCTTCAGAGGCCCCAGACCCGAGCGGATGTCCCAGCATCCCTGCCCGCGGCCCACAGGAGCCAGGCCCACCTGACTTAAGCAGCCGATCCAGGCGGTCTGGCTTGGGGAGAGTACGGCGGGAGAGGCGGGGGCTTCGGGTGGAAGGGGTGGAGGCGGGGGAGGTGGGCTCGGAGCTGGGGTCCCCGCCGTGGCCCATGTAGCCTTGCTGGCCCAGCACCTCCCGGGCACAGGCCTGGCACACATTGTGGGTACAGGGCAGCACCAGAGGCTGCTTGTACATCTCTTGACACACTGGGCACAGCAGCTCCTTCTCCATGTTCTTCATGCTCGTCTGTGGAGGGAGCAGGAGGTCGGGTGGGAGCAAGGAACCCCCGGGGCACACCGCAGCCGGCCTCTCAGGTGCCCTGAGAAACCCAAGGGGTCTCAGGTGGGGGCAGGGCAAGCTACCTGGGGCTCTTCCCCAGCACCCGCCCGGGGCCTGATGCACAGACCTTCCCGGCTCCGGCTGCTGCCGGTCTCCCTTCCGCGGAGAGCCAGAGCCTCCGAGGGGCGGTCGGGGCTCGCGGCCCGAGCACCTGCCTCCCCTGGCCTCAAGCCCCACCCCTTCCACTCCCGGGGCGGGCGCTGGGCCTGCAGCCCCTCTCACCTGGCCGTTGCTCCCATCCCCCCACCTCCGGGCCACCAGCTTCTCTCAAGGACACCGCCCATTCTGCAGCTTGGTGCAGACCCCCGCCCCCTTTTCTGGCAGCACCCCCTTTCCCGGCGTGACTCCTCCCTACAGCCAGCGCCGCGCGCTCTCCGTCCTCCTGCTCACCGCGTCTGTCATCCTGCCGCGGCTCAGCCGGCGGCGGCCGCTCCAGCCTCCATTCTCCATCCCTCACTTCCCCGGACGTCTCCTCGGGGCCCCAACACGAACCCATTCCCGTTTGCACCCCCCACCGTCCGGCCCTCCCGCTCCTTCACCCCGCACGACCCGACTAGCCAGAATCCCCTCCCCAAGCGAGGGGGAAAAGAGCGCCCGCCTACTTACCCCCTCCCCACCGGAAGTACCCCTCCCTTTTTTGGTGGAGGGGGTCCTCAAGCTATGCCCCACCCCCACACCTCACCTTGGTCCCTCTCTTCGCAGCCATCCCGGTCAGGGGCGCAGCTGACACAAAGGAGGGAGGGACAGGCAGGGAGGGGGAAGGAAGTGGTGGGGGGGGAGCAGGGTTGGCACCGCCCCTGGGAGAGCCGGGCACGGGTTGCCATGACAACCCCGGGCTCGGAGGCAGCCCCGAGTGGGGGCGCGGTGGGGTGGGGTCTCGCCGAAGGGTCCAAATTTGGAACTGCACCCTGGGGGCGGCTCCTTCATCGCCCCTCACCTATCCTCAGTTTTCTTGGAAAATATCCAAGCTCACGCATGCCCCCTCCTCAGAGCATAGCCCCCTGGCCCTGCAGCCCCAGCCCTGGTGCACTGCTGGCGGCCACCCCAGCCCACCCGCTGCATCCGGGCAGCTCCCGGTTCCTTGCACCCCAGCAGCTGGACGCCTCCACGGGGCTCACCTCCAGGCTGCCCCGGGATTACCCTCTCCAACCTGCACCCCGAACCCCTCCCCCAGTCCTTTCTGCCATCCCCAGCCGCCTGACTACATCCCAGCATCTTGCCTCATGTCCACCTGTCCGAGGTCCCGGCCTGCCCTGGACCCCTCTACTCCCCCCCTTCCCCTCGACCCCACCTTAACTCACACTGATGCGGACCAGTGCGTCCATGATGGAAGTGAAGGTCTGCATATCCTCACCCTCAGCCATGGCCCTACCATGCCCGCCCGCCCCCGGGTGCCTGATCCGGGCTGCGGCTGCGAACCCCCGGCTTAATGCAGGAGCCCGTGGGGGTGTGCGGAGGGGTGGGGGTGAGATGTCACTGCGCATGCTCCAGGGACAGCCTCGCACAGCGCCCGTCGAGGTAGGAGGTGGGAAATAGTTCTCCCCACGTGGTTTTCGGAAGACGGTGGCGGGGGGAGGGGGGGTTGGGTAACATGGAACGGTATGGGGGGAGCCATTTCTAATGTGCGCATCCTTCATTGGCTCCCTAGTCTTACTGCGATGAAACGGGAGGATAGTTTCGGATAAGGATGGGCTCCAGAATGCGAGGACTAGGTTTTGGCTTGGGCAAGAGTCCACGGGAGATGCGAGGCAGGGCTCATGCGGGAGGGACGTGTGAGGAACAGGCACTAGAGATGACACGTACGGCGAAGGAGACAGGGCTGGGCTAGAGGCAACGGGCCGTGGGCCCAGCGGCTTGCGCTGAGGGCAGCAGACGCTCGGGGAGCGGGGAAGGGCAGGGGACCAGGGCGGTGGCCGAGACCGCTCTCGGACGCAGTGTCTCCTCCCTGCCGGCAGGGGCCGCTGCGGCCAGGCGCCTAGAGGGAGCGCGAGCAGCCCCGGGGGAAGCGAGTCCGCGAGTGGGGCTGACGCGTGCGCACGGCCGACCGCCCCGGTTCGGTTCCTCTGTGTCTTGGCCTGCGGCGCCCACTGAGCCGGGGGCAGCACGCGATGGGTAACGGGACTGGCGGGATTCCCCGACGGACAAGTGGGGTGGGGTGGGGTTGGGGCGGACCGGCTGTCCCGGTCCTCTGCCCGCAGAGCTGACGTGTCCGGGACCCCGGGGGACGGCAGGGAGCGGGCGCCCGGGGGCAGCGGGGGGTCGCGGCGGGGTTGCGCAGCCCCGGGGACGCGGGGGGCCGGCTCGGCCTGCGGCTGGCGGGAGGGAGGGCCCGGCCCGACCGCGCGGCCCGCGTCCTCGCCTCCCCTGCAGCCGTGGGCACGGGCACCTCGCTGGCGCTGTCCTCCCTCCTGTCGCTGCTGCTCTTCGCCGGGATGCAGATGTACAGCCGGCAGCTGGCGTCCACCGAGTGGCTCACCATCCAGGGGGGCCTGCTGGGCTCCGGCCTGTTCGTCTTCTCGCTCACCGTATCCTTCCTGCGCTGCGGGGGCGGGGGGGGCGGGGGGCGCGGCCCCGTCGCTCGGCCTGCCCTTAACTCCCTCGACCAGGCCTTCAATAATCTGGAGAATCTGGTTTTTGGCAAAGGATTCCAAGCAAAGATCTTCCCTGAGAGTAAGTGAAGATGGGGGTCGGGCGCTTCAGCCTTCCGCCCTAGCCGCTCCCAGCACGGTCCGGAGTGGTCAGGTGCCCGGTCGGTCGGTGAAGGTGGCTCAGGAGGGAACAGGCTTCCTAAGACCGCGCGGAGGCGGCGCGGGCCTCGGATGCACCTCCCGGAGCTCTGAGGCCTTGGAGCCGGAAGCCTAGTTCCCAGGGGGCTCTGAGGAGACCTGGCCCTGCAGGCTGGCTTTGCCCAGTCCTTGGGAGGTGTGGGGAGGAAACAGGACTGAGTTCATTGAGGGATTCTGATGTGAGGTTGAGCCAGTGTTAGTGGGTTCTGTTTTTTTGAGAGGATCGTGAAGGGCTTCAGTATTGGATTTTTTAGAAGATTTTATTTATTTATGGGGCGCCTGGCAGGCTCAGTGTTAAGTGGCTGCCTTCGTCTCAGGTCATGATCCCAGGGTTCTGGGTTGGAGTTCCACATCAGGCTCTCTGCTCACGGGGAAGCCTGCTTCTCCCTCTCCCTCTGCCACTCCCCTTGCTTGTATTTCCTCTCTTGATGTGTCTCTCTCTGTCAAATAAATTTTTTAAAGAAAGATTTTATTTGTTCATTAGAGCAGAAGCAGGGGAGAAGGGTAGAGGGAGAAGCAGGGATGCGGGGCTCGATCCCAGGATGCCAGGATCCTGACCTGAGCTGAAGGCAGGCACCACCTGAGCCCCCCAGGCGCCTGGGCTTCAGCATTGGAGTCACCGGATTTCTATGTCAGCAGGAACCCTGACCAAGTTAGAATAAATGTTAGGTTCTTTTCTCTTTGACACAATGCTCGTTGTTGCTCATGTAATGGAGAATAGATGATTTAGTTATTTATGCAGAATTAAGTTCATAAACCAGCTGAGGCATCAAGGCCGGCTCGCCCAAGGAATGTCACAAGCTTACAGAGGGCAGCGAACGCTGCCTCATGAGGAGCCTTCATCGGGTAGAACATAGGCCTGCCCTGCCCTCGTGGCCCTCGTGTCTTTGCACTCCTGGCTCCTGTAGGTCTGTAGGTCTGCACCCTCCACCTAGCTCTGGGGCAGCTTTCCAGAGCTCCTCCCAGCCGGCAGCCTCCAGACCTCTGAGATTTTGTTTCCCCATGTGTTGTCTTCCTGTGCTACGGAAAGAAACCTTTGTTGTGAGGCCAGATTCTTGACCCCCTTCACCCTCCCCAGCCAGGCAGGTGGTGTCTGCCCTGCCGACCACCTCCCACTTTCTCTCCCGTCCTCTGCTAGGTACCTGGAGACCCTTTCCTGCCTCCATGGGCATGCGCTTGCAGACACCCAGCTCTCCAGCCTGCATCCAGGGAGCGAGGCCCTCAGCTTCCGCCCCTGGCCAGCCAGTTTCACGAGTTGGTCCTTAGTGGCTGGTTTTTGTCGGAAAGGCCTTGCCTCCCCTTCCCAAATGGGAGCAAACCTTGCCTTTCAGACTCTGTATCACTATCTTTTTCCTTTATGTTGGAAGAGAGCCAGGATAGGGAGGTGATATTTGGGACAGAGCTGGTAGTGAGCACGTGTCCCCCCTCCTCCATATCCTGGCCATCGTTCAGGGCATCTGCAGTCCTCCTGCGGATGTCGTGCCACATTCCCCGACACAGGTTCCCCCAGCTTCAGAGGCCCCCGATGTCCCCTAGCCTCCACATGTGAGTGCCTGTTGTTACCACTTCTGACCCCCACCCCCCTTGTCCCCTCTTGCCTTCCCAGCTCTTCTCTGCCTCCTGCTGGCTCTCCTTGCATCTGGCCTCATTCACCGAGTCTGCGTCACCACCTGGTAAGGGCCTCACAGCTGGGGAAGGGGTTTCCTCAGCCGGAGCCAGCTGCCTCCCCGGCCACTGCCGTGTGCCGAGAGGGTGCCGGGCTGGCGTGTGCCGGTACCGTGACCTTTCTGTCTTCACGGTGTAGCTTCATCTTCTCCATGGTCGGCCTGTACTACATCAACAAGATCTCCTCCACGCTGTACCAGGCAGCGGCTCCCGTCCTCACCCCAGCCAGGGTCACGGGGAAGGGCAAGAAGAGAAATTGACCCTGAATGTCCAATAAAGTTGATCTTTGTAGTCCCAGGACTTGCGATGTGCTATCTTTTGCCCAGGCCTGCAGGGGTGTGCCGAAGGTTGTGGCAGTCGGATACCTGCTGGTTTCAGACCTCGGGGATGGGGGGCTTGCCTTCCTCCTAGGTTCATTTCTAGTAGATGTTTATGGACGGCTGTCCGTGCCATGAGTGTGAAAGTCTCAAGGTGGAAGAAAAGCGCGTGGGTGACCTGCCATCTTGACCTTTCAGAAAAGGGGTCAAGGCTGTAGTGCAGGAAGCCTTCCTTTACCATCAGGGGGAGTAGATCCTGGAGCAGAACTGTTACCCCTGCAGCTCCCCCCGGGAGTTCCTTTACACCTCTGGGGCCTTGTTACTCTGACTTCTCACCCGGAGTAAACAAGCCTCCTGCCCCTTCTGCTCCAAGGCCTTGTGGGGGGTGGGGGAGTGCCCACTGATGTTGCCCTCCTGGACCCATCCGTTCACCTCCAGCACAGACAGATGGTTGTGTTTTGAAAGACTCCAAGGTTGATCACTGCCCCATCTTTGTTCAGGTGCCTCCGTTTCTCTTCTCTGTCTTGTAGCCAAGAGATCAGGAACTTGCTACACTTTAGCAAAGTGTATAAAATGATAGGGACCAAGCCATCGGCCTGGGAGCCAACCATGATGGGAATAAGGATGTGGCTTCTCAGATCCAGCTCTGTGCTCTGCCCTGAGGGGTGCCTCTCCGTCCAGAGTGCCTGTCCTCTGAGGCCATGGCGCAGCGTCTCCCCTGCTGGATAACATGGGCTTCAGTGTCCACAGCTTCGTGTCCTGCTCAGTGCTTGGTCATGGGTAGTGAAGACGTGGGTTGGTGGGCAGAAGCTGCCCTTCTGGCAAGAAAACACTGTAAATGAGATGTGTCTGAGTAGGGATGGAGTCCCAGTGGAGGCGAAGAAGTGAATGGAGGGGGGTCCTGGTCAAGGATTAGAGCCCCGCCCTCTAATGAGAGGTCACCGCACCAGCCGCCATGCTCCTCAGTCTCTGGCTTAGGGGAGTGGCTTGCAGTGTGCCCAGGGTCCCTGCAGAGGGCGCCAGGAGCTCGAACCTGCTGGTCAAGCCTGCCCAGAGGGCAGGGGAAGGTTGCGGCTGGGTCTCAGGGTTCTGGCCCAAGTCTGTCCAGCCTCCCAGGCAGGCCCTGAAGCACTGGCGTCTTGGAGGCTGGAGTCTGATGGCCATCAGACTGATGGCCCCTGAAGCACATGTCCCTGGGAGCAGAGGCAAAGAGCATTCAAGGGCCAGCAGAGCCTCCATGCAAGGGAATGGCAGCTCTAGGCTCTTAACTGAACTAGTGATGGTTAGGGGGCTGTGGTATGTGGCACCTTCTTGGGGAGGATGACAGGTTGTCAAAAACAGACCCTGGATCTAAGGGGAAGCTGAGTTGGTTCTAGGGCGCCCTCTATGAAACCCTGACGTCCTCCTAACGGACCAGCAGAGAGCTAGATCTCAGCCAAGGGAACATAGACATGGGGGGCAGGGATCTGGCCACCTGAGGGCACCCTGACTCCAGGATGAGAGTTTGGGTATAGGGCCAGACTCAGGAAGGGTGGGGAAGAGTCGAGAGCAGGGCCAGGAACATGCCAAGCGATTGGGGCACCTGCTGTCACCCACTGTGTAGGCACCAGGGCCAACAAGTGGCTCAGGGATAATGATCCCCTTCAGCGAACAGGTGCATTTACAAGGCCGATTGGGGACAGCCTCAGCCCTCCACCCAGCTTATCTTGGGGTTCCTAGTTGTAGGTTACAGGCTTAACCTACCAATTAACCCTGACAGGGGTATCCTACCCACTAATAAGCATCATTAAGTAAGGGGGCGTGAGGTTGTCATGGCTTCTGGAGGCCTGAAGGTGGGAAGGCAAAGGCGCTTCTCTCTCCTGGGAGAGAAGGCGCTTTCTGCTCTCGTGGGCTCCACTCCACCCTGGCGGCCGGAGGCCCTGGGGACAGGGAGGCAGCGGGCCCCTGGAGGACAGGGGGAAGCCAGATGCTTCCTCCTGCTCCCTCACACGTGGCCCTGACACCCGCCTGCCCGCCAGCACCGCCACCAGCTCCGGAAACAGGAGTAAATAATACAGGGAGACGGGGCCTTGGGTGTGTGGGGAGCCCGGCAGAGGAGGCCACTCCAGCTGCTCCTGGCCTGGAGGCACGGGTCTGGGGGCCGGAGGTGGTGCCACCAGAGAGAAGGGCAGTGGGAAGGGGAGGTAAGAGAGCTCCTTAATCCCTGGCAGAGGCTGGACCCCTTCTGGACTGGCACTGGAGGGATGGGACACCGCAGGGTCGGACGGGGGGTGGGGGGTGCCCAGGACAGGCGGGGAGCGACAGAGTCCGCGCCAGGCCTTGGCTCCAGCCCTTTCCGGCCCTTATTGTCCTTGGTGAGAACAGGACACAGTCTGGTTCCCACTGCCCGGCCCCCAAGCTCTGCTCCCCAGGGGCTCGGGAAGGATGTTGGGAAACAAGAGAGAGCCAGAGACTAATAGAGACAGAGATGCTGAGAGACGCAGAGACAGATACAAAGGGGAAAGGTTCAGTCAAAAGCCAGCACTGAAGTTCTTTGTGAGCTGAGAAGGCCTGGGCGCTGTGGGAACCACAGAAGAATGGGAAGCCAGCCGGAGGCCCTGCCCCTTGGGGGGCCCCCGGGAGGGCCTGCCCCGACACTCCTTCTTGACTTAGGGTCGGTCACAGAGCCACCTCTTAGGTGGACAATGGCCGGAACCCTGGTACAGACGCCAGTGGGGGCACTTAACTGTTCGGCTTCAGGTAGCTTTTTTCGCCTCTCCCAGCAGAGTGGAAGTTCCTCGGGGGCAGGCCAGGATCCTGCTCCCTAACCTTGCCTCCCCAGGCCCCTGGGGCTGCGAGTAAGCTGGCCACACAGAGCTTGTGCAGAATATTTGCTCCAGTTCCTAGAGAGACAGGGAGGGAGGCCCCTGGTGGCCCTGGAGGGAGGCCCTGACATCACCTGCAGTGACAGCCAGAGGCTGGCAGGAAGTGCCCCAGGCCCTCCCCCAGCCCCTCTCCCCTGCCCACTCTGCCCTGCCCCCCTCCCCTCAGCCCCCTCTGCCCTGTCCCTCCCCCCAGCCTTTGCAACCCAGTGCTTGGGGTGGGGTGGGCGCCCTTCCCTCCAACCGAGTCTCTTCTACCTGGGCGACACAGCTGCCCCTGGCACACAGTCCTGGTGTCTGGTGAGGCTCCAGATAAGCCTCAGGATGAACAATGGAAACATGTTTGAAGTGTTCACGTTTAACGAACAAATGCTTCTACTTTTTTTTTAACTTTCAGTTTTCTGTTTATTTTTTTTTTATTTATTTTATTTATTTGTCAGAGAGGGAGAGAGCGAGAGCGTGAGCCCAAGCAGGTGCAGGGGGAGCGGCGGCCGAGGGAGAGGCCGGCTCCCCGCCCAGCAGGGAGCTTGTGCGGACTGGATTCTGGGACCCTGGAATCATGACCTGAGCTAAAGGCAGACCCTTCACCGACTGAGCCACCCAGACGTCCCAAATGAACACTTTCTGACACAAAATTACAATATCATACAATCATGCTAGTAACAAGACTATTACAGGATTTTTAGGAAGTTTTCCTTCACGGGGAGCTGCAAGCCCTCTTTTTACAATATAAGGTCCTGTGATCATGGGCATCTCAGGTTCATGTGATTCTGTCTGTATGTATTTGGAGATCCCGAAACAGCAGGTCGGGTCCCTCGTATGGGGGCTCCTTCTGTCCCGCAGAGGGCTGTGGTGTGCTGGGTGCAGGCGGAGAGAGCAGGCCTCAGACCAATGGCCTCGGGTGTGAGGAGCTCTTCTCTGAAAACGGCCCTGCCCTCAGGCTGGAAGACTAGGGGGCCCTGCCCATTTTAGGGTGAACCTGCACCATAGGAGTGGGGGGGCAGGAAGACCCCTGCCCTCTACTGGGCTTTGCTGGGCCCCCGGGGCTGCTGGGGCTGACCTCAGGCTGCTTCGCGGGTCGTTCGTAGGACAGAGGCACGCGCTGGTGTGTGAGGGTCTAGGGGGAGCTTACCCCGAGCCCCTCTCTTCCTGCCTCAGCCTCCAGCCCCCACTTCCAGCCTCTGTAGAGAGTTCCAGGTTCCAAACAGGACTCCGGACGGTGGTACTTGGGGCTTGAACTCGGGAGGACCTGCCTTCTGGTTTGGTCTTTGAACACTTAGCCGGTGGAGGTCCTACAGCAAGCCGGGTGAGCTCAGCCTGAACCCCGACCAGAGCGAGTTCAGTTCCCTCACTGCCGTGTGGATGGCGAGCACTGGCAGCAAAGAGAGTCAGGCCTGGGAGGAGGGGCTGAGCGGTGCCGGGCATCGGACAAGCGTTCCCACGAGGACGTACCCTTGCCCCGCAGCCCTGGTGCTGCCCCGGTCTCCAGTGTGCGGGGTGCCTGGGGGCATCCGTGCTCACCCCTGCGGCCTGGCCCTCTGCCCCCTGCTCCCCACCAAGGTCAGGAGGAAGTCAGGGGTTTTTGGTTTTGTTTTTAAAGATTGTCTTTATCTATTTGAGAGAGGGAGAGAGAGAGAGAGAGTCTGGAGCAGACTCAGCCCTGAGCATGGAGCCCAACGAGGGTCTTGATCCCATGCCCCTGAGATCATGGTCTGAGCCAAAACCAAGAGCCAGAGCCTCCACCGACTGAGCCCCCCTGCACCCTGGAAGTCAAATTTTGACAGAGTGAGACCCTGTGGGCTTTGGATTTGCCAGTCACTGCAATTGCATGAGCCGGTTCCTTAAAATAAATTTCTTTCTGCATAACATGTCCATCCTATGAGCTCTGTTTCTCTAGGGAACCCTGACGGATATACCATTTTCGTGAAATGACATGCAGGAAGGTGAAGAAGTTAAAACAAGCTGCTCAAGATTATAATGAAGGCGTGTCTGGCTGGCTCAATTAGGAGACTGTGTGACCCTTGATCTTGGGGTTGTGGGTTCAAGCCCCACATTGGGTGTAGAGATTATCTGAAAGTTAAAAAAAAAAAAGAGAGAAAGAAAGAAAGAAAAAACAATTTGGTACGTGAAGGAAGGGCTGCGGCTGAACTTCAGACCCTCAAGTTTCTTGAGCCAGTGTGGGCAGGCACGGCCCAGCCCCTGGCCCCAGCTCCCCCCACGTCCTATGCTCGCCCGTCCCAGCTTGGCCTCTGCCGCTCCCGGTGCCCAGGCCGCGCTGTGTGCACGGTGCCCTCCGTCCCCCTCTGCCCCTTACCTGACTCTCCTTCCCCTCCTAACACCACTCATTACTTGGCACATTAAATACTGATGTTTGTCTGTCTGCCACCATCTACTTCACCGAAGCAGGAAACGTCGGTTTTCACCGAATGCCTCACTGAAAGCCGGTGCTTCGTCTGGTCCATTCCCTGGAACACGGCTCCAGGGAGGACAGGTGCTTGGCACGCGTGTGTTAAATAGACTCAGGGCTCCTCGAGCAGCACAGCACAGTCGGGTCACATTGTGAGCTCTTCACGGGAACTCACCTTCCCCCTGCATCAGTTCCAAACCGGCCCAAAGACTAGAATCAGCCAGTCTGTCTCTCTGCGGCCAGGCCTATGACAGGGGCCTTCCTCCCTCAGGCTAGCATCTCCTCCAGCTCACCTCTGGGAAGCCCTGACTCACCCAGCCCCTCTGCCCCACCCAAGCAGCAGTGCCATCTCTGATCTCCCCTGGCCCCTCCAGCCTGGCTATAATGTGGGGAGTGTCCCTGTTAATTACACGTGTGTCTGTCCTGTTGCCTCTGTGGAGCTATGGGAGCCCTTGGGACAGGGTTGGAGGCCATGCAGCCTGACTAACTGGGGCCTCCCCCAAGGACTCAGTAATCAGCTTGGCCCCTGTGGGTGCCCAGAACGCTCAACCGCCTCCCATCAGACACTCAGGCACACATGGGGGTCACACACTCTTCTAGGGCTGAAGGCGCCCGACCTCAGGGACCAACACCCCGCCCCACAACACACATCCTTTCGAGGGCCTCTAGCAGCCCACCCCAGCTGCCTTTCCAGCCCCATCTCCTGCCACTCCCCCTCGAAGCAGTCTTCGTCCAAGAGACAGCCACAGAGAATTACACCCCGAATCTGGGCTTTGTTCAGGGTTCTCTGGGCCATGCGTGCCCTCCCCACATGAACAACTCTCACTCACCTTTCCAGTATCAGCCGGGGCTTCTGGGCCTCTGGAAGTCAGGCCTCCTCTGCATGGGTCTCATTTTGCATAGCTCCCCCCCCAGTAGACTGTGGAATAAGGGCTCCCAGATTTAGAGCATGTCTTTCTCTTACCAAAGCCAGCAAAAGCCGAAAACCCACACAAACGAGCTGAGCAATCCACAGGAGTAACTTACCTCTGAAGATGGAAGGGAGGCTGGGAGGGGTGCCCTCAGCCCTGAAAGGGGACCAGCTCCCAATGCAGACTTCCCGCGTGCACACACTGTCGTCAGCATCCTACCTACATCAGCTCCTTTCCTCTCCAGGGCAACCCCAGGAGGGAGGACCAACTATCGGCTCCACTATTTAGGTGGAAAAACTGAGGCTCAGGTTCATATGGCTAAAGAAAAGAAAGAGCAGAGACCCAGCCTCAGGACAACCAGACTCTAAACCCCACAAGCCCCCAAATATATACATGTATGTATTTTTTTTTAATAGGCTCCACACCCAACATGGAGCCCGATTTGGGGCTTCAACTCATGACACCGAGATCAGGAACTGAGTTGAGATCAAGCCTCGGAGCTTAACCAACTGAGCCCCCCAGGCACCCCTAAAAGCCCAAACTTTTATCTACTGAGACATAGTGCTTCTCATACGCTACTATAATCACGTGTAGCATGTCCTATGGCTCCAGAAGAGGGATGGTCTGCAAAAAGACTGAAGGGGAAGGAGTTGGACGGTAAGAATCTGCCGGCTTCTGCTGAGCACTATCCATGGCCAAGGACGCTGTGTGCAACAGGTGGGAGTCTCTGGAGTAGTAGTTCTAGTTCCTGGGACCAGGAGAGCTGGGCCGGTCTCCCTGGAGACCATGAGATGGGAACCTGTCCTTCCCTCTGTCCCTTCGGCTTTACTTTTAGAGAAGCGTTGTTAGGTTTCTCACACAGTGCTGGGTCCTGGAGCCACACTGTCCCTGGGCGAGCCGCGCAGGGAAGAAAAACTGATCACGCTTAGTGCGAGCTGTGGAAAGAGCCCGGGTGCTCAGAGGAGGAAGATGGTGGCCAACCCTGCAACCTTGAAGGACATGAAGCTTGAGTGGAACACAGAGAAATAGGGACCCCCGTTTTCTTTTCTTTTTTTTTTAATTTTTTTTTAAAGATTTTATTTATTTGTCAGAGAGAGAGGGAGAGAGAGCGAGCACAGGCAGACAGAGGCAGAGGGAGAAGCAGGCTCCCCGCCGAGCAAGGAGCCTGATGCGGGACTCGATCCCAGGACGCTGGGATCATGACCTGAGCCGAAGGCAGCTGCTTAACCAACTGAGCCACCCAGGCGTCCCTAATTTTTTTTAAGATTTTATTTATTTATTTGACAGACAGAGATCATAAGTAGGCAGAGAGGCAGGCAGAGAGAGAGAGAAGGGAAGCAAGCTCCCTGCTGAGCAGAGAGCCTGATGCTCGATGTGGGGCTCAATCCCAGGACCCTGAGATCATAACCTGAGTGGAAGGCAGAGGCTTAACCCACTGAGCCACCCAGGAGCTGGGTGGCTTTTTTTTCAACTTTCTTTTTCAAATGGTAAGCTAGTTGCAAATGGTTTTTAAATCCTTAGTCTTCCCTTACTTGCTAGAGCTGCCATCTCTATTATATGCAAATTGGTACATTTTCAAAAATCTATTTCTTCACTTTTTATTGTGATGCACTGATCTAGGGAGAGAAGCGCTATACTGGGGTGGCAGAGTCGGCAAGCTCAGAGGTCACGTTATGTGGGGTTTGTGTCATGGTCTCATTTGTGACATGGAGATACAGTCCCCACTCCATATGGGCCTGTGAAAACTGAATGAGACAATGCACGACAGCACTCAGTCTGCGAATGTCAGTTGCAGTGATGACCCCTCTCTGCCCCCTCCTGGACCAGGAACCAGGAGGTTGAAACCACTAAGCACCGAGCCTCGAGAAGGATGGCATGGTTCTTCTACTCACTATCTGCCGGACCTTGGGCAAGTTACCATTCACCATCTGTTTCAGCTTCTTCATTTATATATGGTCATAGAAAGGATCTACTGCAACATTCTGTGAAAATTAAACACGACAATGTCCCATAGGGCACAACATATCATAGCCCTTCAATGAATGTTTATTTTTCTGATTATTATTATAATGCTGTAATTTATTATCTGTCTTTATGTGTTGTAGGGCAAACTCCTCCTCATTATCTTTCCCCAAAAAACTGTTCTTGGGAGTGGCAGTCTTTCTGGGCAGGTCTACTGGGGATGGACGAACAGAATTTCTGGATCTACAGAGCTGACAGCTCACCGCTGAACGGCTCTGGAAGGGATTATGACCAGGGAGGTCTTGAGTGAACAACTAGGAGCATTTCAGATGGAAAAGGAAGTGGGTGGAGGGGGGCTTTGAAGTTCAGATAGCAAAAAAAAAAAAATTTTTTTAAAGGTTTTATTTACTTTTTTGACAGAGAAAGCGCACAAACAAGGGGAGCTGCAGACAGAGGGAGAGGTGAGGAGAGAGACTCCAACGTGGGGCTTGATCCCAGCACCCTGAGATCATGACCTGAGCGGAAGGCAGACCCTTAGCAGATGCTCAACCCACTGAGACACCCTGGTGCCCCTCTTATAACAAAAAAATTTTTTTTAATCTGAAAGGGTTTTTTTTAAGATGAGCAGCAGGCAGAGAGAGCGGGGAGCAGGCTGCCAGCTGAGCAGAGAGCCCGATGCGGCACTCGATCCCAGGACCCTGAGATCATGACCTGAGCCGAAGGCAGAGGCTTAACCCACTGAGCCACCCAGGCGCCCCCCTTACAGCAAATTTTTAGAAAAGGTTTTTGTCTTTTTGCTTTAACAACAGAATTTGCATAGTGTAAAAAGCAAACTCGTTTTCCGAAGGCACTTAATGAAAAACCCCGGCCCCTGCTCTCCAGTTCTCCTGCGCACTGCTCCGTAAGCCCCGCCCGGGGTTCTTGGCGGCCTCCCTGGGTACACATCATATTTCTTAGTCAAGTGCTCATACGTTTATTTCCTCTCTTCCATTTTAGACAGAACTGACCGCCTGCCAATGCAAATGGTTTTTAATCCTCTCTTTACCCATGACCCCCTCATACCTTCCCCTCCCCCACCCACTCAATTCAAGTACATCCCCGAGTTTCCTCCCCTCCGTGCTCGGCGCTTGCAGATCAGGGCGGGGAAAGCAGTCTCCAGCGGAGCTACCCCGCCCCTACCGAGACTGCGCCTCCGCACAAACTGCTTTTGTCAGTTAACATCAGGTGCGGGCGGCTGAGAGGCGCGGGTCGCCGAAATCTGGAGCCCCCAGGGCGGCCAGCTCTGAGCGGCGGGTCGCTCGGCCGGCGGCGGCCTCCGTCTCCTCCCTCCGCGCAAAGCCTCAAGTGGGGGCGTCTGGACGCGACGCTCTGTGTTTATCTTAATTACGTAGTTATCTATTACATAATTCTCTAAATTAATTACCTTAATTTCGTAGTTACCAGGTGGACCCTCGGCCCCGGCTCGGCCCAGGCTTGCCGATGCCGTCGCCGAACTCACGCTCGGCTTGAACCCGCCTTTAACTCCGCGCTGAGCTCGGTCCTTCCCCACACCCCGTTCTGGCCGGTTCCCCGGTCTGCTGAGCGGCCCGCGCCTCCCGGGTGTGCTCCGGTCAGCCGCAGGGGCGGCCCGGGGCGCGGGGCGGGGGGGTCCCCCGTGGGCAGCTGTCGTCCGTGCCCTTCCCCTGAGGCCCAGCGTCGCCGGGCCCTGCCAGCGCGCCCGCCGCGAACCCACCCCGAACCCCGCCGGATCCACACCCGCGACTCCGCAGGTGGCCCCCGGCCCCACGCGCGTCTTTCCTGGGAGCCCCCGCACCCCGGGCTGCGGGCGGCACCGCGGCTCCCCGCGTCTCTTCACAGGTGCGACGACCCCGTCCTAAGAGCGCTCTCGAGGCGCCGCGGTCAGTGGTCCAGGCCTCTGCTCCGGGCAGGGGGCGCGCGCGGCTCCGTTTCTCCGAGGTCCAGCCCGGTGACCACGGAACGTCCAGCGAAGGGAAGAAGACGTGCACCGGATTACATGCCCATCTCCTTGCAAAGTTTGAGGCTGTCCTCGGCAGGACGCCAGCCAGCGGGAGGCGGGGCCCCGAGGGACAGAAGCGACACCGGAGCCCCCGGGCCCTCGGGCCGCAATCCGCCGCTCGCCCAACGCAGCGGCCACTCACGCGGCGGCCGCCCCTCCCCCAGGAACCACCGCACGGACTACAGCTCCCAGAAGGCCGCGCGCAGGGGGCGCGAGAGCCGCCTCCGCGCGGACTACAACTCCCAGAAGGCCGCGCGAGCCGAGAGGCCTTCCGGACGCTGACGTCGGAGCCGCGCGGGGCTGGGAGGACAGCGGCGGAGGTGAGTGCGGGGTGAGGCCCGAAAGCGGGGCGCTAGCTGGGTGCGAGCCGCAGCGGAGCGGTCCTGGGGGCAGCTGTTACGGAGGGTGGGTGAGGGGGACAGAGAACTGATCTCAGGCAGAGAGGGGTGGCGGGGCGGAAGGGACCGCGAGCCCCGCTTTCTCTCCCCGCAGTGCCCATGACGAAGTTAGCGCAGTGGCTTTGGGGACTGGCGCTCCTGGGCTCCACCTGGGCGGCTCTGACCACGGGAGCCCTGGGCCTGGAGCTGCCCTCGTCATGCCGGGAGGTGCTGTGGCCGCTGCCGGCCTACTTGCTGGTGTCCGCCGGCTGCTACGCCCTGGGCACTGTGGGCTACCGCGTGGCCACTTTCCATGACTGTGAGGACGCCGCTCGCGAGCTGCAGAGCCAGATCCAGGAGGCCCGGGCCGACTTGGCGCGCAGGGGCTTGCGCTTCTGACACCCCGGCCTTGTTCCCCCGCAGCCTCTCTCCCGCCGCCCATTAAAGAGCAGCTTATTTTCTAACTCCGTCTCGTTTATGGGGAGCGGGAGCTGGGGATTCCGTGTCCCAGCCGTGGGGGAGGGGGCGCCTTCCTGGGGTCACCTCCGCTTTTATCTAAGCATCCTTGTCTGTGTCCCGCCTCCTTCCTTGTTCCGAAGGAGGCAAAGGCCCCGACTCAAGACCTCTCGAGAGGGAACTGTCATCTCACTTTCTTGGTCCTTTTGACCCCGACAGGAAGGACTTCTGGAAGTCCTAATTCTGTTCATTATGCCCAGGCTCCGATCTGTGAAGGCCTTCCTAGGGCTCTTCGCCATCCTGGTTCCTTCAGATTCGTCTTCTGAGCCGACCCCAGCCCGTGGAACAACTGTGGATTGGGCAGTGCACCTTCTGCCCGTCACCAGAGCAGACAGGTTGAGAATCACCAAACAGAGACTACGCTTTGATGGGCAGGGGTGGGAATGATTTATTTTAAGGCACATTCTAAGGATTTCACCTCAAGGTCCACAATTTAAAAATATAATCTATAAAAAATAAGTGATTCATCTCCCAAGTCCCAGCCAATCTTCCAAGCAAAACACTTTCTTTGGTCCCTCGGTTCTCAGAGCCGTCTTTTTCCTTTCCACAACCCGCTGTGCTCATGGAGCCAGTCAGCAGAAACAGCTGCAACAAGCCCTCTTTGGTAGCAGGTTGGCCTTAAGGTGCCCAGGGGTCGGGTGAACTCCCTCAGGTCTGCAAGAGCGGGTGGCTCCTGTCCTGCTCCCGGGAATACTTCCAGAAAAGCCAGAGGCGAATGACGCTGGTGAGGACCCCTGGTAGGTTGGGCACCTGAGGTCACAAGGGCTGCTGTGAGGAGAGGGGCTGATTCTCCACGGTGCACACCTGTCACCCGTCCCGCTCTGCTCAGCTTACCATGATGTAGGGATCGCCTAGCCGAAACCCATAGAGGGTCCAGGAGGCGGAGGTGAGGAGGGTAGCAATGGTGAGTGGGAAGGAGAGACGCTGGGTTGATCTTGTCTGAATGATCTTGGCCTGTGGAACGAGGTTGGAAGACCCCTATTCCAGACACACCGTAGAGCTCCCACTTGTCTACGAATTTCCTCAGAAAAAGGGTCAAACTCCTCTCTGATCTTCTGCTACCTCGCCTTTCCCTCTTGCCTCCCACTCACCTACCACTACTGCCCTGTCTTCCAGGATCTTCCCTCCTCCGGAGGGTAAGCTACAGCCTCCGGCTAAGGGACCCTGACCCTCCTCATTGCCCCCACTTCCCCGGACAGCGCCCACTCACCAAGTCAGCCAGTGGTGAGAGGTACATGCTGATGGTGAAGATGCTGCAGAAAAGGCCAAGCTGCCGGAGCCGGGCCTCCAGGTTGGGCACCAGGAGCCCAAAGTATCCAAAACCCAGGAGAAGGACCCCCAGCAGGGTCGCAGTCTGGAGGAGCACCGGTCGCTGCAGGGGAGACAGTAGCCTTCCTTCTAGATGTTTCCAGCAGCCCTCTTGGACCCACTGACCTTGGGCTAAGCCTCTTTCCCACCAGTGACAAACACATGTCCCATCCCCCACAGCGCTAGCGGCTTCTAGGAGAGAAGAGGTTTGTTTTTGTTTTCCGTGTGAATTTGGTACACACAGTAGTAACTTAATAAATGCTGGTATGATTGGGGAAGCATAGCTAATCAGCTCATTTCTCAGCCACTGGGCCTGACTGAAGGAACTATCAGAGACATGCACAGTCCCTCAGCTAGCTGGGCGGCAAGGCACCATCAGGCCGGGCAGAGCTACCAGCCTGCCAGAAACGCGGGGCGCGGTGCTCTGTGAGTGTCAGACGGCGGCTCCACGGAGGAAGGAGGACTGCCAGGCTGCAGGGCCTTCCAGGAAAAGGTGGCAGTGCCGGCCTCTCCTACCATTCTGGGAAGCCCGGCAGGGCGCGGGGCAGAGAGGCGGGTCCGCGGGAGGGCTCTACCTTCCGAGGGCAGTAGTGCAGGTACACCAAGATATACGCGGTCTGAAGCACGGCGCCCGTGGCGTTGACGAAGATTAGGGTTCCGTCACCCTTCAAGGCCCCGTAACTCATCCAGCTCAGGTTGCTGCAGGGTGGACAGGAGGGTCGTTTCGCCACGGGGATGAGGATGGGAGGGGGACCCCAAGGGGCCTCTTCAGCGTCCCCCCCCAACCTTTCCCGCCGCAAACGTCGCCCGTCTCACTTGATGTCGGTGGTGAGAAAGGGCAGGAACTGGACACTGTCCACGCTCCGGGTCGTCCGCATTTGCCTGAGGTCCGAGCTGTAACGGGCGCCGAAAGCAGAGGTGAGAGATGGGAAGGGAGAACCGAGCTGCTGGGGAGTCGAGATCCCCGATGCCTGTGGTCGTCCTCGGACAACTGCAGGTCCCGCCCCCGCCCGCAGCTCTCTGGCTTCTCCCTCAAGTGCCCAGCCTCAACCATGTGCCCTGGATCCCTCGACCCGAAGCCACTTTGACCGAGGTTTCGGATGCAGCCCGGAGCTGCGGCCACCTCTCTGTCCCCGCTCTCCCTTCCTGACTTCCAGTCCTGCCCAGCCTCGCCCGGCCGCGCTCTCACAGGCCGGTGGAGTACATGGCGAGGGTGAAGAGCACGCAGGCTCCGGAGAGGAGCGAGTCGGCCGCGCCGCCGGCCTCCATCTCCCCCTGCGTCGGATCCTGGGCCCCGCGGCCGCGTCCGCTTACGGGGCAGGAGCCCGCGCCGCCGGAGGGGCCCCGCCCCTGCGTCGGGGCCCCTCCCCCCGCGCGCCGCCGTCCGCCGGAAATGGACCCGCAGCTCCGCCCACAGGACGTCCCGCCGGAACCAGGCCCCGCCCCCGCCGCCAGGCCCCGCCCCTGCGGTCCGCGCCCTCGAGAGGACGGACAGCCGCCGCCCCTCGCTCTCCGCTCACCCCCCGACTCACCCGGACCCCATCCTCAAGTCTCTGGCGCGTGAGCCGTCGTGGCCGACCTCAGTTGCCGGACCTGTTCCGCCCGGAGCCCAGATGGCAACCTCACCTGCCCAGGCTCTCCCCTGGTTTGTTGAAGCCTCTTCCCAGCGTCTCCCCTAAATAAGGGGGCTTGCTGGGAATCACAGTCTGTCAGGCCCTCTGCCTTCCGCACACTGCCAACTTCGGGTGACTGGGCCGGTGGGCTGGAGCACTGCCGCTGACCCCCCCAGTCCAGCCGGCAGGACCCGCTGCTGACCGCTCTCCCTGCAGCCGCCCACGGCCCACTCGCCCCGGTTGCTGCGGCTGTGGGACCAGGCGGCCGGCCGTGCCTCAGCCGGCGTCCCCCTGACGCATTCAACAGCAGGAGCCCCTAACAGTTTGCCAAAGCCCAGCGCTGCCGGAGTGGGGTGCAGCCTGGAGCCCCAGAGACTGCCGCGTGGCGCACAGAGGAGGAAGCACCCCAGCCTTCGGTGCTGGCCGGGCACATGTATTCTTTCCAGAGGGAAGGAAGAAAATTGAAGCCGAGTTGCTACCTGGTGTCCCACAGAGCCTAGCACATGGCGGGGACTCAGTGGTCCTAAATTAGGAGGGGGTGGGGGAGCAGACAAGCATGTCCAAATAAAGAAACAAGATTGCTTTATTTTTCTGTATAAAAAAACTCCAGTTGTAGAAATCACAGACACATATTAAGTTTATGTACAGATCCTGTACGCGTGGGCCCTGCCCTTGCAGCTACACTCTAGGCATGGGGTGGCACAGCCCCCCTGCGGGCACCGCTCTGGGCAGTGCTGCCCCCAGCTGGGACTGGATGCAGTGCCTGGTTACAGACCTCTCCATGGCAGCTCCAAAGACTTCCTGAAGCCTCGGGAGAGACGCTGGGTCAGCCCAAGCACGCTGCCTCTCTGCTCTCTGGCTCCCAAGCATGGAACCGTCTTGTGCTTTTCTGTCGGTCAGTTCATCTGGGCATCCCGGCTCTCTCTGGAGGGGCATCTCTGCCAAGTTCAGTGTCCGCCTTCGTGGCCCCAGGCCCCTTCCAGCTCGGCCCCTACAGTGCTCTTCTTAAGAGGCCATGTCCGCATGGCTCGTTTCTTTGGCTTGAGGTCAGGAATGGTGGGGAAAGGACTGTCCCCACTTCTTTGTCTGTCCCTGGGGGTGGAGCCAGGGAAGGCACTGGCAGCTTTGATGAGCTCCTTTGGGTCAAACCCTTAATACCCATTTTGAGGCTGCTGAGTGGCAGCTTGTGCTTGTGGCGGGAACGGTTCCCAGGACAGGTGAGGGACGCCTCTGTCCTGCCTCCTAGCCCCGTTCGATCATCAGGTCAGATGTGGCACACCCTCTCACGGGGCCTGCAGCAGCAGCAGTGGCAGAAGCAGCACAGCCCAGGCCAGTGGGAAGAGGCGGGGGGCAGCACTGTGACCGATGCTGTGGAGAACCTGTGCATCTGGATCATCTGCAAGGTGAGCGGCCAGTGCCCAAGGTGAGCAGCCCTACTGCGGCCCTGGCCCCCGGCTCCACGTGGTTCCCCCAGCCCCCGCCTGGCAAGGGAGCCGCCTTCTATGCCTCCGTGAGCAGACCCCAGGCCCAGTCTGCTCCAGCTACCTACCTGCCAGAAGTCTCTTCTCCTGGGGGTTGACGTGGGCCTGAGGACTGTGAGCTGAAAGGAGGAGTGGTGGCTGATCAGGGCCTGTCCGGGGGAGGTGAGTGGGCGGGACTACCCTGCCACCCCAGGTCGCTAGCCCAGGCCCCGCACACAGCTGGAGGAAGGAGGCGCACAGGGCTCTGACACTCACTGATTTTGCCATTGACGGTCACCTTCAGCCTCAAGCACTGGTCTTCCTGGAGGTGGATGGGTTTGGCTGCAAGACAGACCCAGGCAGAGCATTAAGGGAGGAAACGTCTTTGGGAGGAAACACAAGTGCAAATGCCCCTCTTCCCGCTCATCTGTGAGTCTCACCTTCCTTGTTTGCCCCCTTTCTGCCTCCTGTTTAAGCTCCCACTCTTTGCAATGACTCTTGGATTTGGAGGTGGCGCTAAAAAGCACACAGACCCTGTCCTCTTGCCACAGTCCATCCTTCACTCGCCCCACCCTGAAGTTGGCGGATGCCTTCGCACGATGCTTCCCTTAGCCAGGCCCCACTGAGCAGATCTTCTAACTCCTGAAGCCACCAGGGCCTCTCCACTGGTCTTAGGACCGAGTCCAAACTCCTTCGCACTTCCCAGGCCCCCGTGATGAGCCCTGTCCACTTCTTCCCACTGCCAGGGTCCCTCCTGCTGCAGCCAGACCGAGCCATGTGGAGTTCCCTGAAGACGTCATGGTCCCTCTGCACATGTCCCCTTGTGCCTAGCCAGAGTCCCTGCTTGTCCTAAGCTCTTGGGTCATCTGCCCCAGGAACACGTCCCTGAGCCTCCAGAGCCCAGCAGGACCCACGTCACTTCCCCAAGGCTATGAATCCTCGTAGCCCGCTGTTCTAATGGTCAGTGCCCCGTGTGTGTCACTTTCCAGCTTTCTGGAGGACAGGGACCCTACAGTGTTTCATCTCTGTGCCTGCTGTGCAGAGTGGAGCGCCTCATACACAGCAGCTCATGCCACGCTGTCCCACGAATGCATGAAAACAGTTCGGGATGGGAAGGAGCCATGTGCGGCTGTGCCGAGCACGTGCCTCCCGCTGGCCTGGCCCCAGGCGGCCGGCACGCGAACCGAGGACTCACAGATATAGTAGTAGCTGTGTCCCTCCTTGAACTCCTTGCCCAGCGTGAAGGGCGTGAAGCGCTGGAATTTCTCCGACAGCTTTTCTGGGCCGTGCCTGGCACTGGGCTGGTCGCACTGCCAGCGGACCTGGTCTTTGGACAGGGGCTGGCACAGCCGGTACTGCTCGAGCTCCACCAGGTAGAGGGTGTACTGCTCCATGGCAGCCTCGGCCACCGTGTGGTCCTCGTAATGCGGGCAGATGATGTCCAGGTAGTCATTTAGCTGCACGTGGACCGTGTAGCCCTCACTCCGGAACCTGCGGGGGCGCGGCGGGAGAGAGCCGGCGGTCACTCGGGGGCCCGGCTGGGGCTGCGCGCTTCCAAATGTTCCCTGGGCCCCGTGAAGATTTTTCCAGAATCCCAGCTCTCCATATTTATGGCTCTTGACCTCTTCGGGATCTTTACACCATCTTCAAACACGCCTGCCCCCAGCACTACCTCTTGCTCACCCTCTAAGTAGTGTCTGCTTTAGTGCCCTTCGGGTACCAAAGCACTGCACTTGGCCTCCACGTCGTCGCCCACGGAAGGGCCCCTGGCGGTGTCCTGCTCTTCTCCGGGAAGCACTTCCCCAAAACTGTTCTCCCAGTGGCTCTTTAAAATGCTGTCAGCCCTCAGTCTGAGACCCTTCCGGGCAATCGGGGCCAAGGAACCCCGGCTCTTGCAGCACCTGCGGCTTTGGGGTCCCCCACTCCTGGCCGTCGCCCCCACCCCCCAGCCCGAGCCCCTGGGTGCATTCACAAGGGTCAACTGAACCGCCATCCCCAGCACGTCGGGCCCACAGCAAATCCCCTGCCGGCTCCTCGGCTTTGGGCTCAGGCCTCCTTGTCCGCTTCTCCCAAAGCACCCCAGACCTCCCAGTCCCTTTACTTCCAGAGCCACGCTGCCCCCTCCGAGGAAGAGCGCCTGGAGGCCTCGGTGGGAGGCCTCCTCTTCCACCCGCCAGCCCTGGGGCAGCCAGCTCCCTCCCGCAGGCCCCTCGGGCTCCAGCCGGGCGGCCCCGACACCTGGCTCCAGCGGGGCCGGGCGGTATCCCGCCGGGCGAGGGGCCTCCCCCGCCCCCCTCCGAGCGGGTCATTGGCTCTGAACTCCCCGGCGCTGCCAGCGGGACTCAGCACTGTTGGCTGCCAACCGACGCGGCGGCCCGGCTGGGGGGAGGGCAGGAGTTCGGCGGGAGGCCTCTGGGGTGGGCACCCCTTGTCCCGGCCGCGGCCCCCCCCCCGCTTCCCCCACCGCGCCGGGCCTGGGGGCAGCGTGCCAGCGCTCGCCCGGCTACCCCGGGCTCCTCCCCCACGGGGACGCGGCGAGGGGGGAGTCGCGGTGGCGGAGGAGGAGGGGAGGAGGCGCGCGAGTGAGGGAGAGGCTTTTAAAATTCCTCTCTGGAGAGATAAACAGAGAAGCCATTTCAGAACAGGTATTTCAGCTCTGGGCCTGGCGTCTTTCCCCCATTCCCGTGACGGGCACTGACTCATTCCTCATCCACCCCTGCCACCCGCCCCAGCACTCATGAGAACCTGGGAGCATCTCCCTCCCCCCGCGGGCCTCCCCCCCCCCCCCCCGCCGACCCCGGGGCCACGACCTGCCCTGTGCCGGGTTCGATCCTGCAGGCCCAAGCAGCTGGCAGGTCTGAGTGGGCGGAGCACCGAGGAGCCCGGGGCGCGGCTCCCGGCAGCCCTGCCCTCCTGCCCCAGCTGCGCACCACCCCCCCCCCCCCCCCCCCCGCGCCCGGGCCTGGGGCCTGGGGCCTGGAGATCCCGCTGATGCCCACTGCCCTGAGTCACCCTGGCCGGCCTCACCCCCAACCAGCTCCTCGCCCCCTCATCAGTGCTGCAAGCTGAGCCGGCCTGGCCGCCTGTGCGCGGCACTCTGCCTGGCTTCTCTTCAGTCCTGGGGCTGGAGGAGTGTGTGTGTGTGTGTGTGTGTGTGCACACGTGAGGCCAGATGGACAGGGCAGAAGCTGTGCTTGCTGGGGGCACCCATGACTGCCCTCTTGGGAGTACAGTCTGTTCCACTCAGCGCTCCTCTGACTCTGGCTCCCCGTCTGGGAAAGGGGGGCAGCAGCGGCGTCAGGGAAGGCCGGGAGGGGGGCAAGGAAGAGGCTCCTTCCTGAAAGAGAGGAAATCTGGGAGCTTGGGAACGGAAAAGGCCAGGTTCCCCCCTCCCTACTCATGGCTTCCTGCCCCTCCTCCTCTTCCAGCCAGCACCTGGCATGGGCATAAACAGGGACTTCGCTCTCTCCCACTAGGACAAGATCGGAGCGAGGAGCTGAAGAACAGGAAGCCGACGGTGGAGAGGGCTGACCCGGCTGCCCCTGTGGCCAGTGGGCAAAAGGGCACTGGCCTCCGGGGTTGGCAGCTGGCTGTTCCCTCCCAGACCCACAAGCCCCAGCCCACAGACCCCCACCAGGCAGTGTGGCCGCAGGGTCAGAGGAGGCTGGCACAACATTTTTCTCAAGGCGGGGGCAGGCGTGCTAGGGCTGGGGGTGGCCAAGCTGAGTGGAGTGTTTTTCCTGACCCCAAGCAGCCCAGCCCCCTTCCCTGCTCCACCCTGCCCCCCTCTCCCCTCTTCCCACAGATATTGTTCCCTTAACTTCAGAAAACTCAAGGGCAAGAACAAAGGGTCCAAAGGGGCTTCTTCCTCCCAAGACCACTTGCCTCCCAGCTCTAAACCTGCCCGGGAGAAATTAACTCCTTCCTTCCCAGAGCCCTCTGTCACCCTTTTAACCCATTCCACTCCTTCTGAGCCTTTCCCCTGCCCTCCCTCTGCCCCCCATCTCATAAACAGGTGACTCCCTCAGCCTATGTACACACCGCATGTGCCCCTGTTATGCCGATTGGGAAGACGCCTTGTGTGGGGGGGGCTCCCCAGGATCATCTCAAACACAGAACACAGACGCCAAAAGTGGGAAGGCCAGGTCCTGAGGGGGCCTGAGGGGCCCGCTGAGGGGTCCTTCCAGGATTGCAGTGACCATTCTGCTTACGCCTGATGTCACATCAGGTACCTGTCCATGTGGGCAGATGTCCAAGTGACACACAGAAGCTTGTGGCAGAAGGGCCTAAAACAAGAGCCCTGGCCGGCAGGAACTGTTCAGCAAGCGGCCCTCACTTCAGGGTAACAGAGGTGCCCGAGAGAAGGAAAGGAAGGGCAGAAAGATCCCTGTGCAAGTAGTCACGGGAAGGTTCCTGCCCAGGGGTGGGGTGCTCCCCCCGGAGAAGGGAGAGGAAAAAAGTCTACGGAGTCCCTCCCGCCCCTGGTCAGGGTCTGGCCGGGACAGTTACCGGGGCCAGGGGGCTCGGGGTGGGCAGTGCCACCAGGGCTGCCGGCCGGAGACTCGGGGCTTACTTGGGGTTTGAACTGTTCCAGAAGACGGTGTGGCGGTCAGCAGCGGCCAGACTGCAGCACAGACCCAAGAGCGGGGCCCAGAGGAACTCCATAGCGCTGGGCCTGGCCCGGCCGGGCGAGGACGAGGGGATCCTCCGGGTCCGGGCTCCCGCGGGCTGTCTCGGCGGCGCCCTCTGCACCGCGCACGGCTCTGGCCCCTCCGCCGGGCGACTCCGCCTTTTGGGCCGGCGCCGCCCGCCACCCCGGCCCGCCCCCGGCCCCGCCCCACCCCGCCCGGAGCGCGGCGGCCGCCGAGCTTGGGGGCTGGGAGGTGGAGGAGGTGGAGGAGGTGGGGGAGGGGAGGGCCGCGGAGCCGAGCTTGCTCTGAGCGCCCGCCGCGACCCAGGTGCTCCGCGCCGCGGCTTCGCTCTCTTGCGTCTCTGCAGGCGACCCCGTGGGCCTGTGCGGGGCGCTGGGTCTGTGTCCCCCGGCTCCGTGGCGTGCGGGAGAAGGGAACGAGCTGCACGGGCAGGTGTGCGAACGCGCGGCGCGGGACCCGGTGGTGCTGCCCGCGCGGGTCTGGCGGGCTGCAAGGTCGTCCACAGGCCGCGCACCTTTCCCGAGCCTGGCACGCCCAGGCTCGGGCGCCCGCGTGCGCACTCTCCTCCCACCCGTCTTTCCCGGGCTCCGCTCGGCTGCCCTTCCCCACACGCGCTGTTTGTTTTTGTTGGGTTTGTCACTGTTGTCTTTGTTCGGGAGATTGTGTCATCGCCTGGATGCCGGGAATAAAGTGCGACCCTGTGTGATCGAGTGTGTCACGCGTGCGGCTGGAGCTAAGGGCGCCTCTGCCCGTCATTAACAGCGCGAGCGAGGGACATTCGGGCTCCTGGGCGTTCTCTCTCGTTTCCAGTGCGCCAAAGGGCGCTAGTGACGTGCCTGGGTGTGCGCGCGCGTGTGCGCCGACACTCGTGGGTACCGAGCGAAGGGGCTTTGAAAACGGAGTGTGAGAGTCCGGGCCTTCACCGAAGGTGACTAACTGGGACCACGCCTGTGCTCGTGTTAGTGAATGGCGTGTCTACACAGGGGAAACGTGCACCGGCCAGCGGGGCCTGTGGGGAGCGGCGGGGACTCGCACGGCGGCCCCCGGGCCGGGCGGCGGAGGCTCCGGGCCGGCGGGACCCTCCCCCTCGCCAGGCGCTCCCACCCGCTGGACTTGGCCTCCCCGAGCCCCGCTCCCCGCCGGGATCTGCAGGCGTCCGGAGCAGGCTCGGCCCGAGGGAGGACAGGTGTTGGCCGAGGCTCGCGTGTGCGTCTGGAGCGGGAGGCCCGAGGCCGTGTGCCTGCGGGCGTTCGGTGGCTCGTGTGTGTCACTGCGTGGCTGTCCGCGCGCCCGGCCGGCGTGGCGAGCGTGTGCGCCTTCCTGGCGGGCCCTTCCCCGCCGCTGCACCTCGCCGGAAGCTGCATACCCGGGGCTCCCGGCCGGCTCGGGCCCAGCTCCCTGCAGCCCAGGCCGTTTCATCCTCTTCTTTTACGGCCGGGCCTGGCGACAGCGCCTGTAATTACATGCGGCCGCGACGCCGCTGCCAGTCGGGCGCGGAGGTCCCTCGGGGGAGGAGCCCGGGGCGAGGAGGGCCGGGGGCTGGCCTCCGAGGGCCGCGGGCGGCGGGAGGCGAGATCGGCCCCGCGGACTGTAAACATCTCCGAGCGTAACCGAGTGTCTGCGTCCCGCCTGGCTCCGCGGGGCCGTCTCCGCACCCGCCCCCCGTGGCGCGCCCCTCCCGGCGGTTGCAGACGTGCGGCGCGAGGCTCCCGCGGGTCCGAAGTCCGCCGCCCACCACCCCAGGGCGGCGCCTCGCGCGCGCCAGGCTCACCTGGGAGGACACCTGGGTGTGGGCTTCCTACGTACCCCTGGCGAGATCACCCGATCCCTGCTCGGGTGTCCGGGGATCGCCGCTCCGCGAGCGCAGGGTCTGTTAGTCCACCGCGGCGCCTGCCCGGCACCTGGCGCACGTGGTAGTTGGTCAGTCCGTGTTCGTGGAGGGAGGGAAATCCCTGCCGACAGAAGGGGCCCAGCTCCTGCGGGACTCACTGCTCTGAAAAGAAGCCGGGAGAGGGTTACGGAGGGGAGGGCTGGTGGCAGCTCTTCAGAGGGGGTGGCCCTGGGTTGCCCGCCGCCGCAGGAGACGGCTTGGGGCACATCCCCCGTTTCCCGACTGCCGGGCCTGGAGGCGGGAACGTGTGGGGTCCCTGGGCTGCGCCGCTCGGCCGGGCAGGTTTGGGCGCGCTCCGCCCAGCCCGGCGGGGCCACGTCGGTTCCCGCTCTGCCTGCGTATAGGGCTGGGGCAGGGCTGGGGCCAGCCGGGTGGGGAGGAGCTGGGGGGCCTCTCCCAGCTTGGCGCTGTCCCCAGTTTTCTCGCTTGAGGCTTTGGTCCCTTTTTGGTCCCTTCGATCCTTGTATTCGTGCATCGGGGGTCGTTTGTCAGACTCGATGGGGCACCTCAGGTGCAGGTGTTAAGGGCACCGGGGGTAAGGGGGAGTCTAAGGCCAGTAGGGGACAGGAGAGACAACCACTGGCTTGGGTGCTGTCCACCGCCCCCCTGGCTCGCCCTGCTGCGCCTAGAGCCTCGGCGACGCCTGCTGGACCTAGAGGAGGGCTGCAGGCACCCCGCGATCCAGGAGGAGACCTCACGGGGCACTTCCGGTCTGACGCTCGGCCACCCCCTCCTTTCCCTTCCTGTCCCAGCCCCTGCCTGCCCAGGCGTCTCTTGTCTGGCTCTCGAAGCAGAAGCAGACAGCCTGTCCCCGCTGAGTGGTGCGCGGTAGTTCACTCTCAGCTCTGCTACCCCCAGGCAAACATCTGTGCTCAGTGACGGGACATGTCTGAGGTGGCTGTCTGTCTGTCTGCCTGTCTGGGAAATTCCCTTGTGAGTCCTTCTTGGGAATTCCTGAGGTACAGGATTAGCCCTCTGAGGGCTCCAGGGCAAGCCTGGCCTCTGCAGAGAGGGGGCTGTCCACCTGGGGGGGTGGGGGCACTCCCTCCTGGAGGGCCCTTTCCAGTCTGGAATAGACAGAGCTGCTTGATTGCCACTCCCTTGCTGAGTGCTCTGTGGTTTGAGGTGGGGAAGGCCAGGGCCACCTTGTCCCAGGGCGCCCTGAGGGCATCTCTGGGCGATGGGGTGAGGCGGGATGAGGTGGGACAGGCACTGTCAGGGTGAGTCCTGAGCCTGGAGCTCTGTCCCTGTTCTTCTGAAAAATAAAGGCTGTTTCCCACCTTATTAGTAATGTGTGTATGTTTCTCAAAAGTTGGAAAAAAGAGAACAGGAAAATGAGGGGCAGGGAAGGGCCAGTCACTGTTAGCATTTTGTTTCTTCACTGCCAGCCCTTGCTTGAAACTTTGTTCGATTTTAGATAGTGTGATAAATATGACTCATTTCTATTGTTACTTCTTTGTTTCCCTCTTAGCTTTGCAACAGAAGACAGTTTCCATGTTATAAACCCTTTGTAAACAATATTGTTAATGGCAACATAACATTTCATGAGGCTGGGGGAAATGAGGCTGCGTGGACATAAATCAGAGCCCCACACACACTCGGGCTCTCCTCCGCTGCTGAGCACAGCTGATTGCATCTTAGTTCTTAACAGGGGCGCCCGATTGGGGGAGGGGCTCAGATGGTTGGGTCTGCCTTCTGCTCAGGTCATGATCTCCAGGTCCTGGGATCGAGCCCTGTGTCTGGCTCCCAGCTCAGCAGGGAGTCTGCTTCTCCCTCTGCCTCTACTTGTGCTCTCTCTCTCTCTCTCTCTCTCTCAAATTAATAAGTAAAATCTTAAAAAAAGAAAGAAAAGAACTTACAGATGACCCTGAGATTGACTCCCATTCAACAAGCGTTTATGGTGTGCCCACTCCAGACGGGGGCTCTGGGTGGGGCCCCGGGGGCTTGGTGGAGGACAACAGGTAAGGGCCCTGCTCTCGTGGAGCTTACATTTTACATGAAACCTGGACATCTGCTTTCTTAGATTTTGGAGGATCTCACAGATGTGAGAAAATGTTTTTGATGTTGCCAAACGGAAGTCAGATTCCTTTGACTACAGGTCCAGTTCTCTCACTGAGGGCCAAGGTGACCAGAACCTCATGGATCTGTCCCTCCCTCAAATCTGACTCCAGAGTTGGAGAGGGTGGGGTAGACTCAGAGAGAAGGGAGAGAAGTCAGAGGTCTTCCCCCGCCCCAGCCCACTGTGGTGTTGGGGGGGAGGCTGGGCAGGATGGGGAGTGGGAGGGAGATGGAACAGGGAGTGCTGAGGAGGATGGGACTGTGGTTTCTGCACAGAAAGCACCAGAAGGTGTTTTGCACTGCTGCCTTTTCCACCGAGAACTGACTAATCACTCACGCGGAACACTGTGCCGGGAGGCGCGCTGGGGGCTCTGAAGTACGTCTTCGCCCTCAAGGAATTGAGTCCTCCTGGCAAATACGTGGTTAGAATATAGGCTAAGAATGTAATAGAGACATAAGTGAGACAATAGGCTGTGGACTCACAGAGGATGGAATGTTTATTTGGGTGAGGAGGGCTTCATGGAGGAGGGGATATTTGAAATGGGTTTTGGAGGATAAGTAGGCCTTCACATTCTGAGATGAGTGTGGGAGGGCTGGGAGTCTGTGCCCCATTCCTCTGGGGGAGCCACCAGTACAGAATGGGTCTGGGGGAGGAGATGAGAGCAGAAGGTGGTTGGCAAGGGTCATGTTGCCAATGGCCTTGAACCTATGCTCAGGATCTCACACATTGTTCTGTAGCTCCCAGATCCTTGAGCAGGAAACAAGCAGACTGGTGTGTAGAAAAATCACTTGGGCAATTAGCATGTGGGTCAAGGAGGGAGCTCAGAGGTAGGGGGGGCTGGCTAGTTCCACTGGAGGGGTAGGAGCCGGGTGGAGGAGGGGCAGAGCGCAGAGGGAGAGAGAGAAGCAGACTCCCCAGGGAGCAGAGAGCACCCCCCCATGCAGGACTCCATCCCAGGACCCTGAGATCATGACCTGAGCCTGAGCCAAAGGCATATACTTCGCCAACCCCAGAAATAGTGGTTTAAACAAGAGGTTTTGTTGCCCGCCATGACAAAGCACTCTGGAAGCATCTGAAAGCTGCTCATTGGTGTCGTCAAGGATCCAGTCCCTCCTGCCTGTCCCCTCTTTGCTGCCCTCACAATAGTGGTCAGAAGATGGTGGCTTCAGCCACAGAGCGACGTCCCTGCTATGGGAGCCGCAGGAGAAAGGGGTGGGAGCAGAAGGTCTTGTCCTTGTAAAGATCTCTTTTTATCTGGTAAGGAAATCTTTCCTAGCAGCTGCCTAGACAATCTACTCTCTGGGGAAAGACCTGGCCCAGTGTCCATGGCTACACCTGCATGTTGGAAGGAGAAGGGGCCGCTTGGACTCAGCCTGGGGCCCACGTCCCCCAGCTGGGACCTTCTCTGCTCCCTGGAGAAACTGAGTCTCTTAGCTGGGGAGAAGGGTGGGCACCCAGCTGCGCCCACTGGAGGTGGGTGGCATGTAAAGAGCCAGTGCGACTCTGGGGGCAGTGCCCCGGGGGGCAGCCGGAGGTGGGCGCCTGGAGCTCAGGAGGGTGGGGAGCTCAGAGTACTTGGGGTCCGTGCCGAGCCTTGAGTCTCCAGGTGGGGAAGGAAAGCCCGCTGTATGGAGGGCTGGGAATTCCTTGGAGCTAAGGGAACCCCACAAAAAACCACTTCTTTTCTTGCTTCTATTCGCTAGGACCTACACCCCCGCCTTACACACGCCTTCTAGAACAGATAGTACAGTCCTTGAGAAGGTCAAGGAGTTAGTGACTTCTTTGCAGTCTTCCAAAGATACCTTCCCGCAAATAACTATGGAGGGAAGGGGCAGGTCATCACCAGGTTTCCCAAGACAACTGACTCATCGAGAGCCCAGGCTCCAGGGTACTGGTGACTGATGGGGGACAGCTAGACACCGGTTTTTGTTCTTGGGTTACTGGGAACACATGTGCTCTACCACCCTCAATAAACACCCCAGGTCCCAAGCAAAGATAAGGCTCGCTGTCCTCTCCTTTCCTTTCTGAGGCTCTCTTCCTATCTACTCGGTCCGTGTCCTTGGTGACCTCTGCTGGCTTCTCCTCATGGCTCCGGTTTGGTTTCCGTTCAGCATGAAGCCAAGGGGCCTCTCGCTGGGTCCCATATCCGCAGACCCAGTCGGCCCGCGTCGTCTGCCTGTTGCTTCCCCTTTTCAGCTCCCAGCTCCAGGTCTCCTGGGGGGGAAAAGCCTATGAAGGCAGGCAGGAGAAAGGCCACTCTCAGTGCTGCCTGTAAACCTCTTTTCCACCACTGGCTAGAATCTTCCCGGTGACATGGTAGAAGACCAAGAGTTTAGATACTTATTTCAGAAGTATTCCCTTTTTTTTTAATTAAAAAAAATTTTTTTAATTTTATGGGGCGCCTGGGTGCTTCAGTGGGTTAAAGCCTCTGCCTTTGGCTCAGGTCATGATCCCAGGACTCTGGGATCATGACCTGAGCTGAAGGCAGAGGCTTAACAACTGAGCCACCCGGGCGTCCCCACCCCTATAACCTTTTTTTCTGATGACGGAAGGAGTATATGATCCATGCAGAACACGCGGTGAAGAGGAGAAGGTCACGCACAGAAGCGGCAGAAATCTCAGGACCCCCCGTCCTGAGCCCCGGACCCTCCTCGAGGCTCTGGAGGGTTTATGGTGACCATCTTTTCTTTCTTTCTTTTTTTTTTTTTTTTAAGATTTTATTTATTTATTGGACAGAGATCACAAGTAGGCAGAGAGGCAGGCGGAGAGAGAGAGAGGAGGAAGCAGGCTCCCCGCTGAGCAGAGAGCCCGATGCGGGGCTCGATCCCAGGACCCTGAGATCATGACCTGAGCCGAAGGCAGAGGCTTTAACCCACTGAGCCACCCAGGCGCCCCTATGGTGACCATCTTGGCGAGGCCCTGGTTTAGTGCCCACGTGACGGCCGGCTCAGAACCCCGCACATTTGTGTAACACTTTACGACCTCCCAGCATGTTCAGCTGCGCATTTTATCGCGTACTATTTCATCTTTACAGACTCCCACACATTGTGAGGTGGGCAAAGGCAGGAACTGGACCCCCCTGCCCCCAACTAGGGCAGGAAACAGGCTGGAGGGTGGAGGTCTCCAGAATTCAGACGGTTGCTGTGTGTGGGGCTTGGATCTGGGCTGCGCTCCTCCATCCACACGGCCGCCTTACTGGCCTGGGTGGACAGCAGAGGCCTGAGCCTGAGCCGGCTGATCAGCTGTGGGCAGACGGGGGCTGCTGGGGGGTGGGGGAGGAGGGAGTGTTTATAGACCCCGGGGGGGGGGGGGGGAGAGGGGGGGCATGGAGGCAGGAGGTTCTGGAAGGGACTGGAGGGGGTGTGTGGGACAGGTCAATGAGGTGCAGACCTCCAGGGCTTCTGCCCACCCTGGCCTGTTCCTGCAGCCAGTAGGTGTCCTCCGGGAGCTCAGGGCGCCCTTCAGGAGCATTTATTGAGGTCGGTTCGAGCATCAGGCGCTGTGCCAGTGTCGCAGGGCAAGCCAGATGAGGTGCACCGGGAGCAGGGAGGGAGCTAACAGAGGTGGTTGTGCCCCTGCAGAGGGGACTCCAGAAAACCCCTTACCCTCTCTGAGCCCGCAGTGACTGTCCCGGGATCCCCAGGAGCGCCAGCGTTGCTTCCACTGGGCGGAACCGGATAAACGTGGCCACCCAGAGCCCTGAGGTTCAGTGGGGTAGAGCTGGGGGGCGGGGAAGGACTTGGGCGGGGTCTGTCCCTCGGAGCCTACTCTTCTCCCCTGGGTTCCTAACTGCCCCCAGCTCCTCCCTCACCCCCTACCCTGGTCTTGGCGCCATCACTAGCCCAGGGGTCTTGGGAAGCTGGGTCTGACCCAGGCGTGGGGGTGGGGTGGCGGTGAAGAGGAGGTGGGGGAGGGGTGCACATGTGTGGAAGGAGGGGCAGGAGTGTACAAACAGCTGGAGGGCAAGGCTGGTGTGTGGAGTGTGTGGGACTCCGCTGGAAAAGCTCCTCTCAGGCACGAGTCCCATGTCCTGTCCCCGTGTCCTGGAGGGAGAATGGCTTTGGATGGGCCAAGGCCATTCAGATTGGGCCTCAGAGACAAACCGAGTGGGCTGTGTGTCACTGGGGAACCATCAGCTGTGGGAAGGCAGAGTGCGAGAGAAGCTTTGGGGACTCCAGTATGGACGGTGGGCAAGGTGGCCCGGGAGTCATAGCTTGCGTCACAGAACCTTCCGGGGCCCGGGCTCCTCGGAAGCACTCAGTGTACATGAGGGTCCTCATTGGCACAGCCACCGTCCAGGACAGGCAGTTCCAGTGGCCTCGTTTCACAGATGGGCTAACTCCAAGTACAGAGATGTTCCTAATTTCCCTGAGGCCACACAGCTGGTCAGTGGTGATGCCAGCTGTGGAAACAAGGTGGCTTGGCAGCCCATCGGGGCACTGCACTGGCCAGCAGTCTGCCAGCCGCTCCTGGAAAGGGGCAGTGAGAACGGGCCTCGGTGCAGGCCCCTGGGGACACGGAGATGGAAGGCCATCCTGGAAATCACCTCTACAGGCGCAGCAACGGTTCGAATGTGGGGGGCAGCGGGGCTGTCCCTTCAGCCTGAGAAGCCCGGGCAGGAGTGAGAGCTGCGGAAGCCTACAGATAAAGTCCTCCCTTCCCCAGGCCTTTCCCGCTGGAGCTCAGAGCACCGCCAGTGAGGTGCTCCCCTGGGGCTCCTAAGGCACAAGAGGGATTCAGAGCCGGGGGGACTCCAGTGCTCATTTCCTACCAGGATCATCCCGTGGTCTTGGCTCTAGCTCTGTGGCCCATGCACCTGATCCCTGCTTGTCCCCCTGTTCCCGGCCTTTCCACCTACTGTGAGAAACACTGAATTTCCTTCCAATAAACCCTTTTCTGTTTCAAGTGGCTCAGAGTCCGTTTCTGTCACTGGAGGCCAGGGACTCGCCGGCGGAGGGTCGGTGATGACGGGAAGGTCCAGACCCAGGAGGCCGGACATGTCAGCTGCAGACGTTTCTTCACGGAAGGGCGGGAGCTCTCCTGGGGCAGGTTAAGGCTCGTTGTGAAGTGCTCAGGGAATGGGTTGAGACGTTGCCTATTTGGGACTGGGCCTGGGACAGCGCTCTGAGCGAGCAGCGGGCAGATGGAGCAGGGAAAGGGGTTGGAGGCCCTGGAACCCATGTGAGAGAGGGCAGCTTGCAACCGGTGCCCGCAGGGACCAGGCAGGGATCGGAAGAGGAATCTGGATGGAGAAATGTGGGCCCAGGTGTAGATAAAGAGGGAAGAGCTGGTGCAGGGAGCCTGGAGATGCATAAGGGACCTGAGGAAGTCGGTCCCAGGAGGAAAGTGTGAGGGTGGGGCATAGGGTAGAGGCTGGGAGTCCAGGTTGGTTAGGGGCACAGCTGGGTTTCAGAGTGGAGGTGGGACGGGGCTGGGAGGGAGGGGTTGGCAGGAGGCACCCGTTCCCGGATCAGCTGCTTCCAGGCCTCCCCCAGGCTGGAGAAGGGGCTTTGCTTCGCTAGGTCACTGCCTGGGATGTGACCCTGGGCAAAGCACATGGGGCTTCAGTTTTCTCCTTTATGACACCTCCAGAGGATCACGGTTGGTGGTGAGCGAGACGATGCAGGCTCGGCACTCAGAAAGCAGGTGGGTCTGCAGTGTGAGAAGACCATGGGGTTAGCGATTATGATAGGAATTCTGGGGGCTTTTACTGCACAGTGACAGTCACAGATTCCAGTCCCAGGCTCCTGCTCTTATTTCCTGACCCAGGACCTCATGCTACCGCCACACCCCTACCAAGTCCCCCTCAAACATTGCTGATGGTTCCCCCCCCCCCGGGCAGGTCACATGGCCTACTCTGGGGTCCCAGCTATCGCTGCCTGCCAGCTGGGGAGTGGGCAGCAGGGAGCTCCCTGTTCTCTCCCCTGTTGCTGCTGCGGGGTCCTCTGGCGGGTCTGGGCTGCACACAGCTGCTCTGCGGCTGGACCGACGATGGGCTTGCACCTCGGTTGCCAAGCTGTCCCTCCAGGTCTTCCGGTCCTCTCTCGGGTGAGGGCTTTGCCGTGGAGCCCTGGGGGAGCTCCCTCAGCCCCTCCAGTGAGGACTCTCCTGTGAGGAGGGGTCCCCTCCTGGCTGCTTGGAGATTTTCCACCCTGGCACACACTTGCCCAACAGTACTGTGTCCTGCCACAGTCTGTCCTGGGACAGTGGCCCAGCCAAGGCTCTTGGCAGAAAGCATGAGGCTGGCCCTGCCCCAGGCGCGGTTGGCCAAGGACACAACCAGGGCAGGGGGCGGAGCCAAGAGCACCAGGTGGGGGACACGTCACCTGCCCATACTCTATCACAAAGGCCCAGAATGGCCATGAGGCCCCAAGGCCCTTGTCATCACTGATCTGCCTTCTGTCCCCACCATGTAGAAGGCTGAGGACATTCCCGAGACCTCCCCCTGCTGGGCCCGCCCCTCCCCAGCGGCCTGTGTTTGCACAACTCTCTTGACGTAGAGGGCAGCTGCACAACACGGTGGGTCAGTGGATGAACCTGGGTACCCTGTGGGGGTCGGAGGAGGCGAGGGCTGGCAAGCAGTAGTGTCTGACCCTACTGTGGACCCCTGTGCCCTTCTAGAACAGGCAAATCTAATGGACGGTGACCGGTAGCAGATGAGCGGTTGACTGGGAGAGGGGGGTGGGCGTGGGGAGCGGCTGGGGGTCCGACTGGAGGGCGGAGGCAGCTCTCTTGGGAGATGGAAATGTCTTCATCTTCACCGGGTGGTGGGTGTCGTGTGAATACACTTGCTGAGGGTCATCAGCACCCACACGCTTGGAAACGTGTCAATACAGGGCGCCTGAGGGGCTCTGTTGGTGAAGCGTCTGCCTTCAGCTCAGGTCACGATCTCAGGGTCCTGGGACTGAGTCCCACATCGGGCCCCCTGCTCGGCAGGGAGCCTGCTTCTCCCTCTCCCTCTGCTGCTCCCCCTGCTTGTGCTCTCTCACTTTCAAATAAAATAAAAATAAAATAAAATGTGTGAATAGTACCACACGCAAGTTCCACTTCACTGAAGGTGACAGAAAACAAAGAACACCACCGCCACAGCCCTGGTCGCCAGGAGACTCGTGTTTGTGAGTGGAGGAGAGGCTGGCGAGAAGCAAGCCACTGTGGACGGGGCTGGGGCCCTGAGAAGGGCCCCTCTCCCCCGGCTCCCTCCGGGTGGGCACCCCCAGCCCCTGCTGGGAGGAGAGGGGCCTTTTCTCTCTGCCCACAGCCGCCCTGACTCTGGGGACCACCGGCCTCCGACGAGGAGGCTCTTGGCTTTGAGGAGCTCCCGCTCGCGGCTGCCCAGAGCCAGCTAGAGTCTGTCCTCTTCCACCCTCACTAGAGCACCTATAAAATAAATATGACCTAGAGGGCCAGTGACCGTAGAAGACACAGATGAAATGAAAATAAATAAATAAACAAACACACACACCCCCAACTCACCCCAAGCCTCACACCGAAAAACCAGCCAAGCTGGGTGGGATGTGGAGCGGGTGATATTTATATAGGGGGCTTGGTTCCTCCCTCGGGCAAGTAAAGTAAGTTGTAAAATTTGAAGGCACATTTTAAAATTGTTTAAAATCCTCCAATGTGTTTCCTGTCTGGCACTGTGTATGGGGACCTGGGAACACGTGTGTGTGTGGCCCAGAGCTCAGGTTAACGAGGGAGTTTGGAGGTGGTGATGTGGAGGGGCTGGCGGGCAGCACGGCCGAGAGAAGGAGCCCGTTGTTGGTCAGGGTGTGTGTTCCTAGTTTTGGAATGTGCGGGAAGGGCCTCAGGACTGGGGAGGGTGGTTTCTTCTGGGAAATTAGCATCTTTTTAAAAATGAATATACTTATAAATCATTAGTTAAAGGCCTGTAGGGGCACTAATGCAGGTGTGTGATTTTTACTTCTGAAGCGAGTGGGCGTGATAGGATTTGACAAGACGTCATCGTTAGAAAGCAGCGGCTACATTTGGATACATTAGATGATGAGGTGGATCACGTCCCCCCCCCCCTTCCTGGCTTCTTCCTTCCTTCTGGGGCCTTCACCATGCATCTGTCCCTCCCTCTTCTGGGGCCCCGCGACCTTCTGTATTTTACAACGTTTACTTGGTCCCTTCCCTTTCGAAGTTCCGCTGAATGTGTCTGAGTTTGTGTGGGCTCCTGGAGCACGCGCTTTGGGGACCAGAGCCCGGTGCCGGCCGTCAGCGCCGCCTCGACTGCTCTGTGCTCAGAGCCGGCTCCTGCTCAGCTTCGTGGGACTAAACCAGTGGGCTTTCTAAGAGGACGACTGTGCAGACAATCCTGAGTGAGCAGGAAGCCCCCGCACCGGCTCAGTGCACGGGCGCAGACCTAACCTGGGAGGTCCTCACACTTCAGAATTTTGTTTAATTCATTGTCCGAAGCCTCGCTGGAAGGTACCTATCATTGTGCTGAATTTAGAATTAGTGGACTTTGAGATGTAATTTGAAGAAAATGTAGTTTTATTTTATTATAGTTTTGACCTCTGTAGTTCTAACGTCTCTCTTGTTAGGAACTCCTCTGTTGGGGGACAGCACTTGTGGGGGGAAAGATGACCCATGGTGAGTCTGTCTTCGTTAGGACTTCTGCAGCTGCCTGACGGCGGAGGATGGAACGTTCTGGCTTCGGAGCACTATTCTTTGGGGGATGGATCTCGTGGAACCCAAAACCGAGCGCGGAAGGAACATTCGCAGGACCTCAGGCTGCAGCCTGCTCAGGCGCCGAGGTTGAAGGCAGCGGCGATCTAGACGTCTAGGTTTGTTCCGCTCCCTGGAAGGAAGGACAACAACGACAGTTGTTAGCTCCCTGGCGTGCAGTGGTGAGGCCGCCTTGGGGCAGAGCTGGGGCGGAGGCGCGGACCTTTACAGGGCGGCGGTCCTCATGCCCTTTCCCTGGCTTCCCTGCTGCCCTGGGGAGGGCCTGGCGCCTGGGAAGAAACAGGGGCTGAGGAGCCAGGAGGGCTGGGAGCTGAAATGCTAAGGAGCAGCGGTCTGGAGTCTCCGTGTTCTCACCTGCGAGAAGTGAGGAAGATATTTTAGTAAAAGGCCGGGCAGCTGTAAGTGCGTACGCGTGGCAGGTGTAAAGGGCGCATGCGCGGGAAGGTGTAAAGGTGCATGCGCGAGCGGGTGTAAAGGGCGCATGTGTGGCAGGTGTAAAGGGCGCATGCGCCTTGCCCCCCAACCCCACCTGGCAGGCCCCCTCGTTCCCGCGCCTGCCCGCGCACGGAGGCTACACTCCCCTCCGGCTGAGGCTTAGGACTTCGCGGATGAGCTCGGGGCACACCCGGTGACACTGCGCCTCGGACAAGCGGTGATGACGCGCTCAGTGCGGGTACGTCCGCCGCCGCGACACGCGGAAGGTTCCCGTCCGCTGGGACTGCGGTCCTCGGCTGCGGAGTCCCACCCTGCGCGGGCCTCGCCGGCGGGCGGGGGTGGCTCTGCTCTCCGACCCCGCGGCCCTTCAGGACCCGGGCCCCCGCCTGTCGGCCTCCGCGCGGAGTGACCCGGGCCCCGGGGAGCTGCTGGGCGGAGCGGCCGTGCACAGCCCTGGACCCGGGAATCGCGTCCTCATGGGGACCCGGGGCTGGTCAGTGCCCCCAGCTGGCAGCCGGGAGCACCAGGCTTCGGGCCACCGCCGCTGCGGCTCCCCGTGGGCAGTTTCGGCCAGGGCCCGGCTGACTGTGGCATTTGCTCACGTTTTTGTTAAGAGATGTTCTTCTTTTCCTAAGATTTTATTTATTTGTTTGTTTGAGAGAGAGAGCGAGCGCGCAGGAGCAGAGGGAGAGGGGGAAGCAGCCCCCCGCCCCCACTCCGCTGAACAGGGAGCCCCCGCAGGACTGGATCCCAGGACCCTGAGATCATGACCTGAGCCGCAGGACGGAGCACCCAGGCGCCCCAAGAAGAGTGATGTTTGGAAGGAGTAGTATCGGATTGATTTGGGGCTGAGTTTCGTTTCCTGAGCCCTAGACGACATGGCAAAGACTGGTGCTTTGGGACCAGAACAGTGAAGTTTCTAAACTTCTAGAAACGTCTAAAACGCTGTTTGCTTTAATATGTGGATAATTCTGGCACTGCCGTTGGAAGTGTTGTGAAACTCGTCCCTGAGCAAAGTCCTCTCTGACGCGGCCTGGGAGAGGGTGTGGGACACCCAGGTGGACGTGGCCCGCGGCAGGGAGCTGGGGCCGCCTGAACTTTGGTCTTCCCAGCGTTTGAGTTTGGGAAGCACCTGAAGGAAGCCGTAGCCCTTTTTCGGGGAAGGTGTCAGTCACTAAGCAGTGGTTTCTGATAGGTCGTCTCCGGGGCTGTTCCTCAGGCAGACACCGTGGCTCCCGGCCTGGTTGGGGGACGGGGTCACGGCCGCCAAGTAGATATGGAGCCTGGCTCTAGTCTGGGCCTCAGCGGCCAGGTGCCTCCTCAGCTGGGAAGTTTGACAAATGCGCTCTGGGCGGAGCATATGGGTTCCCAGGGCAGAGGGGGCTAATGAGCAGGAAGCCTCAAGCTGTCTGTCTGCCTGAGCTATGGGGTGGGCCTCCAGCCCTGAGAGGCTAGCTGCCTTTTTTTTTTTTAGCCCCCGTTGTCTACTTTTATCCCCATCTGAATTTCTATGTGTTCTGGGGACTTGGTTTTGTTTTGTTTTGACGATTTTATTTATTTGACAGAGAGAGATCACAAGTAGGCAGAGAGGCAGGCAGAGAGTGATGGGGGAAGCAGGCTCCCCACTGAGCAGAGAGCCCGATGTGGGGCTCCATCCCAGGACCTTGAGATCATGACCTGAACCTGAGCCGAAGGCACAGGCTTAACCCACTGAGCACCACTCAGGTGCCCCAGAACTTGGGTTTAGAAGGAGGTGGGAGAGGAAGAGAGAACCAGGCTCTTCGTTCAGGAACTGAGGACTGGGGGGTCCCCTCCACCCTGGAGGGACCTCGGAAGGGGCTTGGGAGCCTTTCCCGGCTTGAAACGCAGTAGGCGGGAGAGCTGGGACTTGCAGTGGGGCTGTTCGACTTTGACCCTCTGCTCTTCCCACGGAGACACTCAGACCCTGTCCTTCAGGGGACTTGGGGGAATGGAAGGGGTGAATCGTACATACCTGTTTCTCAGAACCATAGTACAATTAGTGAGAATCGTGGTGTGATAGTAGCATGGCTTCCCCAGGACACGAGGAGGGAACACATCAATAGAGGGGGGCAGTGGGGCTCATCGCTGGAAGAGGAAGCGGCTTGAAGGTGGGTGCCTGTGAGGCGAGTACGCTCCGCGTCCCAGGGTGCTCTCAGCCTTCAGAAGCATGAAGCACCCCCATGCTGGTGGTAACCCAGGTGTGAAACGGGGAGGGCTTGGGAAAGGGCAGCGTAGGGCAGAAAAGCCCCCAGATCTTTCCTGCACCCCTGCAAACCTCCCCCCAGAGGAGGCCTCCCCCCTGCCCTGAGGCCCTGAGCCACTGAGAGGTCACAGCAGGCTCCCTGCTGTATACACCGTCTCTAAGCGGAGGAATTTGTATCTAGCCTGTAGGGCTTACTGGTCCACCAGGATGTCTGGCCAGCGCCCTGCATGTCACGCGGCCCAGCGCCCTGTTCATTTCCACCCGGAGCCTCCACCCTGCCTCCCACCTGGGGGTTGGCATAGCTGAATTCCCCAAACCCACAGGAAACAGCACAGGAGCCATCCTTGACCTCCTCTCCCTCACCGGCCACCCAATCCTCTGCAAATCGTGTCAGATCTACCTTCCTGCAGGTTCTGAACCCGCCCCAGCTCTACCCTGCAGGCTCCCAGTCCCGCTCTCGCCCCTGGTTCCATTCTGTACACAACAGCTCAGAGAGACTTTTTTTTTTTATTTTAAAGATTTATTTATTTATTTGACAGACACAGATCACAAGCAGGCAGAGAGGCAGGCAGAGAGAGGGGGAAGCAGGCTCCCCGCGGAGCACAGAGCCCCATGCGGGGCTCGATCCCAGGATCCTGAGATCATGACCCGAGCCGAAGGCAGAGGCTTCAACCCACTGAGCCACCCAGACACCCCGAGACGTTTTTTTTTTAAGATTTTATTTTTAGGGGAGCCTGGGTGGCTCAGTCGTTAAGCAAGCGTCTGCCTTCTGCTCAGAGTCCTGGGATCGAGCCCCGCATCGGGCTTTCTGCTCCATGCGAGGCCTGCTTCTCCCTCTCCCACTCCCCCTGCTTGTGTTCCCTCTCTCGCTGTGTCTCTCTCTGTCAAATAAATAAATTAAAAAAAAAAAGATCTTGTTTTTAAATAATCTCTACGCCCAGCGTGGGGCTACTCGATAGCAACCCCTTATCAAGAGTCATGCCCAGAAACTTTGAGATGTAGAGTTTATCCGGGCTCCCCTGGCCAAACCCTCCAGTGGCCCCAGTTACACCTACAGTGACATTCAGGTGCTTACTGTGGTCTCCCCAGGCCTCGGCTGTCTGGCCCTGGCTCCCTTCCCCAGGGGTTCAAACCATTTTTTCCCCTTGTCCTCACTCTCCAGCCATGGGGCATTTTGCCTCAAACCTCAGGCTGGAAGACTTTCCCCAAGATACAGACTTGGCTGGTGCGGATGTCATCTCTGTGGGGAGATCTTCCTGAGGACTGTCTCTCTCTCTCTCTCTCTCTCTCTCTCTCTCTGACACACACACACACACACACACACACAGTGAGCAAGCTCACACACATTCCTGTTCCTCTTCACCCTCCTTTGCTGCTTTATTTTTTCTCATAGTACCTGTCACTGCCTGACTTCTATGTGTGTTTGTAGATTTCCTTTGCTATTTCTGTCTGGTTCTCCCAGGAGGTCTAAGCTCCATGGGGGCAGAGACTTTGCTCCTGAAGCAGAGAGCAGTCCCAGGCACATGGAAAGATTTGAAAACATAGGAAGGGCATGGCTCTAGCCTCGGGAACACCAAGCAAAACAGGTGAAAAGAGCAAATGGATAGAAACAACAATCCTTAGGCTGAGTGGGAGACCCCGCCCCTTCCCCACCTACTTCCTGAAAGCCAGGACTGCATTTTCAGGAATGAGACCAGAGGACTCTTTTCTAGAAAACGCCGCAGAGGCTGGTCCCAGAGAAAAGGTCAACAATGAAAGATGAGGAAGTCACTAGCTGTTTGCTTATTCCTGATGCCCACCTGCAAATATTTATTGAGCACCTACTATGTGCCAAACGGTAGGTATTCCAGGAGCTGGGACTGTGGCTGTGAACCGCACTCACACAGATCTCTGCCACGAGGAGCCCATCTTCTGGGAATGACTATAAACCGGGTCCTGCCCGCACTTACCCAACAGTATTTGTGCCCCCTGCTGACCTATGAAGGGAAGCCGAGGACCAGCGGGCACCTGAGGAAGCAGGGATCACAGCACACAAAGGGAGAAAAGGAAATAGTGTGGGAAGTAGAAGAATCCCTAGGAAATGGCAACTGGGACACCTGGGAGACTCAGTCCATGGAGTATCTGCCTTCAGCTCAGGTCATGATCCCAGGGTCCTGGGATTGAGCCTTGTGTTGGGCTCCCTGATCAGCGGGAAGCCTGCTTCTCCCTCTCCCTCTGCTGCTCCCCCTGCTTGTGCCCTGTCTCTGTCAAATAAATAAATAAAATCTTCTTTTAAAAAATCATTTTTTAAGTTTTTTTTTTTTTTAAGTAATCTGTATGCCACTGTGGGACTTGAACTCACCACCCCAAGACCAAGAGTCAGGTGCTCTAACTGACGGAGCCACCCAGGCACCCAAGTAACTGATATTTTTAGAGGTAAGAGAGGATTTGTGAAATAATAAGATTAAAAATAAAGTAGGGCTCCTGGGTGGCTCAGTTGGTTAAGCAGCTCTCTTTAGCTCAGGTCATGATCCTGGGGTCCAGAGATCAAATCCCACATTGGGCTCCCTGCTCAGTGGGGAGTCTGCTTCTCTCTCTAACCCTCCCACGTCTTGTGCTCTCTCTCTCACACACATTCTCTCTCTCAGATAAATAAATAAGTCTTTTTAAAAATTAGAAATTTGGGGTGCCTGGGTGGCTCGGTGGGTTAAAGCCTCTGCCTTCGGCTCAGGTCATGATCCCAGGGTCCTGGGATCGAGCCCCGCATCGGGCTCTCTGCTCAGCAGGGAGCCTGCTTCCTCCTCTCTCTCTCTCTCTGCCTGCCTCTCTGCTTGCTTGTGATCTCTGCCTGTCAAATAAATAAATAAAATCTAAAAAAAAATTAGAAATTTAATTGCTCAGAAATGAAATATAGGTTAGTAAAAACAATCAAAGGATTGGGAAGTCTGGTAGAAATCCCCAAGAAAGCAGATTTAATAGACAACATTGAGGGATAAAGGAGAAAAATATAAAAATGAGAGAAAACTCTCAGGAGACTGGGCACACAACTGATAGGAGAAAGGGTGCGGAAGTTCTCAAAGAACTAGTGTGAGACACCTCTCAGACCTTTTCTGAGCCAGCGGTAAAGATTCACGTCTGTGTGAGGGGTCAAGAATCCGTGGCATGTCTGACTTGTCACGAGCAGCACGGGAAGCCAGGGGGTCTTGGAATCTGGAGCAAAATGTTTCCCAACCCAAAATGCTACCCCTGGCCAAACAGTAAGAAGGAACAGGGCTAGGGAAAGAGCATGCCGGCCCATGACACACACCATTTCTCTCCCACGCGCCATGTCCCAGTAAGCCCCTGAAGTGTGTTGTGTGAGATGAGAGGGTGAGGAGGGGAACGAGACAGGCGTGCGGGTTGTGGCTCCTGCAGGAAAGAGGGGAAGGGCACGCATTCCCAGACGGCCGATGAGGGGACGGTACACAGGGCAGCCGTGCACCAGAGCTAATGACCAGCCGACCCCCTTGATGGCAGGACAATTGGCTGCAGAAGTTGCGTCTTCAAGAAAAGGGATGCCCGGCTGGCTCTGTGGGCAGAGCCCCTGGCTCTTGATCTTGGGGGTGGGGGGTAGAGGTCACTTAAAAATAAAATCTTTTAAAAAAAAGCACTGCCCAACTATTTGATGAGTTTGATCACATGGAGAGGATGGGCCAAAGAGCTTAGGGATGAGGAGTTTAGGGATGAATTTATAATCAGGAGAAGAAAATGAAAATAAAGAAATAAAATAATCCAGGCAACATTTTATGTTATTGTTTACAGATCTACTTACTTGGGAGAGAGTATGCACGCTGGAGAGCCAGTAGGGCAGCGAGACCGAGGGAGAGAATCTTCAACAGTCTCCCCTGATGACAAGCGTGGAGCCCGGAGGCTCCACCCCAGGACCCCGGAGATGATGACCTGAGTGGGAAACGAAGGGTTGGAAGCTTGACCAGCTGAGCCAACCGGACGCTCCAATCCAGGCAGTATTTTAAATTTAAGTCCATCTTTGAATAGGTAACGCACTCACATGGTTGAAGACTCACAATGAGATAAACGGCCAATAACCGATTCTGTGCACCGGCTCCTCCCCAAGCGCGCAGCCATTTTTTGTCAGTTTCTCACGGATACTCCCTGCGTTAGATGCGTCTGTATTTAATTGTGGTCCAAAACGCCTGACATGAAATTTGCAACCATTTTCAAGTACACATTTCAGGGATGTTAACTACCTTCACGTTGTTGCGTTTCAGAGACTTGATAGGATACAAATACTGTGCAGACACTATCTTCTCTGTCTTTTCTTTCTTTCTTCTTCTTCTTTTTTTTTTTAAAGATTTTATTTATTTATTTGACACAGAGAGAGAGATCACAAGGAGGCAGAGAGGCAGGCAGAGAGGGGGAATCAGGCTCTCCGCTGAGCAGAGAGCCTGATGCAGGGCTCGATCCTAGGACCCTGAGGTCATAACCTGAGCCAAAGACAGAGGATTAACCCACTGAGCCACCCAGGCGCCCCCAAAAAGCCTCTTCTGAAGTCATAGGTGGACTCCGATTCTGGCCATGGTGGAGTAATACGGACCACCCTCCCTCTACCTTCTTGCGTCAAAGAACGGAAAACCCACACCAACTATAAGAAGCAGTGGTGTTCAGACACTGGACAAGGGGCAGAGCGGGACAGTGATCCCTGAGAGAGAAGAAATAAATGAATCGGGCCCTAAAATTGCCCACACTTACTTCCTGGAGAGAATTTCCAGGCTGGCTGAGCCCAGGTACCTCCCAGCTGGAGGAGGTAGAGTAGGGATCCTGGGGGCTAAGGTGGGCAGTGGGCAGGCAGAGCCCTGGAAAGGAGCAGACTGCCCAGAGAGGGCTCTGGAGGTCTGCAGAATCCCCTCCCTGGGGCCCCAGCTGTGGCCGGCCATGATTGCCCAGAGGGGAAGAACCAGAGGCAAGAGTCTTCAGCTCAGACAGGATTGGGGATACTCTGTGCTGCCACCAGTCAGAGCAGAAAGACTCCTTCAAAGTAGCTATTTTTGGGTGCCTGGGTGGCTCAGTCAGCTAAGTGACTGCCTTCACTTGGGTCATGATCTCAGGGTCCTGGGATTGAGCCCCGCATCGGGCTCTCTGCTCAGTGGACAGCCTGCTTCTCCCTCTCCTTCTGCCTGCCTCTCTGCCTGCTTGTGCTCTCTCTCTGTCAAATAAATAAATAACATCTAAAAAAGAAATAAAATAGCTATTATTGGGGCAGTTGGGTGGCTCAATCGTTAAGCGTCTGCCTTTGGTTCAGGTCATGATCCCGGGGTCCTGGGATGGAGTCCTGCACTGGGCTCTCTGCTCAGCGGGGAGCCTGCCTCTCCCTCTCCCTCTGCCTGCCGCTTCCCTGGCTTGTGCTCTTTCTTTCTCTGTAGACTAAATAAACAAATGAGTAAATAAATAAATCTTAAAAAATAAAATAGCTATCATTAAATATATTCTGTATGTTCAAGAAGATAAAGAAACACATGACACCCCAACTGAACTTCTGGGGACAAGCACCCCGAGGTCTGGAGTGAAAAGTGTGGTTGATGCACTTAAAAGCAGACACTGCAGAAAAGATCGGTGAGCTTGAAGACAGCAAGAGAAACTATGTAAAAGGAAACACTGGAAAAGATAAGGAGAAGGAGGAGAAAAAGCAGGGAGAGGGGAAGGGGGAGGGAGGAAGAGGAGGAGGAAGAGGGAAGAAGGAGAAGGGAAAAAATCAGTGAGCTGTGGAGTGTGTTTGGAGACCCAGAAATATGGGGAGAGGGCTGACAGGAAAACATTTGATGAAATAACGGTCAGAAGACTTTCCAGTTTTGATGGGAACTGTAAACCCATACATCCAAGAAGGCCCACAGACCTTAAGCACGAGGAACATGAAGAAAACCACAAGAAGAGATGTCCTAATCTGCCTTAGGCACTGCTGCAGAGTGGTGATAAGGAGAGAATTTTAAGAGCAGCCAGAAGGAAACAACATATTATATAAAGAGGAAAGGGAGACACAGAAACAATGGAAACCCAGAGGCTCCCAGCTGGTTCAGCGGATGGGGCCTGCGACTCTTGTTCTTGGTGTTTTGAGTTCAAGCCCCTCACTGGGTATAGAGATTAGTTATCTTTTTTAAGATTTTATTTACTTATTTGACAGAAAGAGCACAAGCAGGGGGAGAGGGAGAAGCAGACTGCCTTTCTGAGCAGGGAGCCCGATGTGGATCCCAGGACCCTGGGCCAAAGGCAGATGCCCAATGGACAGAGTTCCCTAGGTGCCCCTAGAGATTAGTTATAAATAAAGTCTTTATAAATAATAAAAACAAAATAAAAACAGCAGAATCCAGAAGGCAGTGGAACACTGACTTTATAGCAATAAAAGGTAAACACTGTCAACCTACAATTCAGGGGAGATATCGTTCAGAACTGAAGATGAATTGAAGTAAGGATGAGTTCAGACATTCAAAATCGGAATGACACCGTCACCAGCAGGCCTGCACTATGAGAAAGAACTTAAATTCTTCAAGCAGAAGAAAAATGATACCAGATGGAAACATCCATCCATACAAAGGAACAAAGAGCACCAGAAATTTAGCCACCGATAAATATGCGGCTAAATATAAAAGACTTTTTTCTTATTTTTTTATAAAAAATTTTAAGGATTGTATTTATTTATTTGACAGAGAGGGACACAGCGAGAGAGGGAACACAAGCAGGGGGAGTGGGAGAGGGAGAAGCAGGCTTCCCGCTGAGCAGCGAGACGGATGCGGGACTGGATCCCGGCACCCTGGGATCATGACCTGAGCGGAAGGCAGACGCTTAACCGACCAAGCCACCCAGGCGCCCCCTTTCCCTTATTTTAAGTGGAGCTCATTTGGCTAAGTGTCTGACTTTTGGTTTTGGCTCAGGTCGTGAGCTCAGGGTCTTGAGAATCCAGCCCCGCACTGGGCGCTCGGCGGGAGGCCTGCTGCTCCCTCTCCCGCTCCCCTGCAGGTGCTCCCTCTCTCGCTGTGTCTCTATCCGTCAAATACATAAAATTTTAAAAATAAAGTAAAATTCTCTTTAAGTGACAGCTGAGGGATTCCAGCAAAGACAGCGGGCGTGGACCCCCCTGACCCCGCGGGACGCAGGAGGCTGGCGGGTGGGAAGCAGAGCGGCGCCTACCCCGCAAGCAGCGCGATGTGAGTCGCAGACCCTAGAGGCACCCCGGGAAGAGTTTCTAAGGCCTCGCGGCAGAAGCTAACAAAGGGGTAAGCTGGGGCGGCGGCGGGGCGGCAGACGGAGCCGGGGCTGGGCTCCCCGGGCCCCCGGGGGTTCGCGGCCGAGGAAGCGCTGCCCTCCTGCCGCCCTGCGGCGGGAAGCGCCGCGCACTTCGCACCCAAGTCTCCGGTTCAGCGCCTCTGGCGGAGAGAGAACGCGCCGCGGAGGCCGCACTGCTTAGACGCCCGTTTCCCCGCCACCTGTGCGGGCCGCGGGCCAGAGACCCCCCCGCGCGCGCACCCGCCCCGCGCGCACCCGCCCCGCGCGCACCCGCCCCGCGCGCACCCGCCCCGCGCGCAGTGCCCGCAGGCTTGCCGGGACGGCGAGGGCACCGCAGACGCGCGCTGGCGAGCGTGCGCGCGAAAGGCGCCCTGCGTGGAGCAGGTCGTTTGTGGCTGCGCGAGCTCTTCACGGGCCGCGGACACGCCGGCCTCTGCCCGTCGTGCGCGCGCCCCTCCTCCAGCCCCTTCTCTCCCCGCGGCCCTGCCCGCCGTCGGGCCCCTCTTCTCTCCCAAGGCCTTGCCTCACGGCTTTGCCTCACAGCCCTGCCAGTGCGCCCAGCCAACCGGCCCTTCCTTCCTGGGCGCGGAGCAGCCCTCAGGAGGGAGGAAGGCTCCCAAGGCCGGTTTTAAGGGCCTTTCTAGCGGCTCACCGGGCGCCCCTTTCCCGCGGCCAGACCAGGTACTCGGAGGCCAGGAAGGGCACCCAGAGTGCAGGCCTCGAGACTCAGAGGAGGACCATCCTCCAGGCTCAGAGCTGGGCCGGGGGGTGTGTGCGAGCTCAGAGCTGGGCCGGGGAGGAGGGGGTCTGTGTCCAGAGCGGGCAGTGCTTGCGCCCAGACGTGGCCCCAGAGGGGATGAGGCAGGTTCTGTTGGTCTCTCCCTGGGTCTGTCCACCAGGCTCGGGGGCTGGTGTCTGTGTGTGCGTGGGCACCCATGTGTGCACGTGAGTCTGCCATATGGCGACAGGGGTTTCTCTGGTCCCAAGCTCGCCTCTCTTTCGTTACTGTCACCTCCCTCACCAGCGTAGGATGGGTGTGGGAGGGGAGCTGGGGGTTCCCGGGAGGGGCTGTGGGGGGTCTGGGTCTGAGTCTTGCGGTGTGTGTGCGCGCGGACTCCCACGGATGCTCAGGGCTCCAGGGCTCGAGTTTGTGTCTACGTGTAGGTTTCCAGAGAGTGTGAATGCGGCATCACTTGACCCCACAAGCCCACCTCCTCCCTTCCCTGTTTTTTCCCAGACTCTAGACTTTGTCCCGCAGGTTTGGCCTGAGCTCTGGCCCGCACTGAACCCTGTTTGTCTGGCTGGTCGGTAGCGTTGGACGCCAGCCCTCAAGTGCATCCCGCTGTGTGACCCTGGATACAAGTGTGGCTCCTGGAGCCCACGTGTGGCTTGTGTTTGCCGGGGTCAGTGTGGCTCTGGAGCGGGTCCCGCATGCACGAGTGTGTGCACGAGCGTGAAGCGGTGTGTATTGGCACTCCTGCTCGGCGCGTGGGGGAGGGGGCCACTCCCTCTGGCCCAGGGAGGCCCCTTCCACTTCAGCTGTGTCAACAAAGTCCCTGCCTTCCGCTCTGAGGCCCTCATGGTCGGTTGCCCCAGCCCCTTCCCAGAGCAGTGAGTGTGATTGACGTGTGGGTCGCAAGGTTGTGAAGAAGATGAGCGGGTGTGTGGACTGAAGGGTCAGGCTCCAGCCCTCAGGAGCAGCTTGGGGGGGCCCCAGGCCACTGAAGCCTCGCTCGGGTCCCTGGGCTGGCTCATACCCCCTCTTATAGCTCAGGCCGGGGACAGTCCAGGGGTCACCCCCAGCCAGACGCCATGTGGAGAGCCAAGAGCTGGGCGCTGACCCTCTGGGGGAGGGGCCGTATCTGTCCCCACCTAGGGCCCAGCCACAGGAAGCTAGACCTCCCCAGGGTCCGGTCCCCGGCTGGTCCTTGGGTTTCTGCCTGACGCTGCTCTTGCTGCCCTGGCTGGCCTGACCCCAGCACCTCCGTGCCTGTCCCTGGGCCTGCCTGGGTCCCCAGTCTGTACCCAGTCTGTCCCCAGTCTGTCCAGGGGCTGAGCTCCCCAGCCTGTATGTCCCCACCCCTTCCTGCGTGTCCCTCATGCCAGCTGTGCCCTCTACCCACCTCAGGTCCTTCATCCCCCCCTCCCAGCCCATGTCTCCTATCCGAGCCGATGTCCCCTGCAGTCGAGCTCAGTCCCTGACCCCAGGCTTGCCACCTGAGCAGAACAGAGAGGGTGAGGGAGCCCATGTGAGGCTTTGGGGCTGAGTGCGCTGGCCAGACAAGACAGGTCCGCTAGCCGCTAAAATGGGAGGGAAGGAGAGATGGCTGGAAGGGGTTGGAGAAGCCCTAGAATGCCAGGTGGGCCGGGACCTCACTCCTTCTGCCCTAGGCCAGAGCACAAAGGTAGGGCTGAGCCCTGATCATCCCGCGGTGAAGCTCACTGCGCCCCTCAGGGGTCAACACCCACTCTTTCAGGCCCCCAAGCCTGGGGGGATGAGCCCAGCCTGGAAGGCAAATGGTCCTGCCCCTCTTCCCTCTCCACGGCTGGGTTAGGGTGACGGGTGCCCAGGGGCAGAGGGCGCGGCCGCTCTGAATCTCACCCCCTCCCACCCAAGTCCTTGTCTGTTCCTGCGACTAGCTGTGTCCTGAGGAGCCCCTGGGACAACGCTCAGAATTCCCGCCTGTGTTTTGCTATGGCCCCTGTCGAGGTCCTTGATGAGGCCCTGGGGGGACACAGACAAGGACCCAGGAGCCCCTGATGGGCAGATGGGCTGGGGCTTTGGGGTGGTGACGGCCCAGCCTCCCCTGAGCGGACAGTAAGGGCAGCCCAGGTGTGGGGAGGGTGGCAGAGAGAGGAGGTGGCTCCACCCCCTCCCCGCCCCCCCTCCAGTGCTCCTGTTACCTCTGCCCCCTCCCCAGTAGCCCAAATGACTTGCTCAGTCCCAGATCCCATATTCTTTTTTTTTAATTTAAGGATTTCATTTATTTATTTGACACAGATAGAGATCACAAGTAGGTAGAGAGGCAGGCAGTGGGGGGGGGGGGCTTCCCGCTGAGCAGAGAGCCTGATGCGGGGCTCGATCCCAGGACCCTGAGACCATGACCTGAGCTGAAGGCAGAGGCTCAACCCACTGAGCCCCCCATATTCTGTCCTGTCCTGTTCCACCCTGTCCCATCCATCGGCAGGTGTTGAGTCTGGACGGTGTGTCCCCTTCCATCCCACCTGCCCCCTCCTGCCCTCAGGCCCTATCCCTGGTGTCACCTTACCATTGCCTTGGCCAGGACCCCCTGGGCCCGGTCCACCTTGATGCCACAACGCAGGGACCTTGTGCCAGGCAGGCTCAGGGTCACTGGTGTCTGTCTATCTGCGTATTGACCTCTCTCTCCCGCTTACAGGCTCCGGGAACCAGAGGAGGCTTGCCCAAGGGGAGGTCCCCACAGGACCCCTGGGTTGCAGCCCCAGCTACAGTGGAGATAGTCCTTTCTCTTTAGCCCCTGCTTGGGGTGGTTTAAGGGGTTTCGAGTATCAGCCTTGGATCCCCTGGCAGCTCTCAGTCTCTTCGGGGACCTGGCAGCACGATGGAGGGGACGGGAGCGCAGGACACCTGAGTCCCAGGGCAGCTCTGCTGCGTCCCCAGTCCGCATGGCCGGGCAACTCACTTGCCGCTCTGGACTTTGATTTGCCTGTCCTGTTTTTTTTTCTTTCCTCAGTTTATTTAAGTCCTCTCTAAACCCAGCATGGGGCTCGAACTCACCATCCCAAAATCAAGAGTCGCGCGCTCCTCTGACTGAGCCAGCCAGGTGCCCCTAGTTTTCCTGCTCTTAGAATGTGGGGCTCGGACTGACTCCCTCAATCCAGATTGGGGGTCCTTTGATGTCTTTCTGCACAGACTCAGCGTGACTTTGGCAGAAGGGCGGCAGGAAGCCACTACGACATGTGCCAAGCTGTTGCATGTGGCAGTAGAGCTGCCAATGGGCAGAGTGGAGTGCGGTGACAGTCACTTGCCAGGCCCTGTCCCATGTGCCAGGCCCCAGGACCCTAACCTGGGGACGTAGCCTCTTAGACCCTCAGGCTTCCCCTCTGGGCTTCAGGGATAGTGAACCTTCCAAGGGCGCGGTGCTCCCAGCACTGGCAAGCACGGGGTACGGCGCCTGGCACACTGGGGGGGGGTCAGTGAATGGGGGGGCGGCTCGCTCGAGGTCCCCTCCCCATGCCTGGCCCCCTGTCTGGATTACTGTTTTTTTCTTTCTTAAGATTTTATTTATTGGGTCTCCTGGGTGGCTCACTTGGTTCGGCATCTGCCTTCGACTTGGGTCATGATCCTGGGGTCCTGGGATGGAGCCCCCCTGGAGGGCTTATTACTCAGCGGAGAGCTTGCTTCTCCCTCTCCCTCTCCTCCCTCTGCTTGTGTTTGCTCTCGCTCTCTCTCTGATGGATAAATGAAATCTTTACCAAAATATTTTATTTGGGGCGCCTGGGTGACTCAGTGGGTTAAGCCTCTGCCTTCAGCTCGGGTCATGATCTTGGGGTCCTGGGACCGAGCCCTGCATTGGGCTCTCTGCTCAGCAGGGAGCCTGCTTCCTCCCTCTCTCTCTGTCTGCCTCTCTGCCTACTTGTGATTTCTCTGTGTCAAATAAATAAATAAAATCTTAAAAAAATATATGGGATCTGGGACTGAGCAAGACAATTTGGGCTACTGGGGAGGGGGCAGAGGTAACAGGACCACAGACGGGGGTGGGGAGCAGGTGGAGCCACCTCCTCTCTCTGCCACCCCCTGCACCTGGGCTGCCCTTACTGTCCACTCAGGGGAGGCTGGGCCGTTGCCACCCCAAAGCCCCAGCCCTGAGGCTGTGCACGTCCAGGCCGCAGCCCGTCTGCCCATCAGGGGCTCTCTGCCTACTTGTGGTCTCTGTCAAATAAATAAATAAATAAATAAAATCTTTAAAAGATATTTTATTTATGGGGGCGGAGAACATGAGTGTGGGAGAGGGGCTGAGACCAAGGGAGAAGCAGACTCCCCAACGTGGGGGCTCATTCTTAGGATGTGGCTGGCAGGAGACACAGGGGTGAGGAGGGGCCCTCAGCAGGGACCCAGGCTGCCCACACAGCTAGAGAACCCGGCTGGGATGGACCCCCAAGGGTGCACAGCCTGACAATAAGGCATGTCCTCCCTGGCAGGTTTTGGCACCTGTGGTCACCGCCCGCCTACCCTGCCCCCTGTACAGCCCTGCCTCACCCAGCCCGGAGGGGCTGTGTGGCCATCCCCTGCTGTCTGGTGCCTTCTGCCTCTTCTCCTCTCCTGACAGGCACAGGGTGCTGGAGTCAGGTGGGGACCCCCCCGCCCCGTGCCAGCACACTCTCAGCCCTTGGGCCTTGAGGGTTTAAACGAATAAAACACAATTACCAAGGATTATAAAGGAAACCAACGACGCGGAAACACAGTTATTAAAACATTTCCATTTTTTGGAATAGTAACATAGATGCTTCTGTACTAACACATTAAGAACGGGGATGGTCTAACAACGAGGGTCTGTCCAAAGTAGTGATGGGAACAAATGGTGTTTTGAGCTTCAGAAACTGTAATGCAGCCAGAAAGCGGCGGTGGTTTCTGCTGGTGACAGACGCACAGGTCCCCTGCTAACTGTTTTGGCTGGTTGCCCAAGTACAGAAGAGAATGCTTCATTCCGGTTACAAGTGAGTGAAAACAACAATGTGATTTTTTTTCCCCTATCTAGGTTCGCAACCTCCCTGAAACCCACAGACCCCTATCAAGACCCTGAGTGCAGAGCGGAATGGGAAGCAAGAGGAAGCTGTCCTGAGGTGAGCGCTCCTGCTAGTCCACACTTAGGGCGGCCCTGAGAGACATGGGGCCCAATTCAAGTTTCTGTGGAGAAATGCGGGCCTCTCGGAGGGTCAGTGATTTGCCCAAAGGCAGCCAGGCCGGGCTCTCAGCCCCAGGGGGCTCCCTCCACCCAGCACTGCCTCCTAAAGGAGACCGTGCCACAGAAGAAGGTGCTCACTCCACCCTTTGGCCCCCGAGTCCGACCCCCCCATCCCCGCCCCTGTGACCTAGGGGTTTAACCAGAGTCCAGACCGGCGATGGTCCCTGAAATGACACACAGTTCGTTATTTTTATCTCCAGTTTATTTTTTTAGACTAAGAGCAGAGTATGAAAGTCACAGCCAAAGCACTTGAAAAAGGCCCGGAGGATGGGTAGGGCCACAGAGGGTGGGCAGGGCAAAGTCATGGGGTTTGGGTCCCGGCTCAGGGCTGGACGGAAGGGGGCGTTGTTGTCACACGGTCTCCAAAAGTGTCTGTGCGTTGCATAGGTCTTGTCTTCACAGAAGACACAAGAGGGGCCAGGGGGTCCCCCTGTGGGGGCCCAGCCTGGTGGGGAAGGGGTCTGAAGCTGGAAGGAGACGTCCAGGAAGGTCAGGGAGTTAAGGAGGGGGAGAGAGTCTGTCCGTCTGTACATTATATATAGAGATATAGCGTCTGTACATGCCTGCTGGAACCCTGGTGCCCACCCCGTGTCACCCTTGTCCACCGCCCACACCCCCAGGGGTGTCTACTTGTAAACTTGGATTCAATCCAAACCACAGTCCTGGGCGCGGTAGTGGGAGGAAGAGGACGTGCTTATTGCTGTAAACAGGGGAGCGGGGCAGTGGGCCACCCCCTCGCCCATCTAGTCCCCTCCCTGTGCTCCGCCCCTAGAAGAGAATGACGGGGGTGCCTCCCACGCTGGGGTCTGCTCTCTCTGGGGCAAATTTATCTCTGGTGGTGACAACAGGGGAGGGTACCAGGGGTCGGAGAAAGGTACCAGAGCCACAAGGCCACTCGGGACCCGTGGCTGTCCCTGCGTCTGGTCCACTACAGGGCCCTACGTTGGGAGAGAGGGGGCAAAGGGGCGGGCCCAGATGTGTGGCGCAGACCGCACTGCCAGCCATCGGAGGAGGGGTCGAGGCCCCACAGCGAGGCTTCCCTGGGAGAGGCCAAAGTCTCCCTGCCCTTCCCCAGCCCCGCGTGTCCCCGCCAAGGGAGGGGGCAGAGCTAGGAAGCCAAGAGCGTCATGAGGAAGAAGGCGATGCCCACCGCCAGGGGCAGGTGCTCCCGCTTGGGGCTGGTCCCGCTGATGCTCTTCTCCAGCTTGGGCACCTGCGGACTCTCTCCCTCAAAGTCTTCTGTGGGCAGACGGACAGAGAGCGCGGTGAGGGCCGGGCTGCGCGCGCGGGCAGGGCACGCGGCGGCGGCGGCGGCGGGACGTGGCCGCCCACGGGGCTGGCCGGGGCGAGCGGGCGGGCTGCGCCCCGAGAAGGCATGCGGGGCGAGCAGGCACGGGGGCTGCGGTCCCAGCAGCGGCCACCAGAGGGCGCTGCGCAGACTCACCCAGCACGTTGATCCTCACATGGGGGCCCATGGTGAACGGGGGGAGGGTGGGGGCCGGCTTCTGCCCGGAGTGCGGTGCTGCGGGGCGGGGTGCGGGTGGGAGAGAGGAGGGGAGCGTCAGGGCCAGGACCCCCCACCCCGCCGCTACAGCTGGGGAGCGAGTCCCCGCTCCGGGGGCCCCCCCGCCCCGCCCCCGGGAGCCCGGGGAGCCCCGAAGCGGGAGGCGAGGGCGCGCTGGCGGCCGGGGGCGGCACTCACTGGCGGCGCAGCAGACGAACACCTTCATCCTCAGGCACTTCCAGTGCGGGCCGTGCGCGGGCGTGGCTGCGGGCAAGACGGGGCCTCAGCTGCGTCCGCCGCGTCCCGCCCCTCCGCGCCGCCCCCTGCCCGGCTCCCGGGCCCGCGGACGCGGGTCGCGTGGCTCCGCCGCCGGCCCGGGCAGCCCCCGCAGTCCCAGCCCTCGAGAAGCCCCGACCCTGAGGTCTCAGTTCCGCGACGTCCCTCGGGGACGCGGTGACACCGCGACCCAAACTAAGGGCCGCCCCCCAACCCTCCACGCGTCTCAGACGCCTCAGGAGCCGCAGCCTGCAGCCGGCCCGCCCCACGCGGCGTCCCGGGGAGTCTCGCGCCCCGCGACGCGGACCACGTGGCAGCCACGTGGCCCGCCCCAGCCCCTGCGGACCCCACGCCCTGGCCGGACTCTGACTCTCGCCTTTAGGCCCACCCCACCGCCCTAATCCCGGGCCCTGCCGACCCCCCACCCCTGGCCGGACTGACACTCGCCGTTAGGCCCACACCCCCACATACCTGGCCCCTGGGGACCTCATTCCAAGGTCCTCACGCACTTTTTCCCGCCCTGCCCAGCTCCCTGAGGCCCCTCCGGGCCCCCCGGGCCCCCCGAGCCCGCAGCCCCGGGGCCCCACCCCCTGGCCGTCTCCCAGATACATTCCTTAGGCCCCTCCCCGGGACTCCACCCCTTGGCCGCTCCCTGGTCCGCTCTCTAGGCCCCGCCCTGGCCCCACCCCCTGGTCGTGATCCAGGTCCGCTCTTTAGGCCCCGCCCTGGCCCCACCCCCTGGCCCTCCCCGACACCCTTAGGCCCCGCCCCGGCCCCGCGGGGCCCCACCCGTCGCCCGCCCTCCGGCCCCGCCCCGGCCCTCCGGCCCCGCCCCCGGCCCCGCCCCGGCCGTCACTCACAGATGTAGTAGTACTCCTGGCCGGCGTGGAACTCGTAGCCCAGCGAGAAGGCGCTGTAGCGCTGGAACTTCTCCGAGAACTTGATGGGGCTGTGCGGGGCGTGCGGGCGGTTGCACTCCCAGCGCTTGAAGCCTTGGCTGGCGTTGCAGGTGCGGTAGCCGGCGCGGCTCACCATGTACAGCACGTACTGCTCCGCCCCGCCCCCGGGGCCCGGGCCCGCCCCGGGGCCCACCCCCGAGCTGTTGTAGTGGGGACAGTAAATATCCAGATAATCGTTCACGTTCACCTGCACCGTGTAGCCCTCTCGCCGCAGGCTGCGGGGGAGAGGAAGCGGGTAAGAGAGAAGAAACCCCACGCCAACCCCCGTCCCACGCCGCAGCTTCCCTAGGGCCTTCGCAGCCTACCGGCGTTTCTCCGGAGCCGCCTCTCTGCTCAGCGCCTGTCCCCGTCCCCGTTCCCAGGGCCCTAGCGCCACCAGGCCCACGCCAGCCGCCCACGCCCACGCCCCGTGCTGTCCTCCCGGCGGCCGCCAGAGGGCAGCAACGGCGCAGGGAAGCCCGGCCTGCCTCCAACGGCGAAGGGGGACGTGCGCTTTGGTTGCCACAGAAACGGCGCAGGCCTCAGCGACTCCCAGACCCGGGCCCGGATTTCCTCCGCCCATCCCCCACAATCCTCCACTGGGGGGGGGGGGGGGGGGGGGCTGCAAGGGAAGGGGGGGGGGGGGGGGATCCCTTCCCAGAGATGCGCCCCTCTCCCGCATGCTTCCCTGCCGTGGCCAGCGCACCCCCGAGGCCAGTCGGCCAGGACCTGACCTCACAGACGCAGGTGTGGACGCTTCGCGCATATACACGCGTAAGTGCCGTGGCGCACACACAGACACGCGCACCGTCCGCGCGGGCGGCACACACCTGGGGGAGCCAGGCTGCCTGTTTGTTGGACTCGCACGCAGGACTGGTTGACCCCAGACATCTCAAGCTCTCTTACTGTGCCCACTCTCCCCACCCCTGCGTCCCCCCCCAGACACACACACACACATACACACACAGGCGTGCACGCGGGCACATGCCCTCTCTGCGCTATTCCTGGCAATCAAGGTCCTCAGTAACTGAGACAACAGAGCCGGGAGCAGGGACTCAACAGCAAGGCCCCACGTGGTAGCATGTCCACAGGCCCAAACTTCCATCTCTATACACCGTCCTCCTCAACCACTGGCCCTGAGTGGTGCTCGGCAGAGAAGTGGGCAGAGAGCCCGGGCAAGATGGCTGAGCCTCCTCCTTCCTTGATTCTTCTATGGGGACACAGAAGCAGATGCTGGGTCCCTCGTAATCCCCACCTGCCTTGCCAGCCGTCATCAAAGTGTTGGTCTTAATGCCTGGATGGTGGTGCTGAGTGGTGGTGTGGGGATGGGAAAAACATTTGAATGGAGAAAGAAACTCGAGAGAAGTAGGGGGGAGTTTCCCCCAATTTCTTTATGGGTAGGAATCCACACATCCCGCCAGGGAGAGGAGAACATGGCGGACACAGAGGGCCTGGGGCCCTTGGCGGTAATGTCATACCACTGGGGTCTCTCAACCCTGGGAACTCCCTGAAGGGAGGGACTGGCTCCTCATGTCACCAAGCACCTCCCAGTTCCACAAATAGTCATTAGATCCATTAGGGAAACAAGCTTGGAGGCCTCTGAATCGGGTGGAGCTTTGAGGGTCCCTCCCCACCCAACCAGACTTGCTTGGCCTGGCCTGTGCCACCCCCTCCCCAAGCGCTCCCCTCCAAGCCTGGCAGGGAGCAGAGAGGTGAGAGCTGGTGCCTGGGCACCTCAGTGGGAATGGGCACAGCCTTCTTGAGTCATCAGGAATGCCACCAGTCCCACTTGGTTCCCACGGGAGTGATGGGTCACTTAGGCCCCTCCCTGGCTCTGGCACTCAGGTGGGCAGGAGTCTCGGCCTGGGGCACTGGGAGCAGGAAAACGGGTTAGACCAGGCCTGGTTCCTGGCGCCACCTGGGTTTGCGTCTCTATCCCCAGCTTCCAAGTCTACTGTTCCTCCCCCATAGGCTTTGAGGAGGGGGCCACCAGTGATAGGGGGCTGGGCCCAAAGCCACAGCCCAGCCACCCTGGGACCTCTGTCCTTGAGCCTCACCTAGGTTTCCAGCCCTGCTGTGAAAGGACCCTTCCCTGGGACACTGCCCAGCTCCCCCTACAACACAGCCAGGGTCACTGGGACAGGTGACCTCAGTTTCCTCAACAGGGCGGGGACTGGCCTTACAGAGAGGCCTGTGGGTGAGCACCAGTGAAGAGAAGCCATCTTCTACCTCTCCATGGGCTGGGGGGCAGGAGGAGTCCCTGAAATGCCCCCCAAGCTGGGCATGTGGGAGGAAGTGCGGCTGGTGGCGTGGCTGTGGGCAGCTGGAGTCTGGCGGGCAGGGGGCTGGGTGTCCCCAGTCACAACTCCTGGGAGACCCCAGTGAGGTGTCTCCTAGGCTCGGGCACTGTCAATGAATCTGTCATCCTCCCCGCCCCAGCAGTGCCACTAGGCCGCGCAATGGCCTGCGGCTCACTCCCCGTCTAGGGCTGCAGCTCCTCATCCGCGGGGGGTGTGGGAGGCGCCTGGGGGCTGGGGTGCGCCTGCCCTTCGGAACGGTTCTCTTTTCTTCCTCCCTTCATCCCCTCCTGGCCTCCAAGTCTCTCGCAGAAAGGCAAGTGTTGACACACCCCACCTGGAGGGGGTGCCCCCTCACCCCGTTATACCTCACTCCGGCTCTCACCGCCTCCGGGGCGCATTCCGACTCTTCCCCGTCACTCCTTCAGTGCCCCGCCGGCTCGCGCCTGGGGGGGGTGCGGGGGAGCAGGGAAGGAGCAAACCTCTCCCCGCGGGGCAATTAGGGGCAGGTAAACAGGGTGCCTAACAAGACCAGGGAGTAGGGAAGGCATCCCGAGAGGCCCTGAACTTGCTTAATCCCTGCCCCCACCCCTGGAAGCCGGGATGCGGAGCTAAAGGCGAGGAGGAGCGATGGCAAGACACCGACCCGGGCTCCCTCCCCTCTAGCGCGCGGCCCCGAGGCGGCGCGCCGCTCGCTCCAGCAGGCGAGGCCGGACCACGTGCGCGCGGCGTGGGGCCCGCGCGCCCGGCTGGCGGTGGGTGGGTGGCGGGAACGTTCGCGGGGCGGCGCGTGCACGCTGACACCCCCGCACCTCTCGGGGCGCTCCCGGCGCCCCGGCCCGCTGGGTCTCGCCGGCCGCGGCCCGGGCCCGGGCTTCTCCCGCCGGCGTCGCGTGGGGGAGAGGCAGCGCGCCCCACGTCCCCGCCCCCTCCCTGCGACAGCGGCGGGCGGCGGCGGCGGTTTATTGATCTGCAGCGGCGGCGAGGAGCGAGAGACCCGCCGAAAGCGAGACCCAAGCGGAGTGAGAGCAGACGCGCGCGGCCAGAGGGGAGACTCCCAGACCCGGGTCCCCGAGAGGGGACAGGGCGAGACAGCGAAAGAGGGGGGCCCAGAATCGGAGAGAAAGAGGACCGGAATGGGAACGGAGGGAGGCGGGGAGAAAGGGAGAGAGGAGGGGCCGATCGCGGAGGCCCCCAGACAGCGGAGCCGGAGACGGCTGTCAGGGGCGGGCAAGGGGGTGCGGGCAGAGGCTCGGCGGCTGGGAGAACGCGCGCAGGGGGAAAGACCAGCGGGACCTAGTACAGCCTCAATAAACCTCTGCTGAATGAACGCGTGAATGAGAGCGAGACCAGCCGCAGAAACATTTCCGAGAGAAAGAGGTAGGGCGCCGGCTGGAGAAGAAGCTGCCGACGCTTCCTGAGTTAGGGGTGAATAACAGCGCCTTGCGCCCTTCTGCAACGCAAGGAAGCACAGGGCCGGGGGGCATGCGTGTGGCCATCAGCCGGTCCTCTCACCCCCACCCCAAATTCAATTCCGGGCTCAGGGGACCCCTCCATCGACCTCATATTTTCCTCCTTTCCTCCAGGATAGTACCCCCCATCCCACGTCCTGGCCAGGTTGGGAACTGGTCTCTCCAATTACAGCGGATCAGACGGAGGGCCCGAGTCGGTGGGGGGGGGGGACGAGGGGCGAGATCACGACCGCTGTGCGGGGCACTGCCCCCAGGTCTGTCAAAGGAGGCCTCTGCACGTGTCCCAACAGCACCCTCCCACGTGACCCCAGGAGGCGGGGTCGCAAGACCCTCTCCACGTGACCCCAAGGGGCAGAGACCCTCTCCACGTGACAGGGGGTGGGAGCCCGGCGCCCAGCTCACGTGACGGGGGGAGGGGGCGCGGGAGCCTGTGGCTCGGCCCGGCCCCGCCCCCAGCTCCCTGGCCCTCTCCACTCCCGGCTCCGGAGCACGTCGCTCTCACGATTTATGGGGCCGCGGCTGCCGCAGTGAGGGAGCCGGGGAGCCCGGGCGCAGCGGCAACAAAGGCCGAGGAAGCGAGGCGGGGGCGGCGGCGTCCTCGCAGCCGGGTGCGCGTCCCCTCCCACCTCTGCCGGTCTAGACCTGCGAGGGAGCGGGGAAGACAGAAAGGAGGCTCCCGGAACCGGGCCCCGCCACCCCCTCCCAGGGCTTTCACCTGAGCCCAGGTGTATGCGGGGGAGGGGAACCTGATCAACAACATCCGCCCCCACCCCCAGGCCGTTCCCGCATACCCCTGGCTCCCGCGTCCCCTAAGAACGCGGGGTTGCCCAGAGGGCGGTGGGAACCTGGGACCCCTCACCTGCGTACTCTCCACTCCCCGCCAGACTCTAGCGGGGCGGGGGGAGATGGACGAGCTAGATAGAACGGGGAGTCAGCCCCCAGCACCCCCGGAGTTCTTCGAGTCCCGCTCCCAGGGTGGGGGGAGGGGCCTCATCCCCACCCCCGAGGTTTCCATGGGAAGCGAGAGGGGGGCGTCGTTGGCTCATCCCCACCCCCAGTCTGACACTCCGGCGCGAGCAGGGAGAGAGGGGGAGGCGCGGAGCCCCAAACAACAAAGAACGGAGCGGCGAGCGGCAGCCCCTCCCCCGGGAGGTTGGGGGTCGCGGCCGCCCGGCCCTCCCGGCCCCCCTCCCCTGGTCCCTCTCCAGTTGCTCCCGAGTCGCCCCCCAGGGTGGGGAGCCAGAGGCAGTGCCACCGCCGCCGCCTGGGCAGGTGTGACAGTGACCCCCGCGTCCCTAGGGATGCCCCCAGCACACAGACACACACGGAGGCACGGCGGGGAGGAGAAGACAAGGGCAGCGAGGACTGAGCAGATTGAGGACCCGGCCCCGCAGCCGGCACCCAGCCGCCGCGCCACACACCCCGGGAAACCACACGGCCGCCCTGACACCCGCCCAGACCGCGGCGGCGCCGGCAGCCACCCCAGCCCAGACGCGGCCGGCCACGCGGACAGCGACCGCAGCCCCCTCCCCGCCCCGCCGCCCGCTCCCACCCCCAGACGATCGCCGACGCAGACACACAAATCACACACTCAGACACACACGCACACTGACAGCCGCGCACGCCCGCTCACACTTGGAGCCACACGCCGTCCCCAGGCCGGGCGTGTGTGTGCGTGTGTGACACGCCGACATCTGCCTGCCTCTCTCCGGTTCGCCGGTGGCCCACGTTCCCATCCCCACCTAGCTGCACCTCCAGGACCCCAGCCGCAGCGACCCAGCCCCGGCTCACCCCCGCCTGGCGTTTCCCCACAACCAGGGCAGGCCATTCGGCTACGTTCTGAGGAGGCGCCGGGCCGGACTCCCTGCCTTGCCCCGGACCCCACTTTTAAAAGCGGGAGTCCTAGACAGAACCCCTCGAAAGCCTCAGCGCTGAAAACAGGTCATCCCTGGCCGCCCCCCCCGCCCGGTGCGATGGCCCAGCACGGCTGAAGGGGGCGAAGATGGGGGACTGTGCGAGGGGCGCTCTTCCAGCGGCGGGCGCGGAGAGAGGGCAAGGCGGGGTGCGGTGTCCCCGTCCAGCCTCCTCCGCACGGCCCAAGTCCTCCTTCCAAGACCTTAACAGCCCCTTTCAGACCACCCCCCCGCGAGTTTCACAGCCGCCCACAGAGTGTGCCCCTCTCCCTCGTTCCCAGCCCCCAGCCGTGCCTCCCAGGACCCCCACCCCCGGTGCCCTCGCAGACGCGGGACGCCCTGGGCTCCCCGGGCCCCCGACTCACTGCTGGTTGGAGCTGTTCCAGTATACCGCATGCCGGTTTCCCAGCGCCCCCCCGGGCCCCTGGGCCAGCAGCGGCAGCAGCGGCACGGGCACGAGCAGCAGCAGCAGCAGCAGCGGAGCCGCCGCCATCCCCGGAGCCGCCGCCGCCGCCGCCCGCCCCCCCGACTGAGCCCCGCGCTCCCGGCTTCTCGCCTCCCAGCTCCCTGCCGCCGCCGCCGCCGCCGCCGCCGCCGCCGCCACCGCCGGCCCCCAAGCCTTAAGCCACGCCCCCAGCCCTTCCCTCCGCCCTCCGGGCGCGCCCCCGAAGCCCCGCCCCAGGCGCGCTCCCGCCTGGCCGGGCCCCGCCCCGCTCGGGCCCGGAGCGCGCGGCGCTGGGGAGATGGGGACCGTGCTGCCCCGTCGGAAACGACCGGCGCGCGCCTCCTCTCTCCTTCTTAGGTTTACTTTTTGCGCGGGTCCCCGGCCTTCTGCTGCCCAGAGCTCCCTGGAGAAGGACTAGGGGGGCCCAGACCGGGGTCTCCATCTTCTGGGAGCACATCCATCCTGGGGATGGGGTGAGGGAGATTCGAAAAGGAACTGGGGGTCCAGGACGGCTTCATAAGGAGAACTAGGCCCCTTCCCACCCTTCCTTCTGAGCAGTCCGCCCTCCGCTGGGTCCATGGCCTTCTTCCCGAGTGAACGAGGAGGCCGCTGGGCTGCAGGGCGGAGAAGCCGCAGTGGGCACCAAGGGCGTGACAGCCATGACCCGAAGCCCCCAGTGCCACACGAAGCTTGTTTGTCTTGGAGGAGGGAGAGGGGCTTGGGCCTGAGAATGTCCCTAGTGCATGTTCTGGAAGGGCCCACAGTGGCGTCCCTCAGCTTGCTCACTGCTGGACGCTTTCTCTGACATTGTCCCCACAGTGACGCCCAAGCACAGACGTCGCACACACACATTCGCCAGAACAGAGGGAACAGAGAGATACAGCCCTGGACACGGACGTTTACACACACACATGCCCTGGCGGACACTCACACCACCAGAGATCCGCAGACACACAGACACGTGGGAGCACAGCCCAGACCGTGCCCATGCAGGGATGCGCGCACAGGCCCACGGGCACCCAGAAAACCACAGTTCCTTGCTCTCCTCAGGTCCCTTCTTTGCCCAGGAAGTAAATGTTGAGGGAAAGGGTCTGGGATCCAGACATAGGGGGTGCCCAGCCGTCATCTCTTCTCTCTTGGAGAGGCTCAGACGGAGAGTGACAGGGTCTCAGACCAGGTTCCCACAGTCCGCACCCCAGCGACCTGCGCCTGGGGAGACTGTTGTGATGCTCTTTTCTCCTTTACTTCAGGAGGGAAGACAGGCAGATCCCCACCATCTGCTGGTTCTTGGCGGGGCAGGGGTCCCCACACAAGTCAACCTCAGGGGCTGCGGTGGGGGTGGGGGGACAGTGCCATCCGGCATGGGCCTCATGCCTAGCTTCTGCCAGGCAAAAGCAGTCTCCATCCTCCCTCAGCTCCCCTCCACCCCCAGGAGATCTCCTCTCCCTTCTTGGGAGCCAGAAAATAAATTAGGCCCCTTGGGGTGGGAATGGGGGACTTTGCAAACAGCTCTCTCTTTCCCCAGACTCTGCACCCCCAGGGAGATTTGTTTCTCCCGAATGATGCTAACATGCCTACTTCAGGTACCCCAGGTCCCAGCATCCCCCTCCGCCCCCCACGCTCCCTGTGGGGCCAAGGGAGGCTTCTCTTTGTAGGGCCCGAAGTGGGCAGAGAGGCTGCCCATTTATGTATGGATGGAAGCTTGCTGGTTTGGTCTAGGAGTTCAGATTTCATTTTACTTATTTTTTTAAGATTTTATTTATTTATTTGACAGAGCTCACAAGTAGGCAGAGAGGCAGGCAGAGAGAGAGGGGGAAGCAGGCTTCCCGCCAAGCAGAGAGCCCGACGTGGGGCTCGATCCCAGCACCCTGAGATCATGACCTGAGCCAAAGGCAAAGGCTCAACCCACTGAGCCACCCAGGCACCCACAGATTTCATTTTAGAAGCCTTAAATCCCTCTTTGTAGAATCTGGGTCCCACTTATGGATGTGAGTCTTTTTCTACAGGACTCAGATACTCCTGTCTAGAAACAAGAAGCCCCATACCCACTCCCCATAACTGACCCCTTCTCCTTAGATTCTGGAGCCCTTTCCCTAGGATTTAAGCAGGTCTGTTGGGTTTTTAAGCTCTGAGACACTCTCTATAGAGCCCAGGGCCTGTCCATGGGATCCGGTGCTCTGTGCGGACCTCTGGCCAAATCAGTCTCTGACTGATGTGGGCTTCTGTATGTTTTAGGATAAGTACCCTCTATGTGGACCCAGTCTTTAGGGTGCTTCTCTTTGTAAGTAGTGCTTCTGTGCTGTTTCCTTCAGCAGGAGGTAGCCCTGTGTGTCTCCCTACCTTGGTGAAGGAGTTCAAGGTGATGGCACCCTTTCCCTGCTCTGCGGGTGACTCCTTTGTGCCACACACAAGCTGCTCGACTCAGTGGGGTGACATGGGGTATGGCCCTCCAGTACAGCTGTGGTGTGCAGGCCTGCCTGGAGGCCTCCAGTCATGGGCTCTGTAGTAAGGGTATTGTTTCATGACCATTACTGTTCTGGGTACATGTGAGCGTGTGTGTGCGCACACGTGTGTGTTCTCTGGGGAAATACACATCTTGGAGCACCTGGTTGGCTCTGGTTAAGTGTCCGACTCTTTTATTTATTTATTTATCTATTTCACACAGAGAGAGGCACACAAAGGGGGAGCGGCAGGCAGAGGGAGAGGGAGAAGCAGCTGGGTCTCTGGGTGTATGATCACGGCCACTGTCTACACACTTGGGATCTGATCTGAAGCCTAGGCCTCTTTTTGTGGCATCTGGGTCCTCAGTGGGTTCTAGGCCTCTGTGTAGAACTGTCACTCAAATTTTTCTCAACCGTGACCCACAGTTAGATGTTTGTTTGTTCATATGTATTTATTTATTTAAAAGATTGTATTTGTTTATTTAACAGGCAGAGGTCACAAGCAGGCAGAGACAGGTAGAGAGAGAGGGGGATCAGGCTCCCTTCTGAGCAGGGAGCCCGATGCGGGGCTCAATCCCAGGACCCTGAGACCATGACCTGAGCCGAAGGCAGACGCTTAAACACTCAGCCATCCAGGTGCCCCAAGATGTATATATTTTTTAAAAAGGTTTATTTATTCATTTTATGAGAGAGTGAGAACAAGCACGAGCGGGGGAGGTGAAAGGGAGAGGGAGAGAGAGTCTCCAGCAGACCCCCACTGAGCAGAGACCCCAATTTGGAGCTTGATCCCACAACCCTGAGGTCATGACCTGAGCTGAAAGCAAGAGTCAGACCCTGGGGGGCTCCATGGGTTGGGTATCAGCCTTCGGCTCAGGTCATGATCTCAGGGTCCTGGGATTGAGCCCCACATTGGGCTCCCTGCTCGGTGGGGAGCTGCTTCTCCCTCTCCCTCTGCCTGCCGCTCCCCCTTTGTGTGCCTCTCTCTGTGTGAAATAAATAAATAAATAAATAAAAGAGTCGGACACTTAACCAGAGCCAACCAGGTGCTCCAAGATGTGTATTTCCCCAGAGAACACACACGTGTGCGCACACACACGCTCACATGTACCCAGAACAGTAATGGTCATGAAACAATACCCTTACTACAGAGGACGCACTCTGAGATTTTTCTTCTCTTCTAGTCTTAAAATTTCTTTAAAATAAGAAGGTGGCTGAGACCCATAAAATGTATTCTTGATTTCACCACCCCATAGGCTCACAAGTCGTGGTTTGACAGTGGCATCTAAGGCCTGGGCCTGGATGGACACCTGTCTGTAGATCGAGGGCCTCTGGTGGCGGGGCGGGGGGGTCCTCTCCATGGGGCCGGCCCTCCCTCTAGGGCCTCAGGCCTCTTCTCTCTTACCTGCGGGTTCTGCCTGCCTCTCCCTCTGGCCCTCAGTCTCTCCAGTGCTCCTCTAGTTGCCATGCTTTCTCCAGGGACACAGAATTCAGACCCTTGGGAGCCCTGTAACATGGTGCCACAGGCCCACCCGTCTCGGGGCCGCGGAAGCAGGGAGCGGACCAGGTAGGGGACAGAGGGAGTACTCAGGCCCTGTGGCCCAAGGCGGCTCCCGGGACATGGGGTGGCAAGCACAGAGCTGAGATGTATTCAATAAATCATGGAGGCTGGGGCCTGGGGGAGGGGAGTCCAGCAGCGAAGGGGGGCCGCGGATAAACAATTCATTGAACAAACAAACAAGGGGCCTTCGAGAGGGAGGTCTGGGCACGCGTGTGCGCGGAGGAGGCAGCCACCTGCTCCACACGGGAACCGTTCCCAGGCTCTGCACCTTGCCCCGGGGCCCATGCGAGTGGCCCACAGCGGGCTGGTGGTCGGGAGGGTCCTGGTGTGTAGACCCGAGTGCTGAGGACCAGGGCGATCCGTGTGTCTGCCGACAGTCCCGAGGGTGTTGTCCACAGGGCTGTGCGACACTCAGTGTCCTGAGTTGTCGTGGAGCCACACACACTCACACACACACACACACACGCACACGCGCCTGCCCTGGGACACATGCACCACTGTGTGTCCAGGACGCAGGAAACCAGGATGCTAGGCTCAGTGGGATGGTTGGGGGCAGAGGGGCAGGGAGAGCCTCTGACCCTTGTCACCGTCCTGGTCATGCCCTGCTTCCCGGCCTGAAGTGTGGGGGCATCTCCGGGCTGCTGTGAGAGGTGCGTGTGGATCCTCTGAACGTGCTTCCTGAAAAGCCGAGAGGGAGGTCGTGTGGCTTAGTGGGGACAGGAGGGGCTGGGGGTTGAATTCTAGTTCTACCACTCATTGGCTCTTTGGGTCACTGCACTTGTGACTGCTTCCTCATCTGTAAAGCAGGGAGAACAGCACCTTCTCCAGGAGCTGCCTGTGATGAGATTAGGACCCGTGTCCGGAAGCACTTGGCACAGTGCTTGGGACCCATGATTTCATGCGGGCCTCACCATTACTTTTAGCTATTTATTTATTTATTCATTTATTCGACAGACAGAGATCACAAGCAGGCAGAGAGGCAGGCAGAGAGAGAGAGAGAGGGGGAAGCAGGCTCCCCGCTGAGCAGAGAGTCTGATGTGGGGCTCGATCCCAGGACCCTGAGATCATGACCTGACCTGAAGGCAGAGGCTTAACCCACTGAGCCACAAGGCGCCCCTATTTATTTATTTATTTTTAAGGATTTTATTTATTTGAGAGAGAGACAGAATACAGTGGGGGGGGAGGGGCAGAGGGAGAGAGAGAAACAGGCTCCCTGCTGAGCAGGGAGCCCAGTGGATGCTGCGAGGCTCCATCTCAGGATCCCCGGACCATGACCCTTGCTGACCCCTGCTGAAGACAGACGCCCAACCCACTGAGCCACCTAGGCGCCCCATTTATTTATTTATTTATTTATTTATTTATAAGATTATGTTTATTTGGCAGAGACAGCGAGAGAGGGAACACAAACAAGAGGAGTGGGGGAGGGAGACGCAGACTCCCGCTGAGCAGGGAGCCCGATGCGGGGCTCAAATCCTAGGACCCTGAGATCATGACCTGAGCTGATGGCAGACACTTAACAACTGAGCCACCCAGGCGCCCCCCATTTATTTATTTTTTCAAAAGACTTTATTTTTGAGTAATCTCCAAACCCAGCATGGGGCTTGAACTCACAACCATGAGAGTCACAGGCCCTACCTCCACCTCCCCTGGCAGAGCCAGCAGGGCGTCCCCAACACCATTATTATGAAGGGGTCCTCTCCTGAGGTCTGCCCACTGAGACTAGCCCTGGACTGGCTCTTCCATTCCTTCTCCTGCTCGCGAAGCTTCTCCATACAGCTGTCACCGCAGCAGAGCCACTGTCTGGGGAGTGGGATGGGGCAGGAAACAGTTAGATGGACTCAGGGAAGGGGCAGTTTCAGCCCCAACCAGGAAGTCCTCATCCTTGACAGTGTGGACGGCGGGGTCTCTGACCGCAGATTGCACAGTCTCCTAACCCCTAATACTTCGCCTGCATCCAGACTCTCTTGCCTTTCCCGCCACCAAGACACCAAGATTGAGCTTTCAAGCCAGTGGCTTCAAGGAGAGGGGACGGGCAGAGGTCTGAGTAGCTACCCCTGCCCCGCCCCACCTCATAGCCAGGACTCTAGCCCCCACTTTCTGCCTAACGGTTAAGAGGCTCCCTGGCCACAATTGCTATGTCTGGGCGAAACCCAGAGAAGTGGCTCCCTAGAGTGGGTGGGGGGAACCCTCCCCTGGAGGGAGCCTCCAAAGGCCAGTGTGGAATACGGGGTGGGTCTCCTCCCTCGTAGGCTCCGGCATTCCCCAGCCCTCCGGAGTCCTCTGGAAGGGATCTGCTCCCTGCAGGAGAGAGCCAGCAGACAGGTCTGAGCTGGCCTGCTCCTCCGCAGACAGAACAGGTTGGGGGAAGGGGCCAGTTGGGGGGGGGGGAGTGGTGACTCTAAACCCCCTTATTGTCTCCTCCGGGGAGCCAGGGCCAGAGGGGACTATGGCTTGGGCACACCCTGCCACAGCCGGGGGCCCAGCTCTTTGCCTCCCTTGGCCAGCCGCTGCCAACTGGGGAGCCAAGAGTCTGGGCCCCCAAGTGGAGCCGGTGCCTGCCCACCCCTTCCCAGAGAGCCGTTCTCTCTCCTCCCCTCCCCTGGGCTGGGCAGGTCCAGGCTAATCTGCACAGAGCCTCACGGCAAACATTGATCTGTAATAAAACCACAGTGTGTGTTCAGGAGAAGGGACTCCAGACAAAGCGAGATCCAGACAGCACCCATACACACTCACACATACATACAGACGGGGGCGCAAACACAGCCCGACCACAGGCCCACACTGAGCCACACGCACAGGCACTACCCAGTCCGCGCACCCCCTCCCTGCCCTCAACTTTGTCCTTCAAGCACAAGTCTCCTCCGACAGCGTGTGCCCCCACAGAACTTTCTACGTAGCTCTAGAGTAGCCTTTGCACTTGGCATTATAATCATTTGCTGGCCACTCTGCCTTCCCGAGTAATCTATAGATTCCTTAGGGGAAAGGATCTTGTCTGATGCAAGTGCTTACCCTGTACGCAGCCTGGTGTGAGTTAGTAGGAATACGTAAGCTGATTCAAATAATTGCTGGATTGATACACAGAGGAAGAGGTGCTCTCAGACGGGGCAGGGGGGGACACCCATGTCTAGAGACCCTTGAAGCACACAGGACGACCAGGGCCTGCTGCTCCCACCCCTAGGGCCCCACTACCTCTCAGCTTCTTCAAAGGGCCTCCCTCTTGGTTGGGTGGGAGACCACGAATCTGAGCTTCCCCTGAGGGCTGGCAGGCAAGCTAAGGGTTAATGACACCTCATTAGTATTTAATTGGAGGAAGGAAGCTGGCCTGGCACCAGACAGGTGGGCAGGCATCCCTCCGTTCCAGCACCCTGCTAGGCATGTGGGTGATTTGGCCCTGGAGACCCTCAACCCCGCCAGGGGCACCGCCCCCCACCATGTGCTTTGCCAATTTCATCTCTAGACAGTACAGGCCAGCCCTCCCCATCTGTCAACAAACATCCAGAGGGAGAGGCAGACCTCTCCTTTCTGCTTCAGCAAGGCTGCGCCCCCTCCCACTGGAGGAGACACTGGGGGCTAGAAGAGGGGTGGGGTAAGGAATGGGGAAAGGAGAGATAAATTACGGAGCTGCTAAAGGATAAAGTCGGGATACAGACAAGCGACAGGGCTGGGGATGTGGAGATGTCTGCTCAATTTGACCTTAAATGAAGAGAATGCAAATGAGATGCAGACGATATGCAGAAGACCAGGAGGATGTCAGAATTAGCATTCCGCTTGGCACCCGGGACCCCATGGCTGTTGCCAGGACTCCTCCCCTAGCCTTCCTGGGGTAAGTGGCACTGACCATTACTCAGAGTGAGAAAAGGACCTCGAGAATGACAAGAGCTTGGTTGGGCTAGGGCTTCGGGGACCTGGGATACTGAGCTCCACCCCAGCTTCCCCACCCCCAACCCAACCTGCGCCCACCTCCCCCAGCTGCCACTGGAGCTTCAAGCAGGACCACTCTCCTCTCCAGGTTACTCCCGTGGCACCCTTCCTTTGCGTTGCTATGGGGACCCCTCCCCACCTCCAGGCCTGAACCAATGGGCACCACCAATTATGACCTCATGCCCCAGGCCCGGGGCTCAACTGGCTGTTTGGAAGCCTGAGCGGCCCTGTCCAAGTGCGTCACTGCTGGGAATCCCCCAACGACCCCAGCTGCGGTAGCCTGCTAAGAGCAGGCCGATCTGGAGCTCACGAGTTGATGAATGAATGAATAAGCAAAGGAAGGAAAGAGAAGAAAAGAGGGAGAGGTCACATAGAAAGACCAAAGCTTCAGGGTTTAGCTTCTAGGGAAAGGGTGATTTGCAACTGTGCAAAGTGTGGGGCAGGACCTGGGTCACCGGCACAGTCTGTCAGGCTCTTGGGACGACGAGACAGAGTGCGACAAAGATGACCAGTTTTCGCATCTGCTGGGGAGAGACTAGGGCGGGCCCAGCGAATTGAGAGCCCCACCCTGGGCCGTCTAGCGCCGAGTTTAGGGGAGATCGGTGCCGCCCCAAAACTCATAGACCTGCCCAGCCTCCTGGAACCGCGCCCCGGAACGCGCCTGGAGGCCTTCTCATGGGTCGGGCCCAGTCGCGGAAGGCCGCCCGGCACCTTCAGCCTGCCTCGGTCCCGGGGAGCAGACCTGGCCCTCTACAGGGCGCGCCCCGGGATTGGCCGGGCTGAACGCGCAGGGCCCGGCATGAGAAAAGGGCGGGCGGGCGGGTCGTCAAAGTCCAGCCGCCCAGGCGTCCGCGCAGACACCTGCCGGGAGCGGGCGGCCGGCGAGGGCCCCCTCCGAGTGCCCGTCCCCGCCTGCTCCGCACACTGGGCAGCGACGACCGGCTGGGGGGCCGAGGGGGGTGTGGGGCCGCTGGCCGCGGGGTGACACCTGCACCGTCGTCAGTGGAGGGCAGGGGCTAGTCGCCCGTCGCCCCCGCGCGCCCCGCCGACGGCTGGGGGAGGGGAACGGTGCAGAAGCCTGCGGGGCCCCGTTTCCACGGCGACAGACCGAGCCCCCTCCTGGATGTCAGGAGAGACGCGACTCGAACCCAGGTCCTGAAGCCGGGCCGGAGCTCCTCCTCCAGCACGGACGCCCCCGCCCGTGCGCTAAGCAGCGGCGGTGGGGGGTCTGGGCGACGCCGAGGGCGCGGACGAGCCCAGCCGCAGGCACGTGCCCCTCCAGACGTGGCGTTCCCGGGACGCTGCCTCGAATGGGGGGAGGGGGCGACCGGCGTCTGCCCCGCCCGCGGCGCCGCCCTCCAGCCCTCCCGCGAGCAGGGTCGGAGCGGGGTGTGAAGGGCTGGGGGAGGGGCCCGCGACGCCCGGAGTTCCGGCGTCTGTCAGTCTCCCGCCCCCGCCCCCCCCGGCGCCCCCCGCCCGGCCCGCCCCCCGCGTGTTCACACGCCGCCTCTCGCTGCCGCAGCCTGGCCGAGCTAATCACAACATCCACCTATCGATCGCTGGCCCGGTGCCAGGCGGGCCGGCTCGGAGCCAAGGGAGGGTGCGGGGCACTGGGGCGGGCGGAGCCCAGCTGCGGGGGAAGGGGCACCCCCTCGCCCTGGCTCCACCCAGGACACCGTTCGGAAAGAGGGCCCTGGTTGGGCTTGGGGTGGGGGGGATCAGAGGCTCGCCTGCCAGAGGTGGGAGAGAGTGTGGGGCTGAGAGCGGAGGGGGCCCTCCCTTCTCGGCCCCACCCCCCTCCTCTTTATAAAAGCGGAGAACAAAGAAGCCGCTGGGGAAGGAGGCTTTGATCTGACCCCACCTTCCCAGTTCTAGGCCAGGCGTGGCCCAGACTGCCCTTGGGGAGGGAGAGGGATGCCCAGCTCAGGGACCCGGGCATTCTGAAACTCGCGTGCCCTCTCTCTAGAAGCCCCAGCGTTTGCCCCAGCGCCCTGCTTGGTGCTACGGGGCTTGGGCCGTGCCCCAAGTGGGTGGGCTGTCAGGAGCCTGTGCCCCCCTGGCGGCAGAGGAAGCCGGCTAGGGAGGTGGGAGAGGGTCCAAGCGCCACAGCTGCCACTGGCACCTACGTCACAGTGCCCAGAGGGTCGCCCCCGGCGGCCTGGAGTGGACCACGGCCTGCGTGCAGCTGGCACGGAAGGCCGGCCAAGTGAAGCCAGAGCAGAGGCCGCAGGGAGTCCTTGTGTCAAGGAAGGAGCCCGAGGGTGGGGGGGGGTGACAGCAACCGAAAGTCGGGTGGTTTATTGAGGGTTCGGTCCAGACACTTATAAAAATACAAACTGGCATGATATTCAACCTCATAGCAAGTCCGTCTTCATAGAAGACAAGTGAGTGACCACCTGGGGAGGGGAGAACGCTGCCCCAGGGAAGAGGCCCCCAGGGTGCTGGGCACAGACGACAGGCGGGATGGCCAGGACCTCCTCCTTGCCCTGGTCTGGCAATCCACCTGTCCCCAGGTCTTCGGTCTTGGCCCCAAAAGACTCAAGGATTCAGCCCCACCAAATCCCAGTCTTTCTGGGGGGACAGGATGAGAATGTCAAAGCAGCTGACAGAGACCCCGCATTTGTCCTGCCTGGGCTCCAGGGCACCTGGGGCCGTGTGCAGCACCCCTGCGGCAACTCTTCAGCCTCTGGGAAGGGGCCAGCCCCTGGAAGGGTCACCACAGACCCTCCGACCTCCCTATCACTCTTCCATTGGTCTGGCTGGTGTGATGCTCCAGCGGCAGGGGTGTAGCAGGAGGGGTCTGCTTGGCTCAGAGAACTCGCAGGAGACGCAGAATCGGAAGCAGCAACAGCAGCAAGAGACAGAGGGGGCTGAGAGCGCCTCCTCCTTGCCACCCTGAGGTGCCGCTCTCTCCAGGGCTTCCGACAGGGTGGGCGGACTCCGACTCTGTGAGGGAGGGGCAGCGCTGAGGGACCCCCGCCTCAGCAGCCCCTTCGGGCCCTGCCCTGGACTCTTCACGCCCGGACCGGTTCGGCGGAAGCCTTGAAGGATACTGCGCTGGAGATGCCCTTTCCTTGGCCCAGCATACAGGGCTGGAGTGGAAGCTCCCAAACAGATACAGGGGGAGCCGAGGCCATAGCTTAAGGCCCCTCTTGGACCCCTCAGGGTCTGATGCTCCCAGTCTCTCCCCGCGGCCTCCCTCACTCCAGGGGCCCCACACACGCCCGAAGGGCTGCTCCCCGCACCCCAAGCCACTTACTGCTCTCCCTGCAGCAGACGGACACCTGGAGCCTCAAGCACTTGCCAGAACTGTCTGGAGCCGGAACCGCTGGGTGGTGGGGGGTCGGGAGGAAGAAGTCAGCACCGGCTGGTTCCCTCGCCGCAGACCCCTCCGGACCCCTCCAATTCCTCTTCTCTGCTTCCCTGGAAAGCCTCCCCTTCCTTTTGGGCCACACCCTGGTGCCAGGCCTCGGCCGTGCCCCACATCATGTCCCCTGGCTCCTCTTGCTATCTCCTCCTCTCTGCACACTCCCCCAGATGGCCCCCTACTCAGTATTACACTTGGGTCCCCCCACCTTCCCTCCCAGGCCCCTCCTTTCCCCCAACTTCAGGCTCTTGGCCTGGACCTGCGGCAGGGGTAGGACACCCCCTCCTCCCCCGCCGCCCCCCAGACAGCCGGGGAGCCCCCCTCACTCACAGACGTAATAGTAGGTTTCTCCGGGCAGGAACTCGAAGCCAAGGGAGAAGGGTGTAAAGCGCTGAATCTTCTCAGAGAACCGAACGGGGCCAAAGGGAGCGAAGGGGAGGGCGCACTCCCAGCGCTTGAAGGCGCCAGGGCCCTGGGCCTGGCAGGCCTCATAGCCTGGGCGGTCCACCATGTATAAAGCGAAGGTCTCGGGGCCGTCAGGGGGCCCTGGCCCCTCGTAGTGCGGGCAGAAGATGTCTAGGTAATCGTTGAGGTCCAGCTCCACCACGGCGTCTCCTCCAAGAAGCCTGCGGGCGGAAGGCCAGAGTGGGCCGAAGGCACGTGGTACCGATCACCAGGGCCCTGAGGGTCCCAGGGGCCGGGGCTGGCCTCTTCCCCAGCCACTGGGGAGGGAGCAGCTTGGCGAGGCCCGAGTCTCTCGGCCTGACAGCTCCGAAGAGGCGAGACAGAGTCAGGAAATGGGTGGGAGAGGGAAGGGGGCTGAACTGACCCCAGGGCCCACGACCGCGCGGCTCAAGTCTGCGTCGGCCACTCCGCGCCTAAGCGCAGGCTGGAGCTGCAGCCCTCGCTCCAGCCCCGGCCCGACGCAGGGCCTGGCCCAGCCCCGTGGACTCGGTGAATGTCAGGTGTGTGGCTGCTGGGAAGACGCTGGGGCATAGAGGTGAGGGTACATATCTGGGCCCGCAGCGCAGTCTCGGCCGCAGAGACGGCCGCCAGCAACAGAATCCGTGTCAGACAGGCCGAGAGAGGAAGACTGCCTTCCGGATCTCAGTGCGATACGGAGAAGGCCACGGTAGGAAGGAAGGAAGGGGTAGGGAGTAGATGGGGGGAGGCCCCTCCAGATATCAGCTCACCTTTGGCCCACTCTGGACTCCCTTCCCTACCTCTTGGGAGCTGCCTGTGGGGGCTGGGACAGGAGAGAGGGCCGGGGGCAGGCGGCCGGACAGCACTCTACATCGGATGAAAGGCCTCTAACTATCCCTCATTGAGTGGTCTAAGGACCAGCTGCGTCTGGGGGCTGGTCAGAAATGCTGATTCCTGGGCTCAGCTGAGACCGAATGAACCCAAGCTGGGCCTCACTGTGATTTGCTGCACAGCATCTTCCACGCCTGGGAAAGTGTCCTGCTTGCAGGCTCAACAGATACCTGCAGACTGGACGGCCGAGCCAGAAACCTCAGGGTTGGGGGCTAGGAAGCTGAATTTCTAACAAGTTCTCTGAGTGATTCAGAGGCACTGGTCTGGAACAGAGAGGGGGCTCCGGAACTGGGAGGACAATAGCTCTTATCACGTGGTGCCGGCATCCCAAGGACCTGTCTTGATGCCCGCCCTCCCCGGGGGTCTCTGGGCTCCCAGAGGCTGGAGCAGAGGTCTTATCTGTCTGTAGCCAGAATCCTAGCACACGTCCTGCGTAACAACTGTTGGGGAGTGAACAAATGAACAGAGTCACAGATTGTCTCAAGTAGAAAATCAGAAAGGCAAACAGATGGAGAAAGCAGACAGGGAGAACTGGGGAGGAAAATGAAAACAGTCAAAAAATACTGAGGTTCAAAGGCTGGGGAGAAAGAAATAATAATTTGTATCTGCACAGCCTGCACTCCTTTCGCACACGTGACCTCGGTTAGCCCGCCTGATTTCCCAGGGTGCCAAGTGTTATTAGCCCATTTTACAGATGAGATAACTGAGGTTAGGGAGTCAAACGACTTGCCCGAAGGTGATTCCGCTGGAAGGGCAGGGCTGAGACTGGACAGAAATAGAAGGGCCCAGAATGACGGAGATGAACGCAGAGATAGTAAATGAGCGCAGGAGGCCAAGGGAGCAGGAGAGCAAACCTCGCTCTTTCGCCGGAGCGAAGCCCCCTCCCTCGCTCTCCAGAACGCCCGCCCCAGCTCGGGCCAGAGGTGGGGGGGCACAGCCGCCAGAAAGGGAGAAGCGAGGGGGCGGGGCTCGGAGCGCCGGCCTGGGGGCCCCCCTGCACCCGGCTCCGAGATCCCACCGCCTGCCTCCGGAGCTGGGGTCTTCCGCCCGTCCCCCAACACATGCGGGCGGGGGGAGCCCCGGGCGCGCCTCGCCCCTCCCCTCCCCCTCCCCCGCCGGCTCAAACAAAGGAGCCCCGGCGCGCGGCCGGGCGCAGGCGGCGCCGCGCAGAGAGCGAGAGTGGGGCGCGCGCCCGGCGCGGGAGCGCGCAGGCCCGGGCCGCAGTCGCCGGGTTCGGCCCGACTACCTGGGGTTACTGGAGTTCCAGTAGACGGCGTGGCGGAGGCCGGAGCCCCCTCGCAGCGGGGAGCTGAGGAGCGCGGCCCAGAGGACAGTCCGCAGCAGGGGCAGCAGCCGCATCGCCCCCGGGGTCCGCTCTGGTCTGGTCCGGCCGGTCCCGGCCCGCTTCGCTGCCGCGGCGAGAAAGGTACAAAGTGGAGGTGGGGGGGTGGGGGGGGTGCGGAACTGGGGGTGGGGCGCCGAGACTCGCAGGCCACGCCCCCGGTAACTTTCCACCAATGGGGGCGCGCCCCCGCCTCCCCACTCAGAGCCGACTCCTGTTAACCCGCTGTGCGCCGAGGCGCACGTCAGGCTCGCCACGCTACCCCCGGGGCTGCACGGCGTCGCGAGGGGGCGGCACGGGCGGCGCAGTCCACTATCTGGGAGTCCGTCTCGGGGGAGGTCGCGTCTTTCGCGTCTGCGCTAGTACCGGGCAGGTAGGAAGCCTTATTGCTTTAGACTGGAAGATTGAAACCGGGGCTCACGGCCTTCGGCCAGAAAGAGGAAGAGGTGCGGCGCGGCGGGGGTCCGCGGAGCCCGTCCCGCGCCACCGTAGCTTATCGCCCCTTTTGCCCACCCAGGGATAGCGCGAGTGGAAGGGACAGATCGCCTCCTGGGATCCCCCCACCCCTTACTGAGCCTCAGTGGTGAGCTCGTGCCCACCTGGGGGCCGGCGCCTGCCCCTTTCCGCCCCGCACCTTCTCTCCCGGCTGGAAGCCCACGCGGCCCCATTCCCCAAGTCCAAGTGATGAGGTGGTTGCGGCCGGTACAAAGCGCCTTTGTTCCCAAGCCCTCAGGTGGGGCAGGGGAGGAGGAGGAGGAGGAGGCAGGTGCACGGCCTTGGGATCGTGGGAGCCGCCGCCCCGCTCCGCCCCGGCTCCGGGGCTCCGAGAACAGCAGCCCGATCCACTTTCCCAGCCACCGGCCGGAGGGTGGGGACGGCGCGTCCGGCAGCTGGGCCGGCTGCGGGGGGCCTCCTCTGGGGGCCGCGCACACGGGGGCGAGGACTTGGCGACCGGGGGGTGGCCCGGGGCTTTACAGCGCCCTGGGGTACTGGGTCGCGCAGTCGTCCCGGACGGGGCAGAAACCGGCCGCGAGCATCCCGCGGACACACGCGCGGACGCGGCCTGGGACCCTCGTCCGAGGCGGCAGCGCCTCCTGGCGGCCACACCTGGAACCGCAGCGGGGCGACGCGGCCCGCCCGGAGCGGACAAAGTCCAAGCGCGCTCCCCAGACGTCGCGTTTATTGCACCCGAACAGGGACAGGCTGTGCGCACCTCCGTCGGCTCCGTCCGGCGCCCGCTTCCCCCGCCCCCAGCTCCAGCTGCGCGCGCGGGTCCCGAGCGAACTGCCCCGCGGCGCGTGGGGGTGCCCGGGGTCTTCAGGTGCCTGCTCCGCCGTGTCCAGCCTCTGGCTCCTTCCGTCATCGCGGGGGACTCCAGCGGCCAGTTCGCCTCTCGAAGTCCTAAGTCCGGGTGGCGGGCAACCTCAGCAGAGGTCAGAGGTAGAGCGAGGACGCTGCTGGGGGCGGCGGCGCCGGCCTGGGGTGCGGGAAATCGAGGAAAAAGTTCAGAGGTCCCCTTTCCCCAGACCACCGGCGCTGAGCAGGCGTCCCCCGCACCCCTCCTCGCCTACCTGGACGGTAGCACTAGGGGCGGGACTCCAGCTCCTGGGCCGGACAGGTCACCGGAAGGGCGCCGGCCCTGGGGGTTGGCAGGCAGTGGCTTCCTCGGGGGTGGGGGCTTGGCAGGCCCCTGAGAATGAGAGAGAACACGCGATCTGGCTTGGGAGGGGGTGTCATGTTGCCCACCCCTGTTGCTGGGGAGCACCAGTCTGTGGGGCTGGCCCCAGAGGTCACCTTTGTTCCGAACCAACCTGTCACCTTTAACGGACACCAGGGTAGGGGCCCTCAGGCTCAGAGGGGGCATCTCACCATCTCACTATTAGCAGCACAGCCCTGAGTGGGGGAGAGGCTGCGCCCTTCTCGCCCCACACTGTTACCTTCGGGCGCCTCACCGCCGGGTCAGCGGGCAGAGGGCGGGTAGGGGGATTGGGCCGGTCAGCCAGCTCAGCCTGGACAGAGAGAGGGGCAGCGCTGTGGGAGCACAGCCGGGGGCACAGGGGCGTGCACTGGTTTTCTCCGGGGGGTTTAGTTCAACATGCAAAGTCAGCAAGGGGGCAGGCGAAGATGGGGACATGCGCAAAGGGCTCGGGAGACTGCCCGCAGAAGCCCCAGCGCAGGAAGGCGGGGGTCACAGTGGCGTCCCTGGCCGGCTGCAGTCCTGCCACTGACCACCAGGTGGTGGTAGAAACCAAGGCAGGAGGCTCACCCTTTGCTGCCGCAGGGCGGGGCTCAGAGTGTCAGAAGGCGGAGGGGCGCCCCGGCCCCGACGGAAGAGCGCCACTGGCAGGGAACAGGGGTGAGAACTGCAGCGGGGCACCAAGCCTCCCACCTCCACTGGGCCAGGGCGGGGCCTGGCCTGGATTTACCTGGAGTCTCTTGGGCACAGGGTCAGGAGGCAGCGGCCTGGAAGGGGGTGCCGGGAAGCCAAGAGCACTAGGCTGCGGAGAGAGCGGGAGGAGCAGACAGGCGGGACGGGGTGGGGGGCGGGGGGAGCACAGAGACAGGTGCGGGCAGAGAGCAGTTAGTGCCGGGAGGGGCAGCCGGCTGGGGGTGGGGGGGCGGGGGTGTGCGTGTGAGCGGTTACTCAGTTGCATGCACAGAGAAGGGGTGACTAGTGGTGGAGGGAGCATGCGGGCCACCTGCACTTGCACCCCTGTCATCAGCTCCAGGGGCTCATGGGGTACTCGCCGGCCCTGCCACACGTGCTGACCGAGGCCTCATCAGGTCGTGGCCCCTTGGAGGCCATTTCTGGGCACCACCCCGGTTGTCCTCCAGGGTCTCCTGCTGGGAGCGCCAGGAACCCACCTCTCATGGCCACCAGCGTGGCCACAGCTCAAAAAGCTCAGTAGCCCCTTCTCTAGGTGACTGTTCCTCCCCACGGCAGGCCGAACGCTGCTGGGCCTGCAGCCTGGGGAGTGCAGGGGAGGGCCGGCTCCGTGGACTGACTCTCGGGCAAGGGGAGCCTTTCTCTGAGTCTAGGGCCTTCCATACCCCCACCCCAGGGCCCACGGTGGGTGCCTGGGGAGGTGGGGCTGCTCTCCTCTGGCGTCCATACTTACCTTGGCCCCTGGCATCAGCAGGACCCTCTGCGGGGGCCCTGGGCATTCGGGGGGACCAGACTGGGCTGCCCTGAGCATGGAGAAAGGCAAGGAGGGAGAGGGCCCAGACTCAGACCACGCTCTCCCTCCCCACATGGCCCTTGAGTGGGGCTGACCCTTGGCAGGCCCGGGCAGAGCAGCTTGAGGGTAGCTGAGGCCCAATCAGAAGTTGGGGGGCAGCTCATGAGCCTGGGGGAGCGCCCCATCTACTCGACACAGGGCTGCTGGGCAGACGTGGACCCGGCCTCCCGCTGCTCTCCGCGGGTCTGGGTGCGAGGTGAGGTGTAACGGGGCCCACAGAGGGGAGCGAGGTGTGCATGCCAGGGGTCAAGGCCCGGCACCAGGCGCTGCGGAGGGCCTGGGGTCAAGGAGGCCGGTACCTGTACTGGCAGCTGGGCCCTTTGAGCTGACACAGCCGCTGTCGCAGGCGGGCGCGGTGCCAGTAGCCGGCCCCCAGCAGCGTCAGGACCGCAAGCAGCAGGAGGCTGAGAGGCAGCCCCACGGTCAGGGAGCTGGTTGCTGCGGGGCGAGGGCAGGTGTGAGTGCGGGCCAGGTGAAGAACCCCCCCACGCAGGAAGGGGTGGGGGGGGGACGAAGGTAGGGCGCTCAGAGGACCGGAAGGGGTCAGAGAAGGGTAAGCCACGCTGCCCACTGCGTGGCCCCGGTCTGCTGCCCCCCGCTACCTCTGATGTGGTTGGCGCAGTCAGGGGGAGCCCAGCCCTCCTCACAGTGGCAATGTCCTCTGCTGTCACAGACCTGGGGGTTAGAGGTTGAGCAATGAGGGACCCTACTTGCTGGGGCCGTGTTTCCCTGTCCTTAGCCTTTCAGGATCTCTTCTCTGTCCAAGGTTGGAAGGTATGCCGGCTGACGGGGCGGAGACAGGGAGCCTGTGGCCTTGCCCGAGGACATGACCTCGTACCCAGCCGCCAGCGCCTTCACCAGGCACTGGGCTAGACCCTCTCACACTCATCTACCGGACCCCAGGACGCCCCACTGGGTGGCCGAGGGAACTGAGCTCAGAGGGGTTAATAACGGGCCTCAGGTTGCACAGCTGGGAGGAAGCAGGACGGATTAGGGGTGTGTGTGCCAAGCCTGGCACCGTCTGCCCCCTTCCGTGCCCGCCGTGCCCGCTCACCCCGTGTCCGTGGCATTTGCCTCGACATTCCTGGGCTCGCAGGACATCCACGGGTTGGCATCGGCTGTCCATGCACACCTGCCCAGGGGTGCAGGGGGAAAGCCAAGGTCAGAGCCTCACAGAGCGCTGCCAGCCCTGGGAGGCCACAACTACTCTTACAGACTGAGACACCGCGGCTTGGGCAGGACAGGCCGCCACCCGGTCAGCAGCGCGCGGCCGACCCCCGAGAGCCCGAGCCTCGCACACCGGTGGGCCCCGGGGCCTGGGCACGGCTCGTGTAGACGGCCCTCCCCGCTGGTCACGCCCACCGGGACCGCTCACCAGGCCAGGCCCACAGGCGGTGCCGGGCAGACTCAGAAGGGGCTGGGCCACGTCGTCACCCAGGTCCAGGTGGACCCAGCAGCAGTTCACTCTCGGCTGGGTCCCGCTGGCTTCCAGCACCTCCCAGCGCAGATCCCGAGCGGTGCCCAGCAGAGGCCGGGCCCGCCCCCCCTGGCACTGGAGCTGCCCACAGACGGCGTCTCTGAGGTAGGGCAGAGGGTACCGGGTCAGGTCAAGGCTCCCCTGCCCCCAGAGGGGAACCCAGGGGCCTCACTTACTTTGGGGCGCAGGACACGTAGCTGCCATTAGCGCTGCGCCCACAGCTCCCGAAGGCGTCCCCCCGAGTATTGGCAGCAAGGAGGCAAGGCAGTGGGGCGGGCTGGGCTCTGGGTCCCCAGAGAGCCTGGCACTGCTGGGCATAGGAGGCACAACGGCCCTGCACGCACACAGCCTCGCCCCCCGCACATGGCTCGCCGTCTCCCAGGCTGGCATCGGGAGGGCACTGGGCACTGTCTCCCGCGCAGAACTCCGGTAAGTCACAGTCCCCTCTGGTAGGGCGGCACTGCCAGCCAGCCGGGCGCAGCTGCAGGGGCGAGGGAGTGTGCGTGTGGCTGCCGGTGGGTCCCACCAGGTCCCCGGGAGCCGGGACCCCCTTTCCATCCCGACCCCGGGGCAGGTGGGCTGTGGGTGGAGGGCGGGTCCCATCTGCGCCTACCCGGCAGTTGTGACAGCAGAGCCCGTCGGATGCGCACTGTGCCCCGGGCCTCAGCTGGCAGGTGAAGTGGTCACAGCAGGGGTCGCTGCAGTCCTGAGGGCGGCGGAACCACTGTCAGAGCAGACCGGGCGAGAGCCCACCCCTGCCCTCTGAGGACACACACGGGCTGCTGCTGGAGGCTGACAATGCTGTCCCTGTGGAGACGGGACAGAGGGGCAGCGAGCCAGGTGAGGGCTCAGGCTTTGGGGGAGGCGCTCACATCCGGGAAGCCACAGTCACACTGCTCGCCGGGCTCCACGAGCTTGTTCCCGCAGATGGTGGCCAGAGAGGGCAGGCTGGGCAGCCGTTCAAGGAGGCAGCTGCCCGTCCCTTCCAGAAGGGCCTTCTCCAGGGCCTGCCGGCTGCAGTTGCTGAAGTTCAAGCCTGGCAGGAAGCTGGGGAGGGTGGCCAGAAAGGTTGGGGCTGCAGGGTGGCCTCAGGCCCTGGCCCTCCCCCGCCCCGCCCCCACTCCTGCAGGGACTCACTCCGTGGAGGCCTCCATGATGCAGCTCTTGGCAGGGGCCGGCCCCGGGCAGGGGCAGCTGCTCCCCGGCAAGTCGTGGTCCAGGCCCAGGCTGTGGCCCAACTCGTGCGCTATAGAGGAGGCGACCCCCAGGACGCTGGTGGAGTGGTCCTGGCATTGGGGAGGGGATACCCCCGGTCCAGAAGCAGCCTGAGTGCTCCTGTTCTCTCCTCATCTGACCTCCGGGCCCTCAGCACTGCGCCCTCCTCACCTGCTGGCCATGGGAGGGGCCACCACAGCAGTGGCCACATCATCCAGCCCTGCCCCCATGCCCCCCAGCTCTGGGGTTGGCCACTCTATAGGGGCTTCAGTGACTCGGCGGCCCTCTAACTGGGTGGCCCTGACTTGGAAGTGGGGAGGAGACCTGAGAGAGCTCACCAAGTTCACCCCCCCAGAGGCGGCAGGAGAACAGATGGAGTTCTGAACGGCCATGCCCACCGTGGGCCCGGAGAACGAAGCAGCGCTGCGGGGTCATGAGGTCAGAGGTCAGGCCCCAGGCCAGGGGCCAGAGCCTCAGTGCCGCAGACAGGGAGTGGGTGTGACACTGGCCAGGGCAGGGCCCGCGGGGGCTTACGTCACCAGCTGGGCGCTATCATGGGGCAGTCGAGGGAGCAGGTCTCTCCGGCGCCACCTGAGGAACCTGTGTAGTGTGAGCCCCGGGTCCCGGCTTATCTCCACCAGGTCGCGCTGGGTCCAGGCCTCCAGGCCCACGAGCACCACCCGCACGTTCAGGGGCCGGAAGAACTGAAAGACCTGGGGCTCAGGAGAGGGGCTCCGACGGCCAGAGGGCCGGCAGGGTGCAGCCCCGCCCAGCACTCACGGTGTCCAGGAGGAGGGTCACTTTCAGCATGCGGTCCAGCAGGTGCTGGGGGTCTGGGTACCTCTGGACCTGTGGGCCAGAGACGTGAGCAGGAAAAGCCGCAGCAGGTGGTGGTGGTGGGGTGGGGAGGACGTGCCGGGGCCACGCGCTCACCTCCGAATGATCGGCCACAATCACCAGCTCGATGGTCTTGGTCTCTGTCACCACATCCCGCCTCCGCTGTGGGCAAGAACGGGGGCAGCGGGCTCACCGCGGCTCTCGGCCAGCAGCCCACAGGGCCCGCTCCCACCCTGGGCGGCCAAACGGAGGAGAGCAAAGAGCCCATTGCACAGATGCACCACGGGGTGCCTGCAAGGCCGGGGACGCGCCCAAGGTGGACCCACAAGTAGGTCACGCAGCTGGGAGCAGAGCCCTGCTCTTCTGGTTCCACATGCCTTTTCCAAATTAAAAAGAAAATAATAGGGGCGCCTGGCTAGCTTAGTCAGTGGAACCTGTGACTCTTGGTCTCGGGGTCATGAGTCCGAGCCCCACAGTGGCTGTAGAGATTATTAAAAAATAAAAGAATAAATCACGGGCAACGCCATCATGCATGTGTCAGGCCCCAGGCCCGGTTCCAAGCACTGTACGCAGAGGCAGCTAATTCAGCTAATCGTCACCATAACCCTGAGAGGAAGGCGTTTTATTATCCCTGGGTGGTGGTGGGTTTTTTTTTTTTTTATAAGATTTTATTTATTTGAGACAGAGACAGAGAGCAAGAGAGCACAAGCAGGGGAGGGGACAGAGGGAGAGGGAGAAGCAGGCTCCCCGCCAGGGCTCGATCCCAGGACCCTCAGATCAGGACCTGAGCCGAAGGCGGATGCTTCCCTGACTGAACCCCCTGGGCGCCCCTGTTGTCCCCGTTTTATAAGTCAGGAGATTGGATTCGTGTTGCTCAATGACTGGTAACTGTATCGTGTGTGGCCGAGTGAGAGCCCCTGCCTTGGGGATCTCAAGACTGGGGGAGTGAGTTTGGGGCAAGGACCGGCACGTGAGTGGCGGCGCTATCACTCGTAGTCGGATGACCCTGGGCAAGTTACTGACCTCTCCAGGCTTGCTTTCTACCTCCACAGAGCCGCGGGTATAGCCCATACCTCCCAGCATTGCCGGGAAGAGGAAAGGATTAGGGGTGTGGATGGTGGCTGCCTAGAAGGTCCTGGAAACACAGGGCTGAGGGTCTGGGGCCTGGTCCCCGGGGACAGCAAAAGCCCAGCAGATTATCCTCACCCGGTGAGTGTGGCTGTGGCTTTGTCCCCAGAGCCGCTCCGGGGGAACCTGCGTGGGCGCGGGCGCTCGCCGGCTCAGGGGACAAGTGCGGCCTGGCAGGAAGAGGTCTTGGATCCGGGACGTATTCAGGGACACCCGAAGGTCCCCAGGCCCCAGGTCTAGGGTGTAGCTTCTCTCCGGGGACAGGATCACCAAACCCCTGGGAAGATCCAGCAAGTCAGACGGCCTCCCAACTGCCAGCCTCGTGCCCTCACTGTCCCCACCCCCACAGGACGTGCCCTCAGTACCTGAGCCCAGAGCAGGTGCAGACAGAGACCCAGGAGCCCTTGTGGCCCCTCACGGCCCCCTGGTAGCAGCAGTTTCCCTACAGCAGAGAGACAGCAGTGCTGAAGGCCAGGAGGCTGGCCTGTTGGTGACGACAGGCTGTCCTCTAGGGATGGCACCCTCGGGTGGCCCCTGCCTTCCTCCTGCAGGCCACAAACAGGGCACAGGACTCACCAGACTGTGGCCCACACTGACCACACGGGTGCCGTCAGGCTGGTACCATGTCAGGCTCGGGCGGCCTGGGACTAGCTCTCTGGGAAGAGAAAGCAGGGAGGTGACTGTTGCCTTCCTGTGGGCATGGTAACGGCCTGAGGCCTGGACGTGGTAGAGTGGTGGAGGGGAGCCAGGTTCCCCCAGAGGCAGCAGACTGTTGTGGTTGGGTCCCAAACTGCCCGGCTATTGGGTTCTAATCTGGTTTTGACCTCATCTGAGCCGTGTGACCTTGGGCAAACTACTTAGCCTCTCTGGGCCTTGGTGTCTGCATATATAACGCGAGGACAGTACTGAACGGTGCCTGCCCCGTGGGCTGTCGCGAGCGTGGGATGAGTTCAAGTGCATGCTGGTGCTCTACGGCCAGCGGCTATGCTACCCGCATCCGTAACGTCGCACCAGCATGTTTACCTGTCCCGTAGGAGCTCCAGAACGTGCTTCTCCCCATCCAGTTCCAGCGGGATCTGCAAGGCCTCAGGCAGCTGGGTCTGTGGGCCATACAGGGCCAGTCACCTCCCGGCCCTGTCCCAAACTCCTATCCTCTCTACCCAGAAGCCTTCAGGTCCTTCGGAGAGCACCAACTATTAGATCATGGGTGGGGGTGGGGGAGTCCCGAGGGAGGGGCCAGGAAGCCCTGCCCGGCTTGGGGCATTGTTCTGGGGGGTTGTGTGGGGAGGTCAAGGAAGGTATCTGAGCCGCCCCTTCTCGGCTTCCTGCCCAGAGAGGAAGCATCATGGAAGACCCGGCATGGGCCCCAGCCCTTCCTCTGACTCAGCTCTGGAATTGGGGAAGGGGGGTATTTGGTGAGGCCCTGACCTTGTCCAAGCACCCCCCCCCCCGACTCCCCCGGGGAGAAAAAGGACAGAATGAGATCAAGAAGGCAAGCCTGGCCTCAGGACGTCCCCACGGAGACGGGTGGCTGGGTGGGGGCAGAGGCTGGCAGATGTGGGGGCAGATGTGGAGGGCATGGGTGAAGCCAGGTGCTGGCGTGCGGCAGGAGGGGCGGCCCGGCCCAGGATGGCCCCGCTGCCCAGGGCATCCTCTCACCTGTCCTCAGCCGCACTTTGCTCTGTGGGTGACGGGGGTGTACATCTTCATTTGAGGGGAGAGGGAGGCTCACCTCTGCAAGGCTGAGTTTGGGGGTATCCAGAGGGATCTGGGGCTCCAAGGGTCCACCCAGGGCTTTCTCTGACCTTGCCCGCTCCTTCTCAATGTCACCTGCAGGGCCCCCAGAAAACCCCGAGGGGACGCTGAGAGAGGCCACCCCACTGCTGGGCACAGCTGGTGCCCCCTGGGCATCCAGGCCCTTCTCTGCTTGGAGGACGCCTGCGGTGCATGCTGGGACTTAAAGAATTCTGAAGGGAAGGGTCTTCACTTAGGCTCCCAACTTTCATCCCAGCACCCCACCTTGCACGGCCTGCCTGTGGCCCCTCCCTGGCCCCCCCAGAGCAATCTCAGGTTCTCGGGGGAGCCCCCATTCCTAGTCCCTCGCAATCCCCCCCAGGAGCGCCCCCACTCAGGCCTGGGCAAAGCCTTGTGGCCCGGTGCCCACTTGCCCTCCCCTGTCCTCACAGCGGAGCTGTCGGGAACGCCCATTTCTGGGTGCGCAGTGCAAACACCCCTCCCCAAACACCCCCCCACACGGTCAGGCACACCCGCTCACCACAGCCCAGCCTCCTCCCCAGCACCCCCGTCCCCACAATGGCCCTCTCTCTCCTCCGGCCAGCCCACCGCGCCTGCCCTCCCAGCCCCTGCCCTCCCAGCCCCTGGCCCGAGACAGCGGCGGGAAGTGAAAGTCCCGAGGAGGAGTTGGTGTCAGCCTCTTTCCCGGCCAAGTCTCCCCTCCCCTGGCTCCTCCCGCGCTCCCGCCCGCTCGCTCCGCCGGGTTTCTGGTGGCATCAGCATCCGAGTGAGGGGTGCGTTGGCTGCTCAGGCCCAGGGATGGGGGCCCAGGAAGAATCCTCTCCCCACTCGGCGCTCTGGCACCGGGTGCAATGGCCCGCTAGGCCCCAGAGGAGCGAAGGCGTCAGTCCTGGGGAGCCGCGACCCTGTCCCACCATCCTGAGGGGGCGCTGGGCCAGAGCCTTCGGAGCCCGGCACCGGAGCCTGGAAGTGTCCGCGGGGACTGAGCAGAGGATGGCCGCGCAGCAGGGGCCCCGGCATCCCCCTCCTCCTCTCTCCACTCCCCCGCCCAGTCGCCCAGTCGCAGGGCGCTCAGGCCCGGACAGCGAAGAGGGCGGGCTGCGCTCCGCTCCGGGGTCTCCCCCACGTCTCCAGCGGACCCCAGAGCCTCCCGACCTCCCTGCACCTCCTCCCATTCCGTCGCCCCCGCCCAGGGCGGGCCGGGCACTCACCGACATCGGGGAGCGGCCGGGAGGACAGAGGGCTGCCAGCGCCCAGGAGCCCCAGGGCCCAGAGCAGCGCCAGCCGCATGGCAGCGGCGCCCCGGGCCGGCCGAGGGCAGCAGGTGCTGGGCCGCGCGCCGAGGAGCCGCGGCCGCCGGGTCTGCCTGGCGCACCCCACCGCGCCGCGCCGCCACCAGGCCCCGCCCCGCCCCGCCCCGCCCCCGCCCCCGCCCCCGCCCCGGGGCTCCGGGCCAGGCCCCGCCCCCAGGGAGGCCTCGGCCCCGCCCCCGGAGGGCCCGGCCCCGCCCGCGGACAGCCCGCGTCGCTCGCCCCCGCCGCCTCCCGGCTGCGGCGCACCGAGGCAGCCGAGGCCGGGTCCGACCCGCTCGCGCCGCGTGTCTCCCGGGGCCGGACCGGTCCTCGCGGCCCCGCCGCCCTCCCGCGTCACGTCGGCGGCCCGGGTCTCCGGACTGCGGGTCAGAGCCCTGGGAAGCGCGGGCGTCGGGGGCGTGCGGGCCTTTATTCATCGCGCAGGGGCGGGTGGACAGGACGCGCCTTCACTCGGCGTAGGTGGCGTCGTCGTTGCTGTCGCTGTAGGCGGAGGACGAGAGCTCCTCGCGCGGGGTGCAGGCCGGGCACCGGCGCCGCACGTCGTCCCAGCACGGCCGGCAGTACAGGGCCGCGCAGTCCGGCGTCGGGCACACGTAGGCCTCGGGCGTCTCGGGCGCCTGGCACACGACGCAGCGGCGGCGCAGCCAGCGGCGCACGAGCGGGCAGCGGCGGTGCAGGACGTCGGTCAGGCGGGGGCGCTGCCGGGAGGCGCGGAGAGAGGGCTGCGAGGGCGCCGCACGCCGGCCGGTGCCCGCCTGCCGGGGCGGTCGTGCCGAGCGCGGCCCTCCCCCGCTCGGGAATGAAGACTCGGGGCGCAGCTCCCACTGCCCGCCAGCCGCCACCTGTCCTTTCCCATCAGCCGCCTTATCTGGCCGTCCCAGTGGGCCGAGAAGGGAGCAGGGCGCCCGCCACGATCCCTGCCGCGTTCTCCCCTTGAGGGGCGGGACAGCGGCCGGTGAGTTCCCAGGCGCGCAGAGAGCAAGCAGCCAACCTGCCTGGCTCTGGTCCCCGCATTCCAGATCGCAGGTCTGGTTCACCGTGCTCCCACCCTCTCGCCCCGCAATCACCAGGAATTCCCCTCTGCAGGCCACCTTATCAGGGCGGCCTTCGCTCTGGAAACCGCAGAGGAGGCCCCCTGCAAAGGCAGAAGGCCTGGCCTTGGCCTGCAGAACCGTCCACGCTCTGGTCCCCTCCAGCCTCTGCTCGGACTTGCCCCAGCTCGAGCCTGGCCGCTCCTGCGCCAGCCTCTCAGACTAACCCTGGCCTTTGACATTCGCTCTGGGCTCTGAGTCTTCGCACATTCTATTCCCTTAGCTTGGGACAGATGCCCTTCTCATTGTCACCCCCTGCCGAAAGCCGGCTGACTTCACGACCTGTCATGGCATCACGGCTACCTGTTCATAGGCCTTTAGCCTTTATGTGCTGTGGGCTGGGGGATCTAGGCCCTGGAGGGAAAGTCAGGCAAAGCTGGTCTCTCACTTTTACGGGCTCTGCCGGGCTGACTAAGAATGGCTGCGGTTCTTTTCTTTCTTTTTCTTTATTTCTTCTTCCTTTTTTTTTTTTTTTTTAATTAATGTTGGGTCCTGCACTAAGAAAGGGTAAATAAATGAGCTCACTCAAACAGTAACCCCGTGGGACAGGCATTGTTATCATCCTTTCTTTTTCAAATGAGAAAACGTGCTCGCAGAGGCTGTTACTTGCCCAGGGTGACATGATGACAACTGGCCTGTGCATGGAACTTGCTAGATGCCTGCTCCATGGGCCCGAGACTCGCTCAGCCCTTACTACAACCAGACAGAGTAGCAGCTCACTCTGGGCTACAGAAGGGAAAAACCAAGGCCCAGCATTTAGCAAGTACTCCAGATCTCAGTTGTCATGGCGATAAAGAAGGGAGCCAGGATTGAAACCCAGGCCCTCTGGCGCCAGCGGCCCGCAGCCCCTGCCACACTGTCGCTGATCACTGCACAGGTCTCACACATCTGTCCGAGCTCCCTGACCTTCAGAGGGGAACACTGGACCATGGCCAAGGTCACCCAGCATAATGAGGAAGTGTGGACTGGAACCCAGTTCTTCTGGCTCTGTGCTTTCTCCTTATCCCACGTGGCCCTTCTTGACACCTCCTGGAACACACCCCCAGCCCACCAGTTTCCCCACCTCCCCCAGAGACACTCAGTAGAACCTGTGGCTTGCCTTCAGTCCCTTGCTTCTGATGGAGCCCCCTTGCTTTCTTTTACCCAGACCTCAAATCGGATTCCCCTTTTCTGCCTGCTTCCTCACGGCCCACTGAGTGTCTCGGGCTGGGCCGAATGCTGGGGGACAGAGGTGGACTCAGCCCTGACCCCTGGGAGCTGGATGACCAGGGCCCTTGGCACCTCTCCCGTCAGAACTCACTGGGCTCCGTCGGCCTAGGGCCCTGCGGCTGGATGGACTGAGGGGAGAGGCCCCTGCCGCGGGGTCCTCACCATCCCAGGAGCCACGGGAAGGAGGCCTGCACTTACCGGAGCCTTCTGCTCTCGTGCCCGCCTCAGGATGGCAGCCCTCCTCAGCTGCGTAAACGCTGCCCTCTTCCTTAGGAGCTCGTTGTAGAGGAACAGGACCCGCTTCTTCTCCCGCTGAGGCCGGGAGAGGGGGTCAGGGACAGGACAGTGCACCCTGCAGACTGGAGTGGGGGTGGGGGGGCTGGATGCAGGCCTGAGGGTGTCGGGGAGAGGGTACCTTGGGGAAGTAGAAGGCGGCAATGACCCTCCGGAGCCGGTAGGCGAAGGCTTGGAGCAGGCAGAGACACAGCAGCAGGCCGATGGGGAGCGCCGCTCTCACGTAAGCCCAGGCGTCCAGGCTCAGGGGCTGGGGCAGGCAGGCTGGGGCAGGGCGGGCCTGTCAGGGCTCCGCGGGCCTGCGTCCTCTTCCCTGCAGAGCTGCCCCCTCCAGCCCATAGCTACCAGACTCCTGAGGCTAGTAGCCCAACATGGCACAGATGCGGGAGAAAATTCTGTTGGACAGCGTGGTTCCGGGGCTCTGGCACCCTCTGTCGCCAAGGCCCCAGGTCCTCCAGCCATCGGACCCCAAGCTGTCACCTTCTAGCAACTCGGGGTCCACCTGATGTTTCCTGCTCTGAGGGCCCCCTCTTGGCACGCCTCGGAAAGAGCCTGATGCCCGCCCACAGCTCCTCTAACCCGGACTCTGGACGTTGCTCACGCATGTTGTTCGACTCCATCACTGTCTCCGAGGACGTGTTCAGGGCTCCGATGGTCTTCCGAAGCAGCCGGGCCAGCATGGAGTGCCCCCCCGACTTTCACCTCCAGTTTGTGGCTGCCTAAGGCCGTGGGGGGGCAGTCAGGAGACGGTTGCAGTTTAGGAGGCTGGGGCAGGACGAGGACAGGGTGTTGGGGGGGTTTCCCTCCGTTCGCTGAGCGCTAACCCCTCCCTGTTGCACATATAAAGGAGGCTTGGAAACTGAGGCCGGCAGGCCTGAGACCGGACCCCGCACGGGGCTGGAAGAGATGGCAGCCTGGGGGGCGGGGCATGGGCGAGGGCTCACTGCGGAAGGAGTACTGCAGGAAGGAGTGGTGGCGGATGGTGTCGAAGATGGAGTAGAGGGCCCAGTCCAGGCCACACAGCAGCAGCAGCAGCAGCAGAACAGGCACCATCTCCACGAGCTCCCTCGCCTGCCCGAGGAGCCGTGGGTCTGAGCTGGGCAGCGCTGCCCGCCCTGCCCTGGCCCTCTCCGGGACCTGTGCCCTCTGCCGCGGCTGGAGCCCCCGGGCCCACCCCCATGGCCTCCTCACCAGGTTTCTCATTTCTGAGGCCTGCACGGAGGGATCGCAGGGGAAGATGACAGTTTTCTCCTCGGCTTTGCGGAGTGGTAGCAGCGTCCGTTTGCCCTGGTAAAATGTCCAGCTGGTGGGGGACACCGGGGCCCCTCCCCTCGGCCCTCTGCCCTCCTGGAGCATGAAGCCACAGAGGACACGCAGCAGGGCACCCTTGGCCGGGGCTGGGCCCCCCTCACCAGCTGCTTCCTGCGCTCGTCGATCTGGCAGAAGTAGGTGCTAATGTAGATGTTGTCAAAGCGAATGTCGCGGTTGTAACTGTCCATGTAGGAGAAGGACCTGTGTGCGAGGATGTCTCTGTGTCATCCAGCCTGTCCTCGCCCACCCCCCACTGCGGGCTTCCTGGATGCTGGGGCGTTCCCCAGACCACCCAGCCTGCACTGAATGCTGCGTCTGTCCCAGGTGGAGACAGCGGGCCGTCTGGGGCAGGGCGGGCGCCCACACAGGTGAGGAGACACGGGTGAAAAGGCCGGGGGGGCGGGTCACATGCCTGGCCGGGAAGGGAGGGGTCTCAGGCATGGATCTCGAGCAGAGGAAACAGCAGGAGCAAAGGCACAGAGAGGTGGGAAGGCCCTCAAGGCTGCAGAGCCACCAGCCGTCACGCCTGACTCCCACATCCGCCTCTCGCCTGAGCCGGCAGAACATCTCCTGGGGGTCACTTCAAGCAAAACGCATGCCCCCACCTGCATTTCCCCTCTCCCCAACACACCCTTAGGGTGTCTTATGTTTTGTACACAAGTGCCCCTCTGTGCACACCCAAGTCCAAGTCCCATGTAGCGCTTTGGTTTGCTAAGGAAACATGCTAATTCTCGGAGATGTGTTTAAAACCGTTACCCTAAATAAGCCCCGTCAACTATGCAAGCTAAGTTTCAGGGGTTCCGAGGCCCTGTAAAAACCCGTGGGGAGGGCTCAGGCGGAGGGAGCGGTCCCCTGCAGGCCAGCCCGTGAGCGCCCCCGTGTGGGGAGACCGGCCCCGCCCTGCCTGGCCCTGCCCTCTGGCCAGCTCTGCCCCCCCCTCCCCGCCAGGTGGAAAGCCGGGAAGCGGATTCGGTGCCTCCTTCCTTCCCTCCCGGAGCTGGCCCCAGAGACCTGCTGCACCTTTCCCCTTCCTGCCTCCGTCTCAGGCCGGCTTCCTGTGGTGCCCCTCGCAGCCGCCGGGCGCTCTAACCCCTGACCCACCTGAGCCTCCGGGCCTCCAGCCTGCAGGGACTGCCCGCCCAGTCCTTCAGCCCAGCTTCTGCCCTCCACATCCCACAGAAGCCTTGGTCTCCACCCAAGAGAACAGTCTTCCTCGCCTTGACCTTGGCTCCCCACTGGCAGCCTTTTGAAACCCCCCTATGGCTCTTGCAGGGGCCTGTCCTCAGCTCCCGCCACTGTTCCAGGAGCCCCGCCCTCGCACGGCCCTCTGACCCACCACAGGGTGCCCTGTGGGCGCCCCTCTGGCCTCCATTAGACCACCAGCGTCTTGAGGGTGGGAGGAAGGCGCCTTCACTCCGTCTTCCCACGGGGCCCTCGGCATACACCAAACTGCGCTCTTACCTGCCCCATTGAAGGGGCAGATGGGGCCGGAGCCCCCTGTGGCCGCCCTTACCCAGCCCCTGCCTGCCTCAGGCATATGGGGGTGGGGACAGGAAACAGAGGGTCCAGAGGTCATCGGGGAAACAGAATGAGGCCTGGGACAGCCCAGCTGGACGCCCCACTGGGTGGGGTTGAGGACTTTGGTCCAAATGGAAGGAAAGTAGCTGCCACCAAGGCAGGCGGCCGAAAGTGAAAGCAGGGTGGGGCGACAGAGACGGACAGGGTTGGGCGTTAGAGACGGGCAGGGTCAGAACCAAGGGGAACACGGTGGGCAGCGCTGTCAGAGGGCAGTCAGCGCTGGGACAGAGGCCGAGGGAGGCGGATCAATGAAGACTGGCCCCCTTTCCAGGTGGCGGAGTGCGGGCCAGCGTCCCCCGTGCCGGGCCCGCCCTGGGGGGAAGGGGCTTTGGGCCAGGCGGGCTCACGCGTGCAGGACCAGCAGGAAGGTGCAGGAGAAGAGCACATGCAGCAGCCCCAGTGTCCACTGCAGCCGGGCCTCCTGCTGGCGGACGTAGTCCCGCAGCTCGGTGCTCACGTGCTCCCAGCTGGTGTTGGCGCCCACCACCGCGGCCTGCTTCTCCTCCTGGGGGGGGGGTGGGCACAGGAGCGGACACAGCCCTCCTTGACGTCTCTGCCCTGGCATCCCGCTCGTGACCCCCAGCTCTTCCCAGGACTTTCGGGACCCCCCGTGTGGAGGAGACGCAGCGGGCTGGGTGCGGCCCCCTCCTCCCCGTGGTCCTGCTCCCCTGCGCCCATCCGGGCTGACACCCTCTCTGGCCAGGCTGTCCCTCGGGTCTCAGAGGCAGGTCCCTGCCCACCCAGGTTCAGCACAGCACCCTCTCCCCGTCCCCCAGCACCAGCACATTCCTTCCTCGTGCCCCTCCGTCCTCCCTGCGCCCTGTCACCTGCTCTCCGCAGGCCTGTGCCCTCCTCCCTTCTCCCTCGCTCCATCCCAGCCCGGGGAACTCCCCCGCCCCCCCCCCCCCCCCCTTGAGCTCAATAGTGGCTGAGAAGTCCCCGTCCAGGTCATGAACAGACTGGTTGAGAGAGTCGTAGGTCTGCCCGAAGTTGCCCTCCACGGGGATTCGGCGGCGACACCAAAACTCCGTCACTACCGGGGGTGGCGGGGGCAGGTCAGGGGCCTGCGCCCGCCTCTTGCCCCCCAGGGCCTGAGGACCCCCATCTGCCCTGGCTGCCTCTCCACCCCTCTCCACACTCTGTGAGTCCCGCATCCTGGGCACAAGGCCTGACTTCCCCTCGTCTCGCTCGTCGGCGTGTAACCGTGTAACCGTGTAACCGTGTAAGCACGCCGACTGTGAACACCGATAGCAACAGGCACAGGGAGGCGCAGCTCGGGTCCTGTATTCCTCCCTCACACCTCGGAGCCCCCTCATAGGCTAACGTTAGGCCCGTCTTCCAGGCAGAGAGGCAGAAGCAGAGGTCGCTGGGAATGTCCCCCGCGCGGCCCCGTGGCTGCCCCCCAGGCTCGCCTGCACCCCCCAGTGTCCCCGAGGACTCAGCTCCCGCGCCACGTGCCCGCCCTCCCACCGCCCCGCCGACCCTTGGCGATGCTGCAGAAGAACTTGAACTTCATAGGCAGGCAGAGCAGGTCCCGGAACAGCGGGACCCAGATGCGCCGCACACACTGCTGGTGCTTCCGGTCAAACCAGCGGTGGCAGCTGGCAATGGCCTGGTCCACCACGTCTGCGGAAAGGCACGGGCAGGTGAGGTCCCCGCAGTGGCCTGCCTGGAGCCCCGTCCCCGTCACGCCCGTCACGCCCTCCCCCACGCCCCCCCCCATGCCCCTCACAGGAGCAGCGCAGCTTGGTCTTGAGCTCATACATCTTCTGGGTGGACAGTGCGCGCCGCCGGGGAGAAAGGGCTCGCTGGCTCGCCCCCCTGCGGGCCATGGGGTCGGAGCCCGGCGCATCCTCGGGCACAAACCCCGCGTCACTCTTCACCTGGGCATCCAGCTCCTCGAAGGACTTGGAGATGTTCTGAGTCCCGGCTCGCAGTGCATTTTTGCTGCCCTGGGGTTGGGGGGTGAGGACAGGGAGGTCGTTGCGGCTGCAGAGGAAGGAGCCTTTCCTGCCCCTTTGGCCAAACTCTGGGCTCTTCCCTCAGGCCCAGGCGGAGCCCAGGCCCTAGACAGCCTCTCACCTCATGATCCACTGTTCAGTCTTGGGGACAGCCCCCTACCGCCTTTCCCTGTGACCAGTGGCCTCTGCTCTGCCCCCCAACCCAGCTCCTTCACCAGCCTCCGTCTCAGATCCCCGCTAGCTACAGAAGTTTCCCCAAGCCCTGGGGCTTCACATGAACCTCCCAGACCACTATGCCATCTCAGGATCCCCAGTCCCAGTGTCCCCAGTGTCACCTGACTCCCCAGCTCCTCGACACTCCAATTCTCCCACGCCCGCAGCCTCCAGGCCTCCACAGCCCCATTCCGCAATCCCCGGGGCCTCCAGGCTTCCTGAGTGCTCAAGGCCACGGCCCCCGGTTTCCTGACATTCTAGTTCAGCTACCCAGAGTGCCGCCTACCCAGGTGTTTGGAAATGGGGGGTGCAGTTCCCATGACCGGGGGTGGGGGCTTTCCCCGCTGTCTAGTGCCCAGGGCACAACCTGCAATGTTTGAGGACAGCCATGCCGGCCCCCCGGGGCAGAGGGGCCCGGCCCTGCCCACACGGGGGGTCCTGACCATCAGGTCCTTGAACACTGCACGCAGCGGGGCCGTGGAGATGCGCCAGGCCGCCCGGGTGTTGTTGACCTGCAGCTCCACAGTGCAGCCCAGAGACGCGACCACCTCATTGAGGTTGTAGCGCAGGTTGGCCACGGGTCCTGGCAGGAAGATGCCCTCGTGGGTCTCCCTCTGGAGCTAGTCGCTCTCCAGAGGCCCCCACTCTGTGTGCAGTGGGTGACCGCCTTCTATAACCGTACCAGGGGGCCCCGAAGCCTGGGAGAGGGCAGCCGGCTCATCACTGGGTTGTTTTTCCCCGTGTAAGCCGAGGAGGCCCAGAGACGTGGAGGAACTCTCTCAGAGGCACACAGCTGCCATCGGGCCCCCACTCATTCCCCTTCACCCACCTGGGTCTCGCCGGGTGGCCCGCCCAGACCCTTGCTTCAGTCACACACTATCCCCAGGGACACACACTCACCCTCGTAGATGGCCGCCAAGGCGTACCCCAGCACGAAGAGCCGGCCCTCTTTGCCCAGCATCTTGGGCACTAACAGGAGGCTGGCACAGCGGATGTGAGGGGAGGTCCCCCAGCCCACAGCTCCCAAGCCTGTCGGGAGAGACCAGCAGGTGGCAAGGGGGAGTGAGGGTGCGGGCTGACCCACCAGGCTGAGCACGGCACCCGCCCCCCAGGTTCTTTCCAGAGCCTTCTCGACGCTGGGCACTGGCTCTGATCGCCCTTGGAGGCCGCTCAGTCATGTAAACAGCCCTTTCCCAAGCTCAGTTGCACGGCGGCTTGGGAGGGGCGTGGAGGGACACCAGAGGTCCAAGAGCCATGGCCAGTGACCGAGGGTGGAGTGTGTGTGTGTGTGTGCGGGAAGGGGACTCTTCCCTCTTCGGTACGCTGGATTCACACACTATCCAGGTGCTGAGGGGGCAGGGAGTGCCAGAGAAAGTCCTGGAAACCGTCACTCGTGCTCACAGCTGCCTCCCTGTTCCCATGCTCTGACCCCATCCCAATCACTATCTCCATCTCTAATTTTGGCCTTAATCATGGACCTCCTGGTGGTGTTAACAGCTTCACAGGTGTCTCCCTGTGGTCCCCGCAAGGAGACAGAGAGCTCCGTGGAGCTCAGAATTCAGGGAGAGAGACAGCAAGTTAACAGATGACTATGGCCCCGAGTGCTAAGTGCGCAAGGGAGGTGCTTCTCCAGGGCTGCGGGGGCACGGCAGGAGCCGGCGTTTCTGTGGGGAGTGTGGGCCTGGGAAGGCCGGACACAGCGGCTGACAGGTCGGCTAGGGCTGGAAGACGAGTGACGTGTAGTTAGGAGGCAGGACAGCGTTCCAGGCCAGAGGGACAGCAGAGCTGGGCAGGGAACCCAGCGGCTTCCTGTGGGATGGAGCGCCGGCCATCGTCGGAGCCAAGTCCCCCGCTTCTTCCCTCCGTCTCCCCAGCCCCTGTGGGGTCCCCGTCACCATTCGCGGGGCCTAACCGGTCCCCTGCCTCCCCTCTGTATTTGGGTTTTCACAAGGTGGCCAGAGTGGTCTTGTACACACGGCCTCTGACCTTGTCCCTTCTCTGCTTCAAACCAGCTATGGACTTTCCACCAGAGGTGGGGTCCAGTCTGAGCTCCCTTAGCGGGGTCCACAGACGCCCTTGATGGGGCCCCTGCCAGCTTAGGGCTGCTCAGCCCATGGCCTGCCCGTCCCCCCCCCCCCCCCCGCCCCAGGCCTCGGGCCAGCCCTAGAACAGGCCAAGGTCATCCTGCCTCTGCCCAAAGTGCGGCTCCTCACCTGGCTGGCCTCACCTGCAGCTCCTCACCTGGCTGGCCTCACCTGGTCACACAGGTTTGCTGGGAGCTCTGTCTGCTGCCGCCCGCCCGAGTGTCTGCCCTCTTCCTGGCTAACACAACTTGAGTTTGCTTCAAGGCCAGCCACCTGTCCCTGCCCCAGCCCCTGGGGGGAAATCGGGATCTTCTCACCCAATCATGTGATAATAGGACATCAAAAGGGGTTTGTTTCGTGGTCTTGGCCTTCTGTCCAAGGATTCAAGCTAAGGGAGTTGGCAAGTCGTTGCCCTGGTTCTACAGAGAGCTCCAGGGGTCTGCAGGAGCCCTCTCTGGGCTCACCAGCAGGGCGAAACTCATCTCTGGCCCTCTACCAACCAGTATATACAAAGACAAGGCCAGAAATTAGAATTTTCTAGGACGCCTTGGGGGCTCAGTTGGATAAGCAACCTCCTTTGGCTCAGGTCATGGTCCTGGAGTTCCAGGATCGAGTCCCGCATCCGGCTCCCTGTTCAGCGAGGAGTCCGCTTCTCCCTCTGACCCTCCCCCTTCTCGTTCTCTCTCTCTCTCTCAAATAAATAAATTAAAAAACAAAACAAAACAAAAAGAAATCAGTATTTTCTAGAAGGGAAGAAGTTGGAGTAGGCAGACATAGCGGGGGGGGTGGTCTGAGGAGGGGATGGGGGTTCACTTCCAGGCCGAGTGAGAGCCTCACGGGACCCCAGAGAGACGGGGCGGAGGGGAAGGTGGCTCCCCTGTGTGGCCATGTGAGCTCAGCGTGGAAGGTGAGGCCGGGTTGGCGCTGGCAGTGCCTCTGGGGAGGGTGGGGGACATGCCCCGGGAGCCTTACTTGCTTCTCAGCCTGGCAGGGGAGGGGGCAGCGGCAAGGTGCCTGCTTTCCTACTTTGGCAGGGCACGGATGGAGGACTTTCTCGGGGACGGGTGGGCCTTTTGGAGGGCAGCGGGCCTCCTGCCATCAGGGAGCTCCTCCCCTCCTAGGGCAGCCCGTTTGTAAGCGGCGGAAGCTAGGTGAGGTCAGCCGGACAGAACTACTCTCAGCAGGAGGCTGGACCTCGGAGGGCCTCACAGAGCTCCTGGAGACACCATGGAAGGGCCCGGAGGCCCCGGGTGGGATGGCTTGCCACCCAGAGGCAGTGGGGCTCTCCCAGTACCAACGACTTCAGGCTTCCGGCCCTCTCCCTCTAATTCCTTCTGACAGCAGAAGAACCGGAAGGGGAAGGAAGCAGGGAAAGGAGGACAGGGCGGCTGTGCCCCCTTCACTGGGGGACCCCCCAACCCCCAGCAGTTGGGGGCCTGGGGGCAAGGGCGCTGGGAGGGAAGGCACTGGAGAGGGCATCGAGGTGAGATTTGGGTATAGCCTGGGTTGGACCTTTCCAACCCTAGAAACAGTCGCACTCGCGGAAGCAGGACAGGATCTCGTATTGAAAATAGGCAGCAAGTGAAGGGTCGGTGGGAGAGGTCCTCCCCGGGGGCCTGGTGTGGTCCTGTGGCTGCCCACACAGGTCGGTTTCCGGGGTGAGCGGGCGAGGGCCCTACCGGGCAGCCTGGAACAGGCAGCACGGGGAAGCTGGCTGGGGGGACGGGAACATTTTCCTCCTTCTTAAAGGAGACATAAAGAAGGAATGTTCTGGTCTTCCAGCATCGATGGATGAAGATGAGATGCCTGGACTTGAGGCCGCCCCTGCGTGACCTGAAGACGAGCGGCCACCAAGCCAAACAGGGAGGGAAACTGGGTCCTTGGGGATGGACGGAGGGGCTGAATTATCCAAAGTCCAAAGACTGCTCGGCCTTGAGAGTGGTTGTTGCGGGAGACAACCGGTTTTCTCTGTGGCTAATCCACCTGCACAAGGCCCCCACCCCAGTGTCACCTCCAAGAAGCCTTCCCTGACTACCAGCCCCTTCCCCACGGTGCAGCTTCCTCTCATCATGCGTCCTCGTCATCATCAGAAATGCTCCTGCTCCCTTCTCGTCCTTCCTACCTCACTCTCTCCACTGGGGGCCCCTCAACCTTGGGCCCTTTAGAAGCTGCTAAGGGGGCCCCCGAGAGGGCTGAATGAGTGAATGAAGGTGTGAATGAATGAATGAATGAATGAACAGAATTAATTGGGAGGAGCAAGAAACAAGGTCATCGAGGTTGGGAGCCATGGGGCATCCTGTGGGGAACATGGAGTCCTTCCGGTTGGGGAGGCCCCTAGGGGACAAGGACCAGTCGGGTTTCTTCCATAGACTGGGGCCTCTTCTCCCTGGATCTCCCCTCAAAGCCCAAGAGGAGGCTGGGGCTGGGAGGGTCACTCGGTGCACAAGAAACAAGATCAGATCTGTTCCTGGGCCAGGACTCCCCAGGCCTGCCCCACAGGCCTCTCGAGGGTCCCCGTCCTTAGCCAGCACTCACCCACCACACCGTACAACGCCACCATCTTCTGACCCTCGTAGATGTCCATGGGGTTCACCAGGAGCTGAAACAGACCTGAGGGTGCGGGGTCAAGCTGACGATCGGGAGGTGGGTCCCTGCCCCCAGGGCTCTGCCCACACTCACCCATGGCCAGGAGCCCTCCGGTGCTTGCGCCCAGCAGGAAGGCGGCAACGGGAAACGTGCGGGGCTGTCGCTGCAGGAAACGGCTGCAGGGGACAGGCAGCCCCCAGCTCAGGAGTTTCTGCACCGCTGGTGGGGGGATGGGGGCAAACACACTGGGGCCAACAGCCCGCTCTTCTGGGTGGGATGCGCTTCATTGGGGTCAGGGGCCTACGGGGGGAGAGGCTGGGGGAGACCTGGGTGGGCGGGGTGGGAGGGGGGGGGCATCCTGAAGTAGGATGGGGGACCCTGGGGAGGCAGGGCAGATGTGAGGGAGAGAAGAGGAAGGGGCTTGGCTGGAGGGGAGCACTGGGCGATAGCCGGAGACCCACAGTGGGGGGAGGCATGGGGGCCCAAGGGGACAGAGGATGAGACGCCCTGAGGGGTTAAGCGTTGCTGGGAAAGGACGGACTCACTGGTGTGGGGGAGCTTCCTTCTTTCCCCCTTTGCTCCATTCTGGAGAAGTGTGATGGCCATGAGTCAGCTTGGGGAACCCTCCCTTGTCCCACAAATGTCCTCAAGGTGGCCTTGGGCGCAGAGGTTCCCTTCTATCCCCCTTGCTGTCCGCGTAGCCGGGGTGAGGTCTGTGTCTTCTGCTCACTCTGCTCTGAGACTTGGAGAAGAAGATTAGAGACCTGTGTCCCCGTCTCCAGTCCTGGAGCCGGTCAGGCTCTCTGAGACACAATACAAGCTTCCAGAACCTGAGAATGTGGCGAGGGATTCCAGGGCCCCGGAAGGGCCACAGAACCTGGCGGGCATCTCCTGGAGACAGGCCGGCATTGGGTCTCAGCAGTCATGCCCAGACTCTCGAAGGACCATGTGCTCCCCTTGGGGATGGAGGAGCCAAGCGTGGCGCGGGCCGTGGTCCGCAGCTTGGGGGGGGTTTAGCCTGGGCATGTCCCTGGCCACAGCCTATGGGCTCCTGCAGCTGCTAGTGGAAGGACACGGCCCATGGGGCTGCCTGGTGGGCACCCTCACTCTGGCTGCCTTCCTCAGCCTGGGCATGGGGTTCTCGCGCCAGGTCCGGGTCACAGTCCTCCTGCTGCTGCCCCAGGCCTTCTCCAGGGAGTGCGGGGTGGGGGGCGGGGGGGGGCAGGGGGGATTTTAGGGGGGGGGGGGAGGCGGTTTAAGGTAAATCTTCCGGAGGCTTCTGTGAGAGACCGTGCGTGAAGCCGGGGCCCTGGGCCCATGGAGCCGTCTCCCCCAGGGCAGGGCCGGACGCTGCTGCTGGTGGCGGCCTTCGGGCTGGTGCTGCAGGGACCCTGCGCCAACACACTGCGTAACTTCACCCAAGCCAGCGAGGCCGTGGCCTGCGGGGCCGAGCTGGCCTTGAACCAGACCGCCCAGGCGTTGGAGCAGGCCAGGCAGCCCCTTGTCAGTAAGGCCCCCTGGGCCCGTGGCTGCGCGTTCTGTGGTCCCGCTCCGTCCCCTGTGGCTGCTGGACCCCTCCCCCTGGCTCCCTGGCCCGCTGCATCTCCCCACACCCTGGGGGGCAGCCTCCTCTCCACTCTGCTCCCCACCCCCCCCCCCCCTTGCAGCGGGCAGAACCGGCCCCCCAGTGCCTCCGCCCCTGCCTCCCCCAGGTGCCCTGAACAAGATTAAAGCCATTGCCCAGAAGGCCAAAGAGGTGGCTGACCGGGTCCGCAAGTTCTTCCGGTCCATCATGGACGGCGTGAAGCACGTGGGTCAGCACAGTCAGCATGGCTGGGGGGTTTTTAGAGGGTGGGGCTCAAAGTTCACCCTGTCTCCTCACCCGTGCCCACGTCACGGCCCGGGCCCCTCCTGGGTGCTGACTGGCCCCCGCCGGATACGGCACAGCCAGGCCCCTGACTGCGGTCCCGCTCTGGGTGCTGCCCCGGGGTCCTCGAGTCCCAGCCAAGGGGCCGAGGGGCTCCGGGCCTGGGGACCAGCCCCGCCGCTGTCCCCAGCTAGGGTCCTGCGCAACGTGTGGTACTGGCTCCTGCACATCGGCGACGTGTGCAACGCCGAGCTGGGCAACCCCTACCTCAAGTGTGCGCGGGTCTTCGACGACGCCAAGGACCGCTGCATGCACGTTGTCCCCTGGGCCTACCACCTGTGCTACGTGCTCATGCCCTTCAAGCTCGCGCTGTGTGGCCTGGCCAGTGGTGAGGGCTGGCGAGCGCCTGCGGGGCAGGGCCAGTGAGCAGGGCGTCCGATGGCTGGGCTGGGCCCACGCTGGGGCCGCTGGGGGCCCTGGGGGCGCTGGGAGAAGCCGGTTTGGAGCCGGTGCGGAGGTCAGCAGCAAGAGCGAGAGGCCAGAGGACCCGGACGCGGGAAAGCCATGCCTCCGCCTCCCCTGACGCTCGGTCTCTGGGTCCCAGTGGTGCAGGTGTTCTGCGTTATCCCCAAGTACATCCAGCCCTTCTTGCGCAAGACCCTTGGCACCCGTGAGTGGCCCCCTCCCAGCCCTGCTGGGGGGTTGCTCCTGGGGACTCTCCCCTCTCCAGGCCAGCCGTGCTCCCAGTCCCCAGTGAGAATGCAGGAGGGAGGAAAGGTGCCAGGAAGGGATGCGGGGAAGTGGGAGGCCCAGCCTGGGGTGGCGTCTCAGCCAACACTGGGCTCAAGCAGGGAGAGGACCAGGGCTTCCTGCTCCCCGCTCCCCGGTCCTCCCAGCCCAGGGCAGGGCACTGAGGTGGGCGGTCACAGAGAGGGGCCGTGGGGTCAGGCCCCTGGTGGGGACAGCATGGACCGCGGGGGCTTCTCCTCTCCTCCTCGGGGTGGGGGGATCCCGGCTGGTCTGCAAGCTGAGCCAGGCCCTGCCCCCACTAACTCTCCTGGCTTCCGGCTCCCCTGCACCTGCTGGCCCCAGCTGTGAGGAACCTAATTAACCGGGTGCGTCAGGAGTTCGAGTTCAACGTGACGGCCGCCCACCACTTCTCCGTGGACCTCAACGCCTCTCGGAGCCTGTCACAGGTGGCCCTGGACCTCCATGAAGCCGTTAGCCTGAAGCTGCACCGTGTCCGAGAGGCCCTGGCCCTGATGGGCTACACCACGCCTCTGCTGCTTTCACTCCTCTACCTCCAGTGAGGGGGGGAGCCCAGCTGGGGGCTTGGGCTGCGAGGGGCGCCTCCACGGCCTCCGGGGAGGCTGGAGCCTGGGGGTCGAGGGACGTGGGATGGGTGTGGGCTGGGGAGCTGAGGGGCCTCCCATTTACCCCGCCAGAGCTCTGTTCTACCGGTACTGTTACTTGAACTGGGTCAGTTATGACAACGTGTACATCACCAGTCGGTTCCTACGCATGGAGGCCATCCGCTCTGAGGCGGGGCTGCCCACGGTGCTGCCCCTCAGCGCCCATGAGGCCAGACGCTACATCCAGCCTAGTGAGGGCCCCAAGATTGGAGACCGAGACCCAGGGGGACACCAGGGCCTCCCCTTCACCCCAGCCCTGACCCTGGGCTCTGTGCACAGCCCTGTCTCTGGGGAGCCCTCGGTCCCAAAGGGGGAAGGAGGATGCCTCCCGGCACCCAGACACCCAGACATAGAGGGAAGGGCAGAGGAAGCTTCCGGGGGCCCTGGACATCCCGACAGAGGGAAGTGTAGGTGGGGAGGGGCTGCCAGCTAAGGGAAGGGGGGCTTTGGGGGTGAGGCCGGAAGTATGAACCTGCCAATATGGAGAGGAAGCCTGGGGGGCTGGGGCTGGGTTGCCCAGGAGGGAGGGTTCCTCCAGCCTCAGAGCCCCTCCCACCCTTGTCCGGGGACCATCCCAGCTTACACACCAGATGGGCAAACAGGCCCTGGCTCGGAATGGGGCGCACTCTGCAGGGAGACTAGGCAGTGCCTCCTGACGGCCCTCCCCGCAGGTTCCATCTTCCTGTCCGGGTGGGAGCAGATGTTCTACACCCTGGCCATCCTCAGCCTCGCCCGGCACCTCCTCCTCGTGCTGGCCCTGGTCTTCCTGGACTACGCTGTCTTCTGGGTACTCGACCTGGCCCGGTACCAGTTGCAGGGGGAGATCGTGGCCCGCAGTGAGTGCCCGGGCCTCCCGCTGCGGTCCCCTTGGTCGGCGTCCCCCCAGCTTCCTGGGTCCCGGGGATTGCCTGGAGGTCCCTAGGTCACTGTCACTCATCAGCCCCGATCCTGCCCCCGCCAGCCCTCCTCTCCGCCTGGGACCCCTGCCTCCGCATCCTGGGTCCACCAGACAGAGTAGTGGGAAGCACAGGACCTGGAGTCGGGGAGCCTGCCCCCTGCGGCGGTGACTTGGGCCGTCCCCGAACCCCCAGAGCTTCAGTCGTCTCTTCGGAGCTGGGATGCTGGGCGCAGCCCCTGGGTCGCTTGAAGGGGCCCAGGACGCCCTGTGTGGGAGGGCCCGGCAGGCAGTGGTGATGAACACACGGGGGTCACAGGGTGTCATGACTCTCATCCCGTGCACAGAGGCCGGTGGCAGTTAGAAAGTGCCCAACACAGTCACCGGCGCACTCAGCCTGGCGCCCGCCACCGCTGGACACGCGGCACATTAGCAAGTGCTTGAAAGCGAACGCTTCTGGGCCATCGTGGGGACAGGGGACGGACTCATGGAACATCGAGGCCTCTCAAAGAGGCTCCTGGGGGCCAAGGGCTTGGTGGGGCTCTGGGGCAGCAGAGGCCCCTGGCTGGGGGGTGGGGCCGCGAGCCGCCCTGTCCCACCACCCGCCCCCTGGCACCGGCCCTCACAGAGTGCGCTGTGCCAGGCCCTGTGTTAGTGTCCATAACCGTGGAAGGCACTGGCTACACTGGGAGGATTTACCGGGACCTGGTGTCGGCGTTCGACGTCTTGCAGCAAAGCAACATCAGCATCTTGTCCCGGCACTGCCTCCTGAGGCCCTCGGAGCCAGATGCCACCGGGTACATCGTCATCGGTACTGACCTTGGCCGTGAGGGCACGGGGTGGGGAGGGAACAGGCGTGGCAGAGGGCGTGAGGGCAGGGGGGGCCGGCGGCCCACAACCCGCAGATGTGGCTCTTGGCCCTGCTGCCCCCCAGGCATTCTGTACGGCCTGAGTTTCTTCGTCACGCTGTTCGGCAGCTACGTCAGCAGGCTGCGGCGGGCCATCTGCGCCTCCTACTACCCCTCCCGGGAGCAGGTGAGCAGCCATGGCCACGGCCGCCGCCCCCCTGCCCGCTGGGAGCCCGCGGCCGTCTGTCTTGGTTTTGGGGAGCTTCGACTCCTCGATGGCGCCGGTCCTCTCTCCTCTGGCTGAAGTCCCGCTAAGCACATGACCTGGACGGCGGGTCTCCAGGCCCCAGGGGTGCTGAGAGCAGGGGTGCCTCTTGGGGGGGCGTCGGCTGAGAAGGAGTTTGTCGTCCCCAGAGTGTGGTGAAGGGCATGGCGGCCGGGGTCCGCGCTGGCATGTTGAGGCGTGAGTGGAAACCCAGCGGTTGGGCGCTCGCTCGCCAATCAGTCCCGGAGCATGCGGCGGAGCCCTCCCCACCCCGTGCCAGGATGAAGCCGACCCCGCCTGGAGCTCGCGGTCTCAAGGCCAGACGGGCTTTTAACCAGATATTACAAGGAAGAAGTGTTTTTGTGCGGGAATAAAGAAAGTGCTATGAACACCCAGAGGACAGACTAGGTCACCCCACCTAGGGGAGCCCAGGGGCTTCCCAAAGGAAGGGGTGTCGGAGCCTAGCCTAGACGGATTCATAGGCGTGGACAGAAGGCAAAGGAAGGGAGTGGGGATGGGGGCAGAAGGCATTCCAGGTAGATGAGACGGGATCAAGGCAGATCCCAGCCCCGATCTCCCCTCCACCAGGAGAGGATCTCCTACCTCTACAACCTACTTCTGAGCCACCGAACGAGTCTGCCGGCGACCGTGCACCGAGCATCGAGACGGCGGGCGGCTGACCAGGGCCACGCAAGTGTCCTCCAGAAGCTGTCCAGGCGGTGGGCCCACTGTCCTCCCTTGCAGAAGTGGGGCAAGAGGGGACAGAAAAAGAGCCAGAGGTCACAGTGGGTCCCTGTCCTCCTTGAGTCCCCGAGGTTTGGCTGCAGAGGGTGCCTGTTCACTGTGATCCGTGTGCGAACAGGGAGACAGGGATGAGAATTCTGGGCAGTGGGCAGTGGGGGGAGGAGGCGGGCAGGACACAGAGGTTGCTGCTACAGGGGGTGGAGGTCAGGCTGCGGGGAGGCCTGCCCCAGCTGGAGGGCAGTGTTGGGTATGGAGTGGGCTGGCGCGTCAGCGTCTGGGACTCCTCCCCAGGTGCTCCTTTCTGGGCCCCGTGCTCAGCCACTTCTGGCCACTCCAGGATTATTGCCTGGGCTGTGGGCAGCCCCACGACCCCGAGGACACGGAGAACTTTGTGTCCTGCAGCACCCCGGGCTGCCGAGGTGAGACCCCGGGATGGACCTCTCTCTGTGGGGACTCCCCACGGTCGTGTGTGACAATTGGCTATGGTCCTTCCTCTGTGGACTTCTGGAACTCACCCTTTGGGCCCCTCCCTTCGTGACCACATGTTCTTGTCTACAGAGAACCATGAGAAGCTCATTTCCCCCATGTTTGCCTTAATTCTGTTGGTGGTAACCACTGGTTCGCAAGTGGCATTGCAGCGGGTCCCTGGCTTGTCCCTCTGTGAGGACAGTCCCCGCAGGGCTGGAGGCGAGGGGAGCTTGGTGGCGGGGTGGGTGGACTAGCTCAGCCACCTTTCCTGCCCTCCTGGTGTTTGCAGGTCTCTTCTGCCCCACCTGCTTCCGCCTCCTGGACAACACCTGCTCCGTGTGTGCAGCGCCCCTCTCCCAGCAGGGGGGCCTGGACCTGGAGCTGTGAGTCTCCGGGGGATGCGGTGGCTGCAGTCCTGTCCCTGGGGGCGGTGGGAGCTGCCGCCTGATGGGAGACTTTCGCAGGGACTCCAGTGACGAGGAGGGCCCCCGGCTCTGGCTGGCCGCCGCTCGGAGGAAGGACCCCGAGCAGGAGCGTTTCCTGCGGCACCAGCTGCAGGAGGCCCTGGGCAGGACCCTTGCTTCGGAGTCCAGCTCCGAGGTCAGGTGAGCAGAAAGCAGGACCTGGGGCCTGGGAGGCCTGAGCCGTCTGCCATGTGTGCGGTGGGCTCCTGGGGTGCGTGGCCCTGTGCTAGGGCTGGAGACAGGTGAAGGGCTCGTGGCGGAGTTGGGGGGGGGGCACCTGTCCAGCTTGTCCTGAACGAGCCTATGGAGCGGTGGGGAGTGATAGTGGGCCGGTGTCCCTGTCCAGGAGAGCAGCAGGCCAGGTCAGGCAGGGGACAGAACGGCCAGGTTGGGATGGGGTTGAATTAATGAGGGCTTCAGGGAGAAAGTGGAAAAAGAGTGGGTTCGGGGGTAACCTGGGTGTCCGCTGGGCCAAGAGGCAGAGAAGAGCATGGGGGGCGAGGAGCCTGGGGGGAGCCTGGAGAATGGGAGATGTTTGAGAGGCTGTGTTTGTCTGTCACTTGAGTCAGGGGGCGCTGAGATGAGCTGGGAAGTCAAGGGGCAGAGAGCTGGCTGAGTGCCCTAGTGGCCGTGGGAAGATCCCAGGAAATGGCCCCGTACATTCCTGGCTGTCCTCTAAGACACGAGCTGAGAAGGCAGTGGGAAGCCAGGGCGGCCTCAGGACGGAGGTGCTGAGGATGGGGGGCTCTTGGGACGGCGTGGTGCCGGCTGAGCAGAAGGACAGGCTCTGGGGAAAGAGGAGGGCTCTGGTGGGGAGCTCTGGGCTGTCTGTAGGGAAGCCGGCCGCCCAGGGGCCGCTACGAAAGGTCTGGGGTCTGGGCCTGTGGCGCCAGGCTTGAGTTATTACAGTGGGGAAGGAGGGTGAGGGCAGGACAGGAGAGGCGAAGGGGAACGGGCAGACCCTGAGGGGCTCAGGCACAAACCAAGCGGGGGAGAGGCTGGAGCAGGTGGGAGCCCAGCATAATCATGCTGAGACAGGGGCGAGGCGGCGGCGTGGCGGAGAGGTCACTGGAGTGGCTGTGGGGACATTTCTCGTGGTCCCGAGCAAGCCCAAGCCAGAGCAGACTGTAACGGGCCATAGGCCAGTAGGTAGAGAAGACCCAGAAAGGAAGCGGTGCGCGGCCTGGTGTCAGAGCCAGAGATGCTCGGTGTCCCTGCGGACGTCACTGCGGAGTTGAACAAGGAAGCTCATCGGGGAAGAGCGGGGAGTCCGCGCCCCGCACAGCGGCAGAGCGGGCTGAGGGGCCGGCGCGAAGGGATGTGGGGCTGCCCAGGAAGAGGGAGAGCTGGGCCCTTCGGAGGTGAAGGAGGGCTCCTGAGGGACGGGGTCCGGGCCAGGTGGCGCGGCGGCCTCGGGAGAGCGGCGTCCCCTGAGCGGAGTCCGTGCCCTCCAGGCCGCTAGCCTTGCCGTTTCCTGCAGGCTCAGAGGGCAGGGAGCGCTGCTGAGAGAGCCAGGAAGGGGCTGGGAGTGGACGGTTGCAAGGGCCGGGTCTAGGGGGCAAAAACTCCTGCCCTGGGAGTGTGGGCAGCAGCGGGCTCGGGGGCCTCAAAGGCGCAGACGCCGCCCGCGTGGCACAGCCGGACTGAAGTCCAGGGTGCTGGGTGACGTGGCTTTCTTCGAGACCAGGACCCGAGGGCTGGAGGCTCTTTTTGGGTGGATCAGGGGAAGGACACTGGGGAGAGAACGGGGGTGTCTTCAGGAAGCATGTGATAGGACTGGCCTTGGGGTAGAAAAGGGACTGACTCCCCAGGGAAGTCCAAGGTCCCTGTCTCACTGAGGTGTGAGAGCAGGAGGGACACAGAATGGGTCATGGTCAGGGAAAGTTCTGGGATAAATCCAGAGGTGGCCAAGGTTGGGGGGTTGTTCCAGTAGGAGCAGGGACAGAGGCCTCTGTGGCCATGAGGTCAAGGACTGGAAGGCTAGAGAGGCGGGGGGTGTCCCCAGGGAGGAGGGTGGGGGCCACATAAGCACTTGGTCTGGTCTTGGCCCCCTGGGTGGGTGCAGCAGATGTCTGGGGAGATAGCTGTGGCCCCGGGGGGCAGGTGCCACTGGCAGGACCCCTGCAATATCCCATGTACCAGCAGGTTTGAGAAAGACGAGCAGCCTTCATTTGGGAGGCGTACAAATCGCAGTGGGCACGGGCTGGTGGGACGGGGTGGGGGAACGGTAAGCTGAGGGGCTGGGGAGGAAGTGAAGCTTTATTTTCAGAGGTTCCTGGGGGCTCACTGAACTTAAAAGCGGGGTGGTGGGGATGGGGGAAGCTTGATCCCTGACCATGTAGGTGTACCACCAAGATCACTACTGGTTCTGTCCTTATTGGCCATGTGACCTTGGGCAAGGGATTGCCCACTGGTCCCTCAGCACCAGCCTAAAACTGGGGCTCTCGAGCCACAGGCTGAGATCCTGTGGGGACCGTGGGAGCAGCGGAGGCTGGTCTGGACAGGGCAGGAGTGCACCTGTGGAAGCGGCACCCCTGACTGCGCCACTCCCTTGCCCTCCTCACTAGTGACCTGGATGAGGAGAAGGGGCCTCGGCAGAGGACACACAGTTAGCAGCTCCTACCGGATGCCCAGTCTTTCAGGGTTCCCACCCTGCCTCTGCCCCTCCTCGACAGACGGCCTCCCAAACCCTCTGCCCCACAGCAGTCCCCCTCCAGCTCCAGAAGCCCGGCCTTTCCGTCTCTTTTCTCCCTCCCCTGATCCCTCCCACCTACCCCCAAAATGAAGGAACCAAAGGCAGACACAGGTGTGAGTCTTAAATTATTATTTCTTCCTGTCGTTTACACCCGAGGTGGGGGCAGGGGAAGAGGAGGGGAAGAGGAGGGGGGGAAATTGCCTCCCCCCCTAAGGCACTGAGTGGAGAAGCCGCAAGGGGGGAGGGGGGAGGTCACATTGTCCTCACTCTCTGGGGCTGGGCCCCAGGTCTCCCCCATCACCTGAAATGCTAAGATGAGGCCCAGGGCAACCCGACCTCCCCCAACCCCAATATATTACATCATCACTTTTTAAATAGATACAGGGACTGGTCCCGCTACCCCCTCCCTGTGACACCCCCTCACTCCTGGGGGTACCTGGGCAGCTGTGCAAATGGGCATGAGGGTGCAGGGGAGGAAGGGAGAGCACCGGGCCCCTTAACCTGCCCCTTTTAGGAAGGGGGAGGGGCCGCCAGGCCAGGGAGGGGAAATAGTGCAAGGCAGAGCCCAGGCCGCAACGGGGGGGGGGGGGCAGCACCCAGCAAGGGAGGGGGGCGGACACCCCCTCCAGCAGAATCGGGTAGTTAAAAATCTGAAACTAGATTTCATCGAGACCGACAGAAGAGGCTATGTACAGACCCGGGCGGACTCCGTCCTAAGGGAACAGTGGGGGTCACTCTCCGCGACCCAGCGGGGCCCCGGCGGGCAAGGGACCCCCCCCCACCTCCAGCGCCTTCCCCCGCCGGCGCCCTCACCCCCGCCCGGGCGCCTGCGGCTCGCGGGAACGGCCGCCAGGGGGCGCCCGCCCGCGCGCTCCGCAGCCCGCAGCCCCTCAGCCCGTCCCGCAGCCCGCGCCGCGCCAGCCTGGGGGCGGCGTGAGTCAGGGGCGGCCCGGCGGCGGCTCCGGCTCGCACCTGGGCGGGAGGAGGAGAGGAGGCTGGGAGCCACCGGCCCGCCCTGCCCTCTGGCCCCGGGGAGGGAGCGGCGGGAACAAGACATTCCCTGCCCGGGGACGCGGGAGGGGAGGGCAGGGCCGGGGCGGAGAGCCGAGCGGAGCGGCCCCTCCCGCTGCCCCCAGGGGCGGGCGAGCCACTCAGGCCACCCCGCCCCCTGCTCCTCAGGACCCCGTGACTCAGCGCTCGGAGCCTGGCGGGGGTGGGGGGGGTAGGCGGGGGTGGGGGGGGTAGGTGCGGGTGGGGGCGCGAGGATGGCTCCTTCCTGCGGGCCCAATCCCCGAGGCTTTCCAGCCTCTACCTCGCTTCCCCCCACCCACCGTTCCTCGCCGCCCCCTTTGCATAATTCTCTGCCGGGGAAAGGGAACAGAAAGCAGGAAGGAGGGGGTCTCAGAAGGGGAGGGAGGGGCGGTCCTTCACCCCCGGAATCCGCCAAACCCCTGGGGGCATGGGGGCGGGGCGAGGCTTTGGTCCCAAGCCCCCCACCCCCTAGAAACCCGCATAGCCGAAGAGGGACCCCACAAATCAGAAATACATTATTGCTTCTACTCCCCAGGAGCGGCCGGGGACAGACAGGGCCCCACCGTTCACAACAAACAGCTGGAAATGGAGACGTACTATCGGGGATCACTCCTTAGGAGTTCACCCCAATCTGGGGAGCCCCCGACCCCAAAGCCTTCTCAGCTTGGAACTGGAATGAGGGCTCTGCGGCGACAGGGGCGGACTGCTGAAGCCAGGGAGGCCAGCGCCCGAACCCCAGCCCTGTCCAGCCCGCGTGCCCCCACTGCTTGGCATGGGCGCCCCGGCCACGTGCTGCTGGGGACGGCCACCGGCCCTCTTTAAGAGGACTCCATGGTACCTTCAGCCTTAGGCGTCCTGGGTGCCCCCTCCTCCTCCTCATCATCAGGGGGGCCCAGGGTGGAGACCGGGGGCCCAGGCGGGGCTGACTGCTCCCAGAACCGAGCCAGAGAGAGGTGGAAGGTGTCCAAGTGGCCATTGGAGAGGTCGAGGCCCGCGGTGGCCGGGGCGGCGGCGGAGGGGGGCGGGTAGTGCGGGGGCGCGTCGTCCTTGCGGCGCCGCCGGGTGCGCACCTCCAGGCAGTTCTGGCCCTTGAGGTGGCGCTGCAGGTGGTCCTCCTTGGCGAAAGCCTTGTGGCACAGGTGGCACTCGTAGGGCCGGTCCCCCGTGTGCAGGTGCATGTGGTTCTTGAGGTCATAGCTGTGCAGGAAGCGGGCTGGGCAGTGCGGGCAAGAGTAGGGGCGCTCTCCCGTGTGCTTCCGCATGTGGATCTTCAGCTTGTCGTTCCTGGTGGGCAAGGGGAGGGGTGCCGGTCAGGCCCGGGACCACCCCCCCCCCGCCCCCCCCCTCCCCGCAGGTGAGCAACGCCACCACCCCCTCCAGGGCTTCCAACCCCAAAGCTGTCCTGAGCCAAACCCACCTCCCTCACCTTTCTTTCTCCCGGCCTCCCAATCTGGGTGTCTCCAGTGGCTCTGGGGACCGCCACACCCCAGTCGTTCTGGGCAGGGACCCCCCTGCTGGGTCCCAGGCCCCCTAGTGCTCACCGGGTGAAGCGGACGCCGCAGACCTCACAGGCAAACGGCTTCTCCCCCGTGTGGGTCCTCATGTGGCGCGGCAGCTTGCCGGCCCCGTGGATGATCTTGTGGCAGACCGGGCACTCCTGCGGCATCTGGGAGCGGCGCTTGCGCACCAGCTTGTCCTGGCCATCCAGGCCTGGGGCCAGAGCGTCCTGGTGCAGCGAACTCAGGTAAGCCATCAGGTCGGGGTCAATGGTGTCCTCGTCCGAGCCCAGCTCCTCTGGGGACAGCGGGGGTCCCCCTCCCTGCGCCATCCCGTAGGCAGAAGGGTACACCAGCTCCTCTTCTTCCTCATCACCCTCATAGGGCTCGTAAGTCAGGGGCCCCTCGGGGGGTGAAGCAGTCCCCGCTGGAGGGCTGTAGCTGTCCCCCAGCCCGCTGCCTGTGCCGCTGCCCACTCTGCTCCCCGCCACCTCCTCCTCCTCATAGGTCGTGGGGTGGGCAGGTACCGTGGGTGCCTCGGGCACTAAGTGGTTTGCCCGGGCCCCCTTGGTCTGCAGGAAAGCTTTCCGGGGCTTGCGACTGCGGCGGGCCACTGGCCGTGGCGTGGGCGGGGGCGGGGGCGGGAGGGGCCCCTGGGGCGGTCTGTCTTCTCCGTTGGGAACTCCCGAGGAGGCCGTGGCCGTGGCCGTGGCGAAGGCCTCCAGGTACTGGCGGGCCCGCTCGCAGTCGTCCTCGTCGGGGCTGGGGGCCTCCAGCCCACTGCCCTGCAGGATCTCCATGCAGGCTGCGATGACACACGGGATCTCCAGCAGCCGGGCGGCCTGCAGCACGGCGGGCATGTTGGCGCTGCTGGTGGTCAGCGTGGCCGTGTAGGCGAACTCCAGCAGGGCACCCAGGGCCTCGGGCCCCACGAAGTCCAGTTCGCACACGCCGGCCCCGGCGGCCCCCACCGCCGCGCCACCGCCCCCTGCCCCTGCCACCGCACCGCCGCCCTCAGTGAAGAGCTTCTTGAAGTAATGGCTGCAGGCGGCCAGCACAGCCCGGTGGGTGCGGTACTCGAGGCCCTGTGTCCGGATGGTGAGGTCGCACAGGTGGCCCAGCTGCCGCTGCTCATTGAGGCAGCTCAGGAGCTCACTGCTGTGGTCCGGGAATGGGATCCCGATGAGGTCGTCCTCGGGGCTCCCCATCTTGTCCTGTGGGGTGGAGGACAGGGGCAGGTGAAAGGCGCTCGGCCGGCACTTCCTGTGCCGCAGACTGCCAGCTCGGCTCCCAAGTGCTTCAGACCCAGAAGCCTCCCTGGACTGAGAAGCAGTCCTCTCACAGACAGGGGACCCAAGGAGCAGACAGGGGAAGCGACTTTCCAACTTCTGAGGGGCAGAAGGCGGCGGGCCCACAGTCCCGTTCCCAGCTGCTCTGGCCACCCCGCCTGCTTCGCCTGCCCCACTCCCCCTGCCTTTGGAGGGAGCTCTGGGGTCCTGGCCCAGGCTTCATGAAGGACTCGGGGCTCAGTCACCTGAGAAGTGGGGTGACAGCCTCTGATGGCACTAGCGAGGCCAAGGACAGAGCTAAGATTCGCACTGTACCAAGGTCTGCTCCGGGCACTTCCCCCAAGTGACCCCACGAAGGTCCAGGGCTCCACGGAGGCTCTGCAAACTCGCCAGGCAGCTTCCCAGCACCTTCACCTTCACCCTCCTCCTCCTCCCCCCCCCCACCCCCTAAAAGTTCATCTCCCCTTTTAGATTTCACTGCCCCCCCCAGGCCAAAAGGGAAACACTGCTCCCAGCATCCCTCCCCCCACATCCTCCCCTCCCCCAGGGGGCCAAGGAGCAGCCACCCTTTGCTGGGGTGTCGAGGCCTGGCTCTGGTGCTTCCTGCCCCGCACAGATAAGCATCGTCCCCGCCCCCTCCCCCACTGCCAATAGGCCAAGTTCCAGTTCCACCCCTCCCCACCGCAGCTGCCACGGCACCTCTCCCTCCACACCTCTCCCTCCCCATCCATGGCCCTTTGGGAGAGTGGAGAGCGCCAGGCCCAGTGGGTTATCTTCTAGCAGAGGTGCTCCCCCCTCCAAGGGAGGCACTGCAGCACCCCAGCACCCCGAGGCTGGTGGGGGGACAGGAGGGCGGCAGGTGGGCCTGGCCTGGGAGTGAGGAGCGCTGCCTGAGTCCTGGGTTTGCGGCCAGGTTGCTGAATGACCTTGGGACAGTCCCTTCTGTTGGGTGTTTCCGGGGCTGTACAAGGAGCGGGTGGGAGCGGAGGTCCCAAGAGCTCAGCCCTTCGGGCCTGACACTGGGAGGGTAGGTCTGAAGCAAGTGGAGA